>NC_142824.1:15202281-15802281 GCF_057945365.1 Rhopilema esculentum
GAAATAACATCTCTTCCGTGTGGCCTTCCATATGAATAGGTCCTGTGTCAACTGCAAAGTTTTGTGGGTTGCAAGTTCCTTTCCTTTCTGCCCCAAAACTTCTTGCTGTTGTCACATGACACAATGAGCAGCTTTGGTAAACAGAAAACAAGCATCTATATATCATGGGTCCTCCCTGTAGTCAAACTTTGAAACTTAGCACTCTAGTCAATTGCTCTGTGCATTAGACCAATAGACAGTATGCTAGAGTTACAACTTTGTGTAGGAATGGTAGTGCCTCCCAAAAACTGTCTTACTCTAGTTTTCTGAAAATTGAAAGTAAGCATCAGTTTGATAAATAAAAGCAAAGTAAGCTAGCAAATGCATGCAAATGTACTGCCCATTCATTGGGAATTTCCCGATGTACATATATTTTTAAATGTGTATTCCATCTTTAAGACGTTTATGTATAAATTGCTTGCTATCCAGTTATATTTTAATGCTGCTTGTTCATGATTGTCTTGTTAGTTAATTCTTGCTCTGTTAGAGGATTTTTTCGTTCATCTATCCTAGACAAAAGATAAAATAATATAGAAAGTAAAGTATATGATTTATTGATGCAGGTTGACATAGATAGTTTTTATGATTTTTCAGTACAGATCAATTGGACAGCTTCTTGACCACACTTCTTTACTACTTTGAAGCATACTTTGAGCGACAAAACCTGGAAAACAAACCCAAGCCCATGGCCACGTGAGTCACAATCTGCCGCTATCTAAACCTTTATTCTTTCTTCATTCTTTGTTCACCCAAGTTTCAATTCAGGGCATCAGCACTTAGCAATTCCAAGTCAAAGGACGAAGGTTCAAAAATTTCTAGATTCAATACGCTACTTGATCTCTAGAAAATATTTTCAACAACTCATTATTGCGAAACATATTGTAACATACAAATTTTGTTAGCAGCTTTCCAAGAAACGTACTCCAAGAAACTAATATCCTGTTATGGTTGGAATATTTATGAGAAGGAAATCTTAGTTAAAATGCCACTCACATTAAAATAAAAAATTTTGCAAATGGTTTTGTGTGTGTTATTCTATGGTTGACGGTTATGAAACCCCAAAGGAGCCTATAAAATGTGTATCAATCTAAGGTTGGATGAGAATTTTTTGATTCAAACCTTTCATCTAATGATGAGGAAGTCGTATCATAAGTGACAGAACAAGTTTTGAAGACGGGAATGTGGAAATGATGTCACAACCCAATCAGAATGATCCTCTGATTACTAGGGAACAGGTGAACCTTTTTTATATTGTGATAAAAACAAAAAAATTATTTCAGAGTGAAATACATGGATCGATTTTCTGTTGATTTATCTACTTTTTTGTAAATGAGACACACATGACAGTCAACATACAGAAACTTCAAGAATGTTTTTGACGCTGTCTGAATGTTCCCATAAATTTGAAATGAAACATCACAACCTGATTTGAACTGACCTCCAACATTAGAGCCAAGGCAAGACTAAACTGACTCAAAACGACATAAAAAACTACTCTGTTCACTAATTTAAAGCGAAAAACTACAAAAATCGAACTTCCTATTAAACAACAAGCTCCGTGGAAAACTTCTGTCTGAAGACATTAAAAACCCCCAAAATACATTTGCAAAACTATTCCGAATCGACTGAAACTTTGTTGAGTTGCTAAAATTGATGTATTGTGCATAATATACACTTACGTTCAAAAAGTATTGGGACGAATTCGATAAACGAATTATGGCGTTCCGTTAGATTCGGTTTTGCAACGGAAACTTTTTCAGATTTAGGCAGTCTTTCTACAAATAATCTAGGCCCAAGTTTCCCCAAAATGGAATGAAAAGTTAACAAAATGCTTCAACTTATGAAGAATAACCAAGAAAACACAGGATTCTTTCGATTTTCCTGATTATAACAGCAAAATATGCAGAAGGGCTGAATGGCCTAACAATGGCAAGGTCACACGACCTTCCAAAAATTTTAGAGCTGTCCAAACAAATACAACTTTTTAATTTCACGTTTGCATAACAAAAGAAGTTATTAAAGAAATTATAAAATCAAACTTTTAAGCTTCAAAAAAAGTTTACTTCATCGACGAAAATGCTACAAATTTATTAAATTATTGCATTTATTCAAGCTACTTTTAAAATTGCGTAACATTAAAGGAGAAGCCATTGTACTCATCGTCGATGAGTAATTTTTGCTTTGAGAGAGCATTTTCTTCTTATAACGCTGGAAAATTTGTATTTTTCATGACTTCTATAGCCATGTTTTTGCTTATGTTCCATTATTTAGCTTCTTTTACATGACAACATAATATCTAGTAAGGATTCAAACCTATTACTTCGCAGTTCCCTCAGTAAAGACCTGTCGTCTATCGGCGTCGTAAACTTCTTTGGTCTGCAAACCCTTGGTAAATGTTTTTCTGTTCTTGTACGGAAAAACTTTTTACACACCAGAAAAGCTGCACTCATTGAGCAGCCGAGAATTGATGCTATATCGCAAAATCCATTTACTTTATTATAGTAGAAAGCACTTTGTAAGCGCTTCTCTTAACTCAATTCTTGAGTTTTCAGAGCTTCCATGTTTTCGTCTCGAGACCTATAGAAATTTTATGGTAGATGTATTTTTAATTTTTTGGCGTACATAAAAGGCTTCAAAATATCAACAATGTCTTGTGAAAATTTCATGCAAATAACTGCCGTACTTTTTTAATGAGAAATATTTTAAAAAAGTCTTTCCGAATTTGTTGCATAAAATGTCTTCGAAGTTTCGAAGGGTGTCCCAATACTTTTTGAACGTAAGTGTATTTTGAGGTCCTCCTTGTTTTTATCTGGCTTTTTTGCGAAAATCCACCTTGAACGATCTTGAATGTCTGTTTCCCCCTGATTTACTTCCGTAAGACTCTTCAAAATCTATTTACAACTTGATTTGTGTTGTTATGAATTTTGTGAGTAACGTATTTTGTGTCACAGGGCGGACGAGGACGACGGATTGATGCTGCCACATTTGTGGACTGTGCAATTGTGATAAATATCCTGTCAAAGGGCTTGGTCAAGTTAACAATTTATGAAAATAATTTATGCAATGAAACCATTGAAATTTTGCATGAAAAATCCTGGAAAAAAAATATGCACGAAACCAAACAGGACGTAGATAAAATGGTGCATGTCGCGCAAGGCTTGAACCGTCGACAATTTGAGCTAATTGTATAATTTTAGAGGGTTGCATAAATTATTTCCAGATTTTGGTGAAACTGCGAACAGGATATTTATCAATATTGCACAGTCCATAGATGTGGCAGCTTTTTTGGACTGGCTGTCAGTCTGGGCCCTGTGTCTTCTTATGATTTGTACCCACAATCGACGCTATTTATTTTCATCTTTCATTAAACTTTTGCGATTCGTCACAAATTCCTGAAAATCCTCTCCGGTCGCGTTTTTTCGAACGAAAAGCTGACGAAAGCCAGTTCTTTTGAGCTTGAAATAGTTATGTTTACGAAAAGATATACAGGATATAATTACCCCATTCGATTCAACACTGCCAACTCTACAATAAAATGTAATGAATGAATTTGTGAATTATTTTAATTTTAATGTCAGTGGCGCTTTAATTGTTATGATTTGTTCTTTGATTGTAAAAGTTGATTCAAAAATCTGGGAATGAAGCTGTTCTTTCTTCCTCTCTCTTGTTATCATCTTTTTATTACATTTGTCCTTCTTCGTTACCATATTTTCTTCTTTCTTCTCCTTCCTCTTCTTCTTTAAACTCATCTTCTTCTTACCTTTCTGCTTCTTACCTTTCTTCTTCTTACCTTTCTTCTTCTTGTTCTTCATGTTCATCTTCTACTTGTTCTCCTGTTTCATACTCTGTTGCTGCTCTTCTCAACATTTCCTTGTTTGACCTCAAAGACGTAACCAGTAAAAGTGTTGCCAAATAAAAAGATCAATCGATTCCTAGATTCGATCGTCTATTTATGTTGGGAATACCCCAAGACTTTCCTTATTACTTCATTACCACTCGCTGTTTACCTTATATATTCATTTTGACTACTGTAGATTGTCCACCATATGATTTTCAGTCCATTTTAAAAGTCCATCAATATGCAAAAGGTAATGAAAGCATCATGCTTTCGTTGCAGGGAACCAAGCGCAGCAGAAAAGCAAGCAATGTCTCTGGTCATCGCAAAGCAGAATGCCGCTCAGAAGCTCCTTGCAAGCAAATACTGCACGCTGATTCTAGGCCTGGGCACCCAGGACCAGCATCACATGGCGTGTGGAAAGTGAGTATGACTTGTTTTTAAAAAGTGGCATTTATTGCTAACAAAAACATGACAAGAAAGATGGAAGTCGGAAGAATGCTTACAGGATGAAAACAAGTCAGTTTGGCTTTAATAAAAACGACTGAGGGTTGATGATCGATAATGACTAAGCTTAGGACAGTTTTTGATCGCATTTGAATATTTTGGGAGCACAAGTCAATTTGAGCTTCCCAGTTTTAATATCCTTGTTTAAATAACTGCATTGCAGGCTATTTTAATGATGCTGTAAAATTCTATACGTTCTTGTCTATTCTGTTTAATCATACGTTGAAGATATTTTCAGTTATAATTTCAGATAATTACGGACTGTTTAAAAATCAACGAATGTAATTGCCTCCTCAGCCACATTGTCAAGCCGCGGCACTGGAGGGCAGGCTTTGCCAGTGTGTAAGGGAAGGCAAGTTGCCGAAGGAGGGTGCTAATAACGTGGAGGGGGGAGGGGGGATGAGTTTTTACTCTGCTTTCAGAATTTCGAAAAGCTCTTTGTATATTCGACCTAATTAATGCTCATTAAAAAAGATTTTTTTGAAAATTCAAACAATTCATGGTTAATTAAGGCTTTGGCTCCGATGCGACTCTTTGTCCAATGAAGAGAAAATCGAGCTTTTGTTAAGTTAGATTTTGGTTTAATTGCAATTTGGTAAAGAGCGATAATTCGCAAAAAGTAAAATAGATGAATGAGTTTCATGTCAGTTGAGGAAGGATAGCTACATATGAAATCATATCGTACGAACTGAAAATTATGAATTTCTGCAAACGAACCGTGGAAGGACCTAGCTCGTGCTATTAATGGTTTCGGTAGCCAGTATTTTTTCAACTTCAATGTTTCATTTGATTTGTTTTAGATATATATTAGACATTTTTTACGAACAATAAATCGCTTTTGAATGTTGAATTTGCGTTTTTGATGGAGCTATTGTCAAACAACGCCCCTCTTCTTCAGACAAAGAAAATCCAACACTTACAAAGACAGATCGATGTATGAAGTACGTTAAACATTTCGTTCTCTTTCTCTATTTTTAATCAAATCAAAGTCTAAAAGTTTTTCTACAGGTTCATCCTGATCAGAACTCCCCGTTTGTTTTCAATTCACCAGTGACCTGTCGGTTGCATTGCAGCGCGATTTCCGGCTTATCCTTCAATTTGTTTCGTAGCTTTCCATTAGTATCGAATGAATGAAATAATTAATTAATCGATGAATAAACTTAAGAATTAATGTTTGAGTAACTAAATCAGTTGATAAATCAGTCGTTTTTCTGATGACATGTGTGAAATGAAAAAAACGGTGAAACGCTTTACTTTACGAATAATTGGTAAAAGTATTTAGTAGAAAACGAGCCCCGGATTTGAAGGTGCATGTATTGACGATCGCGCGCCTTCAGTTAGGCCAACATTTTTGCTGCGTACAAGCTAATGATGTTTTCTTAATATCCATTAGATAATGATTGAATTAAATCTTTCCGCACATATTCGATATTTTTAAATAAAGTCAACTAATCTTTTTTAGATTTCAATATTTACAAAACACGCTTAATCATTCAGTTTGAATTTCTAACGTTTCTTATAGAGAAAATCAAATTAATTTATATAAAAGACATTCTCATTAATTTTTAACCATGTTACAAATTCTTCATTACTTTTTGTACTGCTGGACTGTCGTCCCAATTCTTAATTCGTGATATGAATCTTTAACAAACGTTTCACGTTGTTATCCTTTTATTTTTGTTTTGCTTTTCTTTTAACAAAAAGTCGATTATTTTGACTACCTGGATTGTAACGAAATACTAATATTCAAAGTTGTTAATTTTCAGTTGATAAATGTAGTTTATCAGTCGGTTGCAGTTTACCAGATGTCAATTATAAACAGAATTGTACGTGCTGTGGCATTTATCACAGCTCTAAGATGTTTCCTCCAGCGAATTCAATGCAACGAATTCAATGCCACTGTCAGGCTGCACCAGCGGGCCTTTTTCTGTTTCTTTGCATTCCAGACAACCCTCTCCTCTTTCTGCTGTTTGAATGTTTGAAGCAACAATTGACCAAAAAGTGCTGTCACAATACGAAGTGTATCATACCACATCACATATTTGTGCGTAAGCGAAGTTAATGAATTGAACAAACTCAATAAAAATCTTCACGAGGAAGAGAGGATGACCACAGAGGGGTTCCAATCAATTCCCACATCAGCACTTGTGCTGCCTATTTTAGCAACCTGCCTTATTTGGTGTTTCCTGTACTGCCAAAAGTGTTGATGTAGGTTTCGTGTTTTGTTATACAGCGATAGGACGTCGCGTCCTGTTCACCCAAGCCCCAAACGCATGCTTTAGTCTATCTTTATTGGTTTTAGACGCTGTATACTTTCTGTAGCTATGCAGTTTGGGTTTGCTTTCGCAGAAGAGACCTCGAGTTGATAACGCAGGAGATAGGAAGGTTTGTTTATCTGAATAGTTAGCTATGGTAATGCAACTTAAAAGCTGAAACATGGTAAATTATCCAACATATGTACAAGCATGTTACATATATTGATGTTTCCTTTATAAATAAACAATTTTCATTGCCTTTAGTCACTAAGCAAAGAGATTGGCAGACTTTCATTGCTCCAATTTATTAGTTTTATTTGTTTCGATAAGGCATATCAGTTTCGATAAGCCATCTGTATTTTGTGGTTTTTTATCTATTCTGCTTATTTATTCTAGGCAATTCAGATCAGAAACGTTCAACCCTGCAGGCAGGCCAATGGAAACTTCTGGTTAGTTCATACAGAGAGTTTCTACTGATCTGTGTATCAGAATGACTTAAATTAGAAAAAAAAGATATATGTATCGATACTGCAGTAGTTAGTTTCAATGCTATGGGTTTTTCTGCTAGTTTTCCGGGCATAAGTTACATGTGATAAATGAATAAAATTTAAATAGGAATTGTTTGTTTGTAACTTAATTAGAAGCACAGAAGTATTCTACTTTTTACAAAGAATCCTGTTTTCAGATACAATTTTTTGTTGTTTAACGAATAACGGGCTATGCTCGAAACATCGTTATTTATCTAAAAAAAATTTTCCTGGTACAATTTACTTACATTGATCGTTATTATAAATTGAAGCTTGTTCAAGCACGTGTTATTTGTATTTCACTGCATTTTTCTCTGTTATATTCTTTATTTCGTCTTCTGAGTTTTCCATGATTTTGACTATCAAGTTCGTATAAACTTGATTATTGCAGACTTCAAACTTGCTTCGGATTTGACGAAAGAAGACGATCCTGACTTTAACCTGGCGCCGTATTCCGCGAGGCATCGACAGTATGTAATTTTTTTTATTTTTTGGCGTAGTTGCTACTGGTTTTTCTTGGTTGCAGGAGAAATGTGTAGCTTGCTTGTGATTCATGAAGTATGCACAATAACCTAGACGATTCACAATAAATGCTGAAAAAACTTGAACAACAGTTTAGTTTCAGCAGAGAAAGTTTTTAGCTTTAATATGCCCCTTCCTGTTTGCAGGAGAAGCTTTTCAAAGGCTTTTTTTGCTATTTATATTTCAATTATTTTAGTATTTCCCTTACTTAAAATTGTTTTGCACGAAACCTTACTTGCTAATAACATCAGCACTAAATATGAAAATATATGCTGTAGTTGAAATTTGTACAGTAACCTTTGTACATAGCAGTTAATCTTCCAGGGATTCATGTTTTAAGTTTATTCTAGTTCTTCTGATATTTTTAATTCCAATAAGTATGGGTCTTACTGTGATAGTTTGATTAAGGACAACCTCTTGACATCCCAAGTACCATCACAGAGTACCATGCTCTGATGACCCAGACATGCTGTCACGTTACGTTACTTTATGTACTGCCGGGTAGAATCATTTTTTATAGTGCAAATGAAAATTATCCATCAATATTCCTAAATCATTTGCAACATGCAGTTCTTAGAAGAGGTAAATGCAATGTGACATTGTTCACAAGTTTGGTAAATGCGAAGGTACGGTTGGATAGCAGAAAAAAACGCAACTGGTCTCCGATATCTTTATCATTTGTTTTGCGTTCTCCTTTTCCAGGAAGCGACCAGCCATTCAATCGATCATCAAGTAAGGGTTTTTCAATGATTTTCTACTTTATTTTATATTGATTGTGTAAATACTTAAGACTGTGCTAGGAACGCAAACGAACGTCATTCACGTAAACTTCATAAATATAAACAGTTTTTCAAAATGAAATGTTTCAAATTTATAAGTGCTACCACAACACTTATAAGTATAAGTGCTACCATAACACTTATGAGTCGGTCCTTTGGGTCAAACATTCAATGTGATTGATTTTGTTTATGATAGCTCTTAAACTTATGTCCATTAGAGCTATTGGTAATAAACTCAAGGCTGCAGTGCCATCCGACTCTTAATACCATTACATATAGCCCTCTAGATAATTATCTCGAGAGACAAATATTGAAAGGCCCAGAGTATACAGCTCTTATTCCTCGTATTTCACAAAAATTATCTTATCAATTTTTTTATTATATCATATTGTGATTCTGCATTTGGACGAATGCGTCCGATTCAACCGAGTTTGATCGATTTTCCACATGCGCTGCTCATACAGTTATCCTCTATCTTGACTGGGTGGATTAAAAAAGTAATTTGCTCTTATCGGCTGATCAGACTATATCGATCGCCTAGGCGAGACCTGTCAAGAGTTCGGATTGGAGATTTTGATAAGAAAACCTAGCATCAAAACCTTATCTATCCTCGCTTATGATTTTATTTTAAAGCGCATTGCTTAGCTAGGTAACACGATGCTCTTCTTATTACACGGCTTCCATTTTTGTGTAACTTTGTATCCTTGCTACCTTATAGCTTTCCCTGCTAGCTTTATTGTAATACCCTACGCATGTATGCAATTGTTTACTTGTCATTGTGAACTGTTTTTTAAAACAGAAAGCAGCCAAAAAATCCTGTTTCAGTCGATGAATGATGTTTGCCCTTTCTGCTCACAAAGTTAAAAATTCTCGCCAAAGTCTTTCTTTTTCTAGTTTTCTAGCCAGTAGTAACCGTATCATTTGTTTTCTGCTCAACAACGTATCTACAGGACTTTGCCTTATGTGTTGTTAACCGAATGGTGGCGCTCGACAGGCAAGTGAAAACTTGCCTACTCTTTCAGTTTTTCATCTATGTCGAAGTTAGCACCTGGGGCTTTTTAAAATGTAATTCGCTGCTTGCTGAACAGGGTAATCCAGTCAAATACTTTTCAAAAATTTCAGATTTGACCATGTTTGTTGTTGAAAGATTTGAGTCTTTGTTTTATAGCAAAATAAAAAAATGAACTGTTGAATGTAGGTAACATTTAGTTTTTTGCTTTTCGCAATATAAAACTATTCAAATCTGCCATTATTTGACAGTCAGAGATCTCCAGTTTTGGTATCTTTGTTACCGACATCCAAAGAAGTGTCACCCTGGTTGCTCGACAGACGAAAAGGATTACTCGCGAGTCTAGGGTGAGATGACGCAAGTTCTATGCATTTATTCTTTATCATAGCTGTGTTTTTGGTTGTTTAAACCTGTCAAGCACCTCACTAAGTTTTTTGCCTTCATCATCTTCATTTTTTATTTCTCGCTGTTATTATTTCGTCACTTAGTTATTTCGTTATTTCACTATTATTATCTGATTTTCTAGAAATGAGCTTCCTACTTTCATTATTCTTCCAAACAAGCATTTTATCTAGATCAGCATTACGAAACGTTGTATTTACAATTATATTAAATCGTGAGGTGTAAGCCTTCTCGAAAACTTCTTTTTTCACAGAGAGATGCAAGAACAAGAAGATATTTCAGCAACTGTTCCTTTAAAGTGAGCTTTTACGTAATTAATTGTTGATGTTTTTGCACAATTGTTTTTGATATGTTCATTCATATTTTTGCGCATCTTTTGAAATTCTTCATACAAATTTTTGGCCTGCCAAACTTTAAACAACTGAAGGCAGATAAGTAGGTATTTTTACTTCTCCAAGTATTTCAGTTATCAGGGTAATAAAAAGTTTTATATAAGCTCCAGAAACATGTTAATGTTATCAAAATAGTGAAGGTTTAAATAATTTATTAATTAAATGATTCTGTAAACTGCTAAAACTGTTTTAAGATGAGACAATTCTTGATCAGATTACATGAAGTTTTATTGGCCGAAGGAAATTGCTAGTAAGCTGATATAGACTGTAAGCAGTAATATTCTGATGCTGTGCGGTTGTTTGGATTAATACTCGGGTTTCTTTCGAAGGATTGGTATTATTGGTGAGTCTATGATTGGCTTTAATGCCGTTACTTTGGCGCCATTTGGGGAGGATCACGAAGAGGAGGATGTCAACAGAAGGTGAATAATCCCTGAAAGCTGCAGGTCTTCAAAGGATTGTTGACTGACGAATTTTGTTTGATTTACTGATGTCTCTGCTTTCGCCATCTTGTCGTTTTCTGTCCATAAAAATCAAAATAAACAGCAATATATCTTTATTTTTTATAAGGTAGCAAATTGCCAAAATTATCAGGTGGCTTGGACCTTATGATCCATACAATTTGGAATTTAAAAACCTCTTTCCTAAATCAATACGATTCGAAAAGCCAGCTCTTAGCAACGATTTTAATAGGGACTGCCTTGTATAATTACTAATAAGGTAGAGAATCTGCAAACTGAATCTTATCTTGTACAACCTCTCTTTGATAATGCATTTCAATAATGACCTCCGTTTGATAAGCACCTCCGCTTGATAAGCTTGATGATAATAGATAGTATTTATGCTGCCATTTTTCTGGTGAAAAATTGTTTACAAACGTTGAAGATTTGACTGAGTTTGTCAATATAGCTTTTCAGTGTTTTATTTGTGCAAAATACATCATCAAGTGAAAGTGATTATCATCATGATTATGATGCTTATATGAAGAAGCTTCTAATCTATGTTTCAGACCGTTTTCAAGCTCAATGTCTCAGGAAGGAAAGGACCAAGGTGAGGTGTTCTTCTATATTTAGGTAAATTGCTTAAAGCAAACAAATGATCATTTTTTGGAGCAGCCAAATCAAACAGAATCATGTTACCTCTCTGTTGTAGCTTAAGTTTATGTCTGGTTTATGGCCTTGGTAAATTTGTTCAGCTAGGCGTAAGATACCCAGTTGTTTGGATTCACTGTTTTATAATAATTTCGCAGGAATCTTTATGATAAACCAACTTACCATGCAAACACCTCTCGTGCTCCTTTTGCTTAGAGTCTTCCGTTTTCTGTGCTCCTGTTGCCTTTGATCTGCCCGCGTGTTTGCCCTTCCGCGTGTTTGCCCTTCCGCGTGTTTGCCCGTCCAACTTCTTTGTTTTCTTCTTTCTCCAGATGCCTTGTCAGATCAAGATACAGTTAAAGATCAACCCAACGATGACCGGCTCTCTTGAATTTCATTATTTCCTAAACATCCATCTCATTTATTGTAATTTTATCTGTAAATAAGAATGTGAAATTTTGCATGATAAAAAAATTTCAGATGAATGAATTTGCTTTCATGATCAGTTTTCAAGTCAGACCTGTTTCCTTTTTCTTATAATTCGTATAGAAGTTGCCTGTTAAACATTGAATTTATATTTCAATTCAGATTGTGACAGACTGGAACATATTCCAGAAGATTTCCAGAAGGAGTGCCGCTTTCTTTCGCTTCCGGGGGGTAAGGTAGAGAGAAAGAATTTTTGGTGATAATTTATGTCAGATTGCATCAATAGGGAGAGTTTACATGACTTATTTATTACTGTAAAAGATCCACATGAACAACCGCTTTTTTTATTTCAGTATATTTAAAATTTCTCAAAACCGGGGTCGCACATAAACGCACAGAGATCACTGAGACTTTGCCTAGGTAAAGGTTGAACCAGAACAGCCAGCAAAGTAAGGAGTTCTGGTTCAGGGATTATCCAAACAATATTTCGGCGTTAGCTGTGAACACATGTAGAAACGAACCTATTTTACTCAAGCCATAGCATTAAGATAAGGAAATGCTAGCAGAACCAACGTACAAAATGCCAACGTAGTATGGTAAATATATTGCCGCAATTAATAAAAAAAAACAAAAAGTTCACAGAAAATGCTCAAGGAAAATGTACACTCTGGGCGAGTTTGAAAAATAGCTTGTCAATGAGTAATAACTAAGATTAATTCCATCGCGGGGACCCCTTAGTTATGATAAACAACACCCCAATCTCAGCAAAAAACATTTTGGGCTTTTGGTGCATCAGCCCTTGTCTTGCCTGAGCAATGACGCAATTTTATGGTCAGTGTTTGATTCCAGGGAAAAAACTGCCTAAGTTTTTTACCTCGCCACAAAAACATGACAATGTTTACACCCATCAAACACTGACTTAGGAAACTCTTACCCTGTAGGAGACTCATAGACTAACCAAACAACGGGACAAAGCCTTACAAGTGAAGAGAAGAGGATAAGGAGGAAAGGAAGAAATAGAAAAGAATTTGTTTTCTTTATGTCTGCCAACAACGTTTTAAAAGCTCACTTATTGCTTCTTCTCTTTCTTTTTTCTTTCTTTATTCAAAGTTGGTACAATTTCTAGCTATGCATACTCAAGCTAATTAAAACCAACTAATTAAAATTACCAACGCTAAATATAATGTAAATCAAACATAGCCGATGTTGCCAACGTATTCCTTGCAAAGATTACAAGTACAATTAAACGATGTAAGTTCTGAGAATTTTTTCTTGAATATTTTTAAAGAAGGTGATTACTTTATCTCGTTTGGAACTGAGTTACATATTTGGCTACATCCGATGATACGGTATTAAATCCATATATTGTGTAATGTGGCTCCGCTGTTTTGAATTTGGAGTTTTTTAAGTAATATGGAAATTCATTTATGGAAAATATTTCATCCATAAAAGGTGGATTCAATCCGTTAAATGTTTTGTTAAACCAAAAATTAAAATATGATAATATGAACGTTTTCATTTACCCGCTTCTTTTACAAAAAACTTTATTATGTTCTTCTAATCTAAGTTGATGGTCTAGTGTTACTCCCGAAAGTTTAACATTCTTACTTTCTATTATAGTAGAAAAATTTATTTGAATTTTAGATTCCTCTAAATTGGATCGATTGGCTTTGTATGTTATAAGCTTGCTTTTATCGCCATTTAGCACCAAAAAATTTTCATAAAACCATTTATTAAGAATAGCGGCTTCCGATTCTAAGTCGTCAGTTGGTTCGGTCATATCAGTACTTGACAGCCAAATTGTATTATCATCTGCATAGTTGCATAAGTTGCCTTTGTTCAAATGCAGAAAAATATCATTAATGCAAATATTGAAAAGCAAAGGGCCTAAGAGTGATCCTTGAGGAACTCATTGTTTTGTTTCCATCCAATCACCAAAATCTGAGTTTATTTTTACCCGTTATACTCTTTTATCTAGATAACTATGCATAAATTCCATTGCGTTATCGCTAAAGCCCTAAAATTTCAATTTGGCTAGTAGAGGTATATGGGGTAAACAATCAAATCCATAAGCACTGCACCAGCCACATCTTTCTTATCCAGGCACTTTTTCAAGCCTTCAGTCGAGTTTTCAAGCATAAGTCGTGATAAAGCGTGTTGTGTGCTATAACCTTTTCTGAATCCACAAAGCAAAGGGAACAGTTTAACAATGATGTAATTATAGATTTGATTGAACATTACTCTCTCAAATATCTTTGAAGCTGAGGGGAGCACACTTCTTGGTCTATAATTCTCTTTATTAGTTGAATCTCCTTTTGTGAAAATAGGGCACACATTAGCCAGTTTCATAAGAAAGAGAAATGTTTTATCAGAAAAACATCGATTGAATATTTTAGCTTATTGCTATTTTACGAACTTTTGGGGAGATGTTATCGGCTCCTGTTGTTTTGTCTTCCTCTAGGTTGTAAATTATCTCTCTTACCTCCTTGGAAGTTATATTTTCAAAGTTAAACTTAGGAAATTGATCAAACGTTTCCTTGATTTTTAGAATACTACGGTGGTTTTCAAAGCATTTCAGTTGATCTAATAGTGACGAGGCTGTCCCTTCGTCAGACGTCTGTTGCACATTATCAGATAAAGGTCGGGCTATATTGAGGTTTTCAGTAATATTTACGAAGTGATTATTCAACGTCTGTGCAACTATTTTGCTGTCAGACAGGATTTTATCGCGCTCTATCAGTATGTTTTTATTTGCTTTTACATTTCTATCATTTAATAAAGGCTTGATAGTTTTCCAGAATTTTTTATTATCCTTCACAAAATATCCTTCCTAAATTTTCGAAATATCTTCTTTTAGAGCGTCTATCGTCTTAACACATTTATTTATGACTTTTTTGTACTACTCCCTATTAGAGCCGGTTTTATTTTTGTTGAACTCTCTTTTTGCCTAAGACCCAGCATTATCAATTTTCTTATATCTTTATTCATGAATGGCGCATTACTTGCTCTCACTAATTTTTTTTCCCGAGCGGCATGTTTATCGAGAATTGAAATCAGAGTTTGATTGAAAACATCGTACGATCCATTTTCTTTGGGTATTTTAGCTAAATTAAATTGAAGATCCTCGTTAAATTGATCGGTAGAAAAAGTTTTATGGCATCTGTATGAAATAGAAGTGGGTTCAGATTTTACGAATTCAGTTTTTAGTACAGTATAGGTTAGTTTATGGTGGTCAGACAAACCTGTGTACCTATGTAACTCATATGTACCTATATTTAAATAGCTGTATTTCTTGTTTTTTAGATCAAGTCATAGCATTTTGGCGGATTACTTTTGTAGCATGTTGGCTCTTTCATCAGGTTACATAGATCATAGGCTCTTTCAAAAAAAGTTTCTATGTTAGAAGAGCCAGGTTCCATATTAAAGTCCCCAAGTATTAGAATTCTTTCATAGCTTCGTGAATAGAAATCCAATAACTTACCTAATTGGTTTTGGTTTGTCATTTTGGTTTGAAGGTTGACTGACTCAAATAATTATCCATTTTTATTTTTTAAAACTAACCTCAAAGGAAATGGTTTCTATATCATTTGCTGGATTGAGATTACTTAGTTCTTTATCTGGAATGTTTTCATTCACATAAAGTAGTAATCCTCCAGGTCTAATTTTTTTGTCGCGTCCAAAGGGATTCCTAAACCCCTCAGCAAAATACTGAGAAGTTGTGAAGGATTCGTCTATTTTTGTTTCTGAGGTAAGAAAAATATCTAAACTTCCTTTTATGATTTCCATTATACAAGAAAGTTTATTAGGAATAGAAATTATGTTAATGTGTCCTATAATTGTCTTTTTAAGATTTTTTAATTCTTGAACTAAAATTAGTTACTTCATTTAAAGCGCTATCTATTACTGCCATAGAGCTCTGTTTATTTTGAATTTCCTCGTTTAAATCATCATATTCTCCGTGGGTTATAAATGAATGATTAGCTTTTTGATTATAAGGGCATGAGGACTGAATCATGGTTCAACTGTGCATTATCTTACCCACTTTTCATGTTTACTGCAGATGATTAATTATGTTTCTCGCAAGAAGTCTGTTCCCTTGTCTATTCAGATGGAGTATGCTACTGTTCAAGCTATCAATAGTAATGTTATTGTTGTTTATAAAATCCAGTTTATGTTCTCGGCTTAGCTTGTAGAGCTCATCATTCATGATTTGAATATCCTTGTTCATTTGATCGCTATCTCCTCTCATTATGAAAGAACTGATGCTGACCGCTATGTTGAATTTTGTTGATGATTTTTCGGTAGTTGTCAATTGTTTTAGATTTTGATGCAATATCGTTAGTGCCAAAATGTATTATGATTCCATCAGGGTTTCTTGTTAAGATAGGTTTAACATAATGTAAAGCATCTTCGGATGTCGCTCCAGATATCGAGTGGGTCTTTATAAATATTCTTCTTGACATCCTATGGTCTTCGAGGTTTTAAGTCATAGAGTCACCTTTGATGTAGACCAGCTCTTTTCTTATCTGTGAGATTGCATTGCCTTTCGTGCTTGATACAGTATGAGATTGGATGCTGTGTTGTTCCGGGTTGAATAAGGTTTTATTTTGATATGAGATATGGATAGGTTTGACTTGCTTTTGTGACTTTGCTAAGGATTGAAAATGATTTGATTTTGTTATAGATTTATCGGATATTGGATAGAATGGTTCAGAGTATGATTGTGGGGAAGGCTTTTTTATGTGGATTGGGCAATTTGTTTGTGTTATCTAATGTTTGAGAATGAATTATGGTGTAATCCGTGATTGGTGAAGGGGCTTGTCGAGTTTTGGCTTGTATTTGTGGATTGTATTTATGTTGAGATGGAAAATGAATGGGTGCCTGTGATTCACATGGTTGATATTCACATGGTTATTTGGTATCTTGGTATCTGCGGAGTGTATAGGCTTGGGATGTTGTGGTCGTGTTCAAAATCGGTTTCAATTTTTTCTTCAAGACTTTTAACTTTTTTCTTTAGATTTAATTTTCATTTTCAAGTTTTTCTGTTTTTTCTTTCTCTAGAGCTTTTCTGTTTTTTTCTTTTTCTAGCTTTTCGTCTCTGTTACGCCTTACGCGCTCAAATTCCTTCAGTAACTCGGCTGTAATTTTTCTGGCGTCCTTTCGATTTTCGGTTGAAGGACGTAAATACATGTCAGAAGCGGGACCCTCTTACTTGCTTGCTAAAGCTTGAACGCAATTTTCTCCAGTATAATTTTTAAACGGTGAGTAAAGCTCTACTTTCGCTACAAACGAGCGAACGTCTCCAGTTTCATTAATCACCATAGAGTTTCCTTTAGCAGAATTCATTTTGTTAATTCGCTTGTAGAAATGTAACCGTAAGACACTCGAAAGAGAAGAGATTTCTTAAATGGCAACTTGTATATTAGAAGTCTACAAGCGAATTGTCTAACGAACAAAACAAAGAGAATATATGGTAATAGATGGTAGGAGGCTGATGGGGGTAACTTCACCCAAGATTGTAACATAATTTTTCAAACATATCTTTTAAGATCAGTTTTCTACAATTTTAGCAAATGCTCTTTATGAAGTTTTTCTCCTTTTTCCAATACAACCAAGACAGCTCTTTACCGTTGTAAATTTCAGCATTGCAAGTCATGTGTTTGCAAAAAACTCTGGATTTTACAGTATAAGCTTTTTGTAGTTCGGATAATTTTTTCTATTCCTGAAGCTGTCTAATTATCACCAGACATTCAGAGGCTATTTTCAAACTTTTAGTGCCTGTTAGACAGAATGAAAGGACAATAACAATGAAAAAGAGACTTTCTGAGAGAAGTTTCTGCCATGTGCTCTGACACCAGCTCTTCGCTTGCCCTCTGGACACCCGATGCTTTATGAAACGTGTGTTATTTGACAATAGATTTATTTGTGATGCTATTCCAAAGCTGTTTTTTACTCATTCCACTTAATCTTGAATTATTAATGAGGTTGATCCACGCCTTACCGTAACTTGCTGTATTGATTCACATTAAAATCAAAGTTTTGGTTGAGGCAGTATTGAGGAGGAAATCTAGGCCAAAAGATGGCTAGATCGATAGAAGCGGCCCCAACATGATTCGAGATATCTACAATCAACCAGCTCGTATTTTCGTACTAATAAACAAGTGATACCAAGAACTTTACATTGGAAGTGGCAACCTTAGAACTTCTGTTTACCCAAGGTAAATTATGCTTATAAACCTGCTATGTTTCTAAAGTTGTATAAATTTTTATAGATTCGCTATAGATTTGTATAAGTATAAGCTACAGATTCTTTTTAAAAAACTGTTATTTACTTGCTTGTATCGCATGCAAGACAAACAACCACTTCATGTAACCTTTTTCTGTGTTTAATAACTTGAATTAGTAGTGGAGTTACACGGATCAGATTGGCCTTATCCAGCTGATTTAAAAAATCGATTCTGTGAAATTCGTCACCAAAGTTTCCCTGCTCAAACTTTACAGGATGCTTCGACGATATTCTCTGATCTTCAACACCTTTGTCTTCACCTTTGCTTATTGAAGGGATTCGATTGCCTCCTACCTAAAGGACACACGAATTAAATTTCAACAAAATTTTCAGTTGCTAAGATTTATGATTTTAAATTATCTCTTTTGTCAAGTGCCTTATATATTAGATTATCATACAGTGATTGTAATTTTTCCTTCAGGAATAAATTATAGATTAATAGGTTTATGTTGCTTCGATTTCGCGAAACTTTGCGTATTTCTTAACAAGATTAGCGCTAATGTCATTATATTCATGTTCCAGCTGTGTTTGGTGTTTGCCCAAGGTATCTTAATCTATTAAAATGTATAAAGCATGTTATTCTTTCGCAAGAAAGTCCTAACGCGAGAAAACTGAGAAAGCAGCACAGTACTTTCGTTTTTTTGCGCTAACGGTAGCATTTTAGTGGGCCTATATCTTCGGATAGGCCCATATGCAAAGATGTAGATCAAAAGCAGGTGAGTCTCTGTCGCGTTTCCCATGGCAGCACAAGGCAAATATTTCGATACTAAACAACTAAACTAAGAGGTCAGTTGACTTTGGCTTGCAATTCAAGGACATAGAAACCTTGCAATTTTGGCTCATCACTATTCCTTGCTTTTGAAAATACATTGGCAAACAGCAATAACTTTCATCGTTGCCTTTTGACTGGAGAAGGACTTAAGCCATTTCTCAACTGTTAACTTCTCTTCTGCAACCACCTGCATACAAGCCTAAACTAAGAAACAAACATTATCGCTTTGATTTTCGCAATTGCAAAAGTAAAAAAAAACAACCATGTCTGTTATTTACTATGAGTCTGAAATTTGCTGCTTCATCGTTCGAAATAAATCTTGTTAAAACACTGCGTTAAAACATTAAAACATTGAATTAATTTTTTAAGTTGAAACCTCTTCGTTGGATTTATCGAAATTCCTTTTTTTCTCCACCTCATCGGGTCTGAAGAACTGTCAATCTACAACTCAGGGTTCTCCACTCTTGGTGTACCCTTTTGTCCTTTTTTGGAGTTCAGTAACTTGACCTATTAATCCAAAAAGTTATTCCAATAACCTCTTCAGTGAGTGTAGGAAAGAGCTTCACGCCTCTTAAAATCAACAGTTCGCAAACAATCCAAAATATTCTTGCGCGTTCTAAACGTTTCCCTTTTAACTGTAGCCAAATTTCTACCCACAAACAATCCAATACATCGTGGCCTGTTCAAAATTCCCCTTTTTAACTAGACCCAAAGTTCTGCAAGAAGAAATCAGGGACTCCTGCATAGCCAAAAAGCAAATCTTCAGACACTTCATTTTTGTTTCTAACCATGTTTTTAAGTTGAATGAATTGTTTCCTAAAGTTAGAAGAAGCGAGCAACGTAGGCAACGCGGAATTCTTTGCTAAGTTCTGCCAAGTTCTCTGAAGGGTTATGCATCCTAATTAGACCAACGCAATTGGGATGATTGCGACTGTTGTCCCATGATGTAAGCGGTCCGACAACTATCAAACCTGTTGAAGGATTTAAGAGACAAATTTTCGTAGTCTTTCCTATTTGCAATGAAATTCATCTGATAAAGATCTACGTTTAGAAATGAATATTGTTTATGCCTTTTTGTTGTCCAATTTGTTAAAAGTTTGTTTAAGGTGAATAGAATAGTTAGTAGCTGGTTAGTAGTAAGCTGGTTATTCGCTATTAAGATTTAAGGACATCAGCGATACCGACTTTCTGTTCAAGGTTGTTTTGTTAGCAACTGACCAGCTTAATTTTCCTTAAAGACACACGATGGATATGAATGTCATCAGACCTGTTTCTCAATACGGACGCCATTTTGAAGCCTGTCGTATTCTGGGATGACTTCGCTAACTTTGCTTACTTCATTGTTCAATATAGATTCTCAAATTGTAGAAGAAGCAAGTAAATGGAAATTAGCAATATTGAGGAATCATTTGAAAGAAGGAGGTGTGCCTCTCAGAGGAAGTATTCCCAAAGCTGACTTGATGGAGAAAGTTAATACGCCGGAAAATTAGGCCTAAACGTTCCACTGTATCTCAAAAAGCGATCTTCAGGAAGTTCTTCGATCAGACGAAAAATATAGATAAACAAATAATACTTAAAGACTGAAGTCGAATAAGGGGCTACCGCCTAACAAGTTTAACAATTTGAGAACTACGAACTGGTTTAAGGCAGAATTGACCCATATAAAAAATTTGCGCTCTTTTGAGGCGCTGAATTGCAGACTTTGAATAACCAATGGCGGCAATTGAAATTGCTTCCAGTTCAAGCCATAAAACGCAAATTTTGAAAAAGGTATTTAAGGAAAATTGATTTGTGTTTCAGAGAATATTAAGATCTTGGAAAAAATCAGGAGCGTCGAAAAATATCTAAAACAATTGTAACTTCTTTCAAACTTTAAAAATAATGTAGCTGACAATGACCTTCAGTAAAGCTTTCAGTGATACTTTTATCAACTATTATTCAAAAATCCTCTTTGTTTTCAGAATTAGCAAGTTTTCTTCTAAGTCTAGGAATTTCGATATTACTTGGAAACTAAGTATATATGAAAATATGACAAAAGCTGAATGTCTATCAGGGAAAACTGTAGTTAGTTTGCGTGCAAATCATCTTAATTGTCAGGCCTATTTAATTCAATACATCCCTTTGAAGGGCCGATAGGCCAGTCGGAGGAAGATTGTCGGGTGCATATAATCAACTATATAACTTTGTAAGACAAAGAGCTTGAAGCAAACCTTTGGTAATTTTGATTTCTATGGACAATAATTGCTTATCCTTCTCTGAGGTCTTCGCTGCTAACCATAGTTCTAACCATTTCCACTCCAGTGGTTAAAGGTAGCTAGCGGCTCTGCGGGAGTTTTCAGTAACATGTGATTTTTCATGTCATCGCCCAGCCATTACGGTCGTTCTGTTTATCTACCCTGCTGCGAGGTTAGCTTTTCATGTGAGCAGTTTTGCATCGCAAGAATACTGACCAATCGCAAGCCGTTATCTTGATAAGTGGCTTGGCAAGTTGGGTATACGCAGTCCTTTTATATGGACAAATTTCCTTTAAATTCTGAGGCATTTAAGACAAAAATCGCATAAACAAGCACAATCAAATCTACCTCTGTGCTCCTTCACAACGTACTTTTCAGGATTTCTCCGGTCGAGTTCACATCCCACAAATTTTAGTGGTCTGATTTGCCCTTAATTGCTAAAAAAGGGAATAATACTGGCGACTCATATATATATGATTATATGTAACTATCGATACTCAAGAGAGCGTAATGCCTCGGGCTTCTAACGAGGGCGTAATGCGAAGAGATCCCGGAAATGCTAAATATGGCGAGACCTTGTCACCATGTATCCCGAAGCCCTGGACCCAAATTGAGGTTTTCTGTCTCCTTCGCAATATAGACAGACAAGATTTGGTACGACTCGGGGAGGGGGGGGGGGGGCTACCTTAACATGTTTGAAGGTACGGGGACGTGAAATTATTTAGGGGTACCTTTTATCTGAAACGGTGTCAAGTTTTGCAAAATGTGCGGAACAATGGTCACCATTTGTAGGAAAATACAGAATTATGGGTACCATTTTTTGAAAATATTGCAAAACTATTTGGAGGGGGATTTAGCTAACAAAATGAATGTCCAGTTAGAAATGAAAGGATGAAATATGTGTAATATTGAGATTTTAAGGCGAAGGACATGCAATAATTGTTTGATGACTTTGTTGTGCTTTAAAAATCTTGTTTGCTTTGCGGAATTATGGGTATAGTTTTCATCATGTTTGCAGATTTATGGGCAGGGACGTAAACAAGTGGCTAATTTTGGAGGGTCTTTGAAGGTTGAAAATTCCAACTTTACCTGCTAATCTTCTGTACCTACTTAATTGATTTGGAAATAGCCTTATGGCTTATTCCAGATTTCATATGCAGAATTATGGGTATATTTTTTATCATGTTGGCGGAATTTTGGGCCACATTTTTTCAAACAATTGCGGAATGATGGATTCAAAATTTTAACCAAAATGGCACGTCCCCATTCAAAATTAGGCATAGTTTACCCCCCAAGACTGTTGGCTCGTCATGAAATGCGCCATTGATGCGACTTTGCGTTTTTCATTGTGTAACTAGTAGTCATGCTGGCCACCAAGAACTGGAGAATCAAAAAATCGGCGTATTTTCGATGCGAGAATTCGGGAAACAAATTTTGTCGTGCGTGAATATTCGCACGTGATCTGTGAGTAATTGCCTGAAAATGAGTGCTGCAAACTTCATAAAATCCATTTGTTACATTTTTGCATAAAGCTAGCAGTGCTGAATCGAATGGTATAATCATTTCCTGCAAATCTTTTCGTTAACATAAATTTTTTATAGCTCCAAAGTTTTTTTTCCATGGGTTACTGTTCGAATAAAAAATGCGGTCAACGTGGAATTTCAGGGATTGTTTGACGTATAATGGTGTGTTCATAGACCGGTAAGGTCAGTTTATTGTGTCCTTTTGAAGGATGGCAGAGATCTCGCTCAGCAAAATAACGAACTAAACTCGTCAAATATTATTTTGTGCTGGTGGTCTAACGATACTGGGTGTTTGGATAACAGTCATTCCCGGAAGTCAATCCACCACTAAAAAGGTGGTCGGGCAACAGGTGCGAAGCTAAAATGTTTTTTCGGAGGGGTAAGTGCTTCCACTTTCTGCTCAACTGATTTTCAGAAAAAAATTAAATTTACGCAAAATTCCTTCGAAAATGTACGAAAATTCCTTCCAATTTCCCTTTTACATGATTTATTGGATTTAATGACCCTCGTCTGTTTTATTTGCTTTCACCTAACTCAAAAAATTGTGTGGTAAACTGGACCTTTCGAGTAAATTCTTAGTTACGCTTGCAAATAGAACACTCTAGACAAGTTGATTAAAATAATTGTCGAAACTTCTAGAATTAGCCTTACGTAATAAATATGCTGTAACTTGCTTATTCCAGATTGTATTCCTGCACATGTGATGTTGTACAGAAATTTCTTCTTTATTCTATGAGTATATTCTAGAAATTCCTTGTTGAAAAGTATATAAGGGTAGAGTAGCTTGCTGTAGGGATTCGGTTTTTAGTTGAGAATCTATTCTTGCGAAATTTGATGAATACAAACACGACGCATTGCTGGTCTTTTGTGGAGAAAAACTACGGGCCTAAGCGAGAGGAACGTACCTTCTCATAGCGTGAGACGCACCTTGTTCGTGAATCTATTCAGTGTGTCACAGGAAATAGACATTCAAACAAAAGCGATATTGGATTCCCCACAATTGTTCCTTAAGTTGCTTTGAACACACGAGCTTTGATTAAGGGTACGGTAAACGTTTCTGACACGAGCTTTGGTTTTCTCTCCCTGAAAGCAAAACTATTAACGGAATCAGATATATGCATCACTCGATGTGCAAGAACGTGGTGATTCCAACCATATAAAAATAATTGGCAAATATGGTAAAATGATACTTTCTAAGCAAATTTATTGCTTAAGTGAGTGTAGCACCTTCAAAGGCAATTTGGTACCCTTGCGTTTGCGATAACAGCAGACTTATGTCAACAGAAAGCGCAGATCCTTAGCTACCAAAGTGTGTCTCAAATTTTAAAAATTTATCCTTCCCTTGCAACTATACCCTGTTAAAAATCGGCAAACTAAATCTTTCCTCTCATAGGCTTATTTGGCTATAAAAGACAGACCAGAGCAAATGCAAACATTTTGGGACACCCTTTGCTTACTCGACATCTGTCCTTGCCGTGTGCAAATTTTTGAGCCATTTGATTGATTCCTTGGGTACAGCATAGCTTTTTCGTACCTTTATGTAGAGGAATTGCAAGTCCGTAGAAAGCGGGATTTTTCTGATCGAACTTGCGAGGTACACTCGTAAAACCACAGTGTAATCCGGTAAATCATACAGGGATACATGGATGTGCCATGCAATATTGTAAATGAGACATGCAACCACAACCGCAAATTTACGATAATCGGCTTAATAGGTTTTCAGATTTTCAGACATCAACTAAAAGTTTTGATAAAGTAATTATGGAAACCTTCGTTTACATGGGGGTTTTTCCATTTTCAAAATTTCTGTTAGTTTCCAATTTTGTGTCATTGTGTGCCTTGAAAGTTCGGCTACTTGAATGTGAAAAACTCGAAAAATGGATGTTTTCATCCAGAAAACTTTTTTGAATCTTTTCCCCTGTCTAGTTTGGAAATGTTTTCCTTGTCTAGTTTCGAAATTTTTGAAACTTTCGAAATATTTAGGAATGGCGGGCGGCGAAAACAGAGTTCTTAAATGTGATGCCTTAAAAATATTTCGGATAATGTTACAAATTTTTTTTTTTTTATTCATAGAAATTAATAACAATACAATTTTACATTGACTATACTACCCTAATAACTGTATTACACTACGGGGACGATACCATGAGGAGCGAAAGACAATCACTACCCCATGGCCGATACATAAAAACACACAACATTAAACAAGGATAGAAAGAAAGATTACTAAAACTAGGTAGACTAATTACGAATACAGCGTAAACAGACAAAAAGTAGATGCTAATGTATAGAAGTGTGCAGCAATGGAATATTTAAAAGCGTTCTGAAGCATGAATGAATTTGAGCGTTGCCTGAAGTAGCTTCTTATTTGAGTCAATGGTAAGTCACTCGTCACCATACAAAATGAATTTGACTAAAGCTTCATTTGAAAGAGATGAAAAACATGAGGGAGCAATATTGCATTCACACTACTGAGAAGATCAGATCTAGACCGGTTATACGAATGACAGAGCAGCAGGAAATGTTCCATGTCCTCTATCCCATCATTTGCGGGACACAAAGGTTCGAATGTATCTCTAAAGTTATGTCTATATTTATGATAAGTTAGTTTGCTCAGTTCTACCCGTAACTGAGTAAGAATAGCTAGACCTTTAGGATCATGAATACCGTATACTAGTTTAGGAGTGGGTCGGATAAGTTTCGATAATTTTGTTTTAAAAATATTTAGTGAGGGTGATAACCTAATCTCTGGGTCAAGTGTGTTCCATTCAGAGAGACAATCGGGATAAAAGCTGTTCTTGAATCTTGTCGTTCTTGCCCTTATTTGCCCAACTACATCTGCATTACGAAAAGAATACACAGCTTGTGGTAATTGTGGAATAGGGTATCTTGTGTAGTCAGGGGTAATATCGTTAACTATCTTGTAAAAAAGAACGAGGCGTCTGCTCCAACGTCTTAGTGTTACAAAATTGGCGAGGCATGAACAAAAAGTTATTAAGTTTTGCAAGTTTGCTATAGGCTGTTGTTTGGCATGGTTCATCGAGTTTAGAGCGGATACAAAATTACAGTGACTTGATGGGGACAGAGCTTGTGCTCAGATTGCCATATCACAGCCAGTTGTTAGCAATGTTTACTGGTTTTGCACATTAAGAGATCTTTCAGTTTATGTGATCCAAACTCAAGCATTTAAAAACAGCTTTTTGCAATGTCATAACAACCCTACGAAAGTTATTAATTATAAGGAGGAGATTCCATTCTATTCATTTCTTTATTTCTTTTTATTGATGTGTAAAAAATTGCTACAAAAGACTAATTAAAACCAAAGTACTAAACTAAAACAACATAACGCTGTTTAAATTTGACAAATCAGTTCAAGGGCCAAAATTTGCCTAAACCTCTCACTGACTAAGAATGCACCTTTTCATTTTTTTAAACGCATTTCGACCATTTCCTCTCAGTTTCTTAGAAAATCCTTCCAAGTTCCTTCTAATTCAAATTCCTTCTTTTTTCCTTCCAATCGGCCGATATTCCCAAAAAGAATGAATCCCCCCCCCCCAGTGGAAGCACTAGGGTACAGTATTGCCTTTTGCCGAAAAAAGGGCCTGACACATTCTTTTTTGGTGTGGACGTAAGATAAGTAATTTTACATGCTGCTTTTATGTGTTTCTATCTTAAAATTCAGAATTTTAAAATTTCAATTTGAAGTATTTTCAGAAGCATTTGATTCAGATATGGAAATCTCATAAAAACCCAAAAATATCAATGTTTCTAAATTTGATACCTAGAAATATCAGAATTGTATCTATTGTTTTTGCAGGACCCAGAAATATCATTTCTGATAAATATTCAACCCAAAAATGTCACTTTGGGTAAGCATTTGACTAAAAAATATCGGACTGATCCCCCCGTATGTCTATGTGCTGAGCACCACCCCCGGGGTGTTATTATGTGTGGTTAAGTTACGGAAAGACATTTTAACTAACATATTGATTGCTTTTCCAGGTTAGTTACCGCATTGTTTGAAGAATTCCTGGTAGCATTAAAATGTCGAACAACAATTTATCGTCTGAAAGCATACCATTGATGTCTCAAGGAGACAATGCGAAGGAAGATGTTGACGAGTCTTCGGAGGAAGAAAAGGCAGAAGAAATTGAAGGAAACCTTGAGTGAGAATTTAACAATTATCAATTAATACTTTATTGCCAAAGGTTTCCAGTTGCATGCGCATCAATTTTGTCATTGTTAGAAATTCTCGGTAAGAGAAAAGCCAATTTCGTGTCAAAATCAAGTCTAAAAAGTACTTATTCTTCTGGTATTTTGTACCTTTTGCATTCATTTTTTTCTAACAATAACTTAAGCAAAAGGATTCCGTATTTTTGTTCCATCTTGTGAGGCTGCCGAGATGGATTTTTTGAGCAATTTCTGCCACGCATACAGGTTTGTTCGAATGCAATGCTACGCTGTGTTGCAAAAAGAAGACGGTTCTAAGCGAGGTTCTAAGTTGCAGTTCCGAGGTTCTCGCTTAATGCTATCATTAAGCCCCGGCCAAACCATTGCAACATTTTGTCCAACAAATTCCAATATTGTTGACGACTTTTGGGCATTGTTGGACATTGTTGGATGCAGGGGTGGATGCAAAGCAAAAATGTTGGACCAACGCAACATTTCATCCAACATTTGTCAATTTATCATCAACCATTCACAGGACCTAACCTAATTCATTGATTGAGCATGGCGTTGGGACTTGATTACAATCAAAACGATAAGGATGTATTTGAAATTTATTCATATGATGAAGAAAGCAAAAGCATGGTTAAGCGAAGCAAGAGTAGAGAATAGATAAAGAGAAGACACGAAAGGGGGTGATTTGAGAACATAATAAGACAAAAGCACATTCTTTCATTGTCTTCTTTGTTTGACGGAAACTGCCGCGGTTCATAAACCGAGTTTTCCTTTCTTTTGTCGCATTCACAGCTTCCCGACCAAAACAAATCCAAGTGGCGAGCTTTTTCCTTTCTGCGCTTGCGCAAACGTGATTTTGTTGGATAGGGTGGCCAAACCATCCCAACATCGTCCAACAACATCCAATATTTTCGATCATAGTCAAACTTCGTCCAACATCACCCAACATCATCCAACATCGTCCAACATGGGTGGCCAAACCGGCCCAACATTTATACCCAACATTGTTGGGATTTGTTGGACAAAATGTTGCGCTGGTTTGGCCGGGGCTTCAGGCAACTGCTCTATTCATATTAAGTGACGCCTTGATCCATTTTTCTATTATGGCCTTCATCCAAGAGCAGCTGTTGTCTGTGAGCTACTATATCGCTGAGTAAGTAAGTGAACCACAGATAAGAATAAGATTGTCCAAATGCTGGCTGATTCGCAGTCTTTTGTTAATCATGGTAACGTTAATAAAGGTCTCACAGGAGATGGAGAAGATTAAGGACAAAACAAACTAGCAAACTGTAGCATCCAATTACCGAACGATGTTTCTCTCTAAACATTGTTTTTAGTTTTTAGGCCAGAAAGTACTCTTTTGCCATAAAGAAATGCTAGTTTTATCTGACAGGATTGCCCATGACTAATTTCTGGTTACATAAAGGCAGTTTCAAAATCATGGGATCGCATAACAAAAAGGACGTTGCCAAAATATTACCCCTTCCCCAACATCTTCTTATCAAAATTAGACGAAATACATAATTGATCCTGCCGGGAACAGGGGGTGTGCCCCCCATTGCTAGTCACCCCCGAAGAGTGAATTTTTTTCTGATATCATTGAAATTGTGTAAATAAAGAAAAGGTCATAATAGCAGGCTGCTCGATGGACTCCGATAGATTTGTTGCTTTCCAAGATTTCCAAGGCACTCGTACAGTGCGCAGACATATTTTTTAATTCAGGTTTTTCTTCCCTCGTTCATTCATGGGCACTTCTATCTGGACAGTCTTTTCTCTCATTTTTTACAGCTAAAAGCTGCACAGTTAGTTTTCCATATTTTACAAGTGCAGTAGGAGTCTTTTTAAGAAATATCGACGATGCCAGTGCAGTTGGAGTCAAATCTGTAGTTGTTTACACCTGTTTCATTTCATGTCGTTTTGGTCAGCGTCTCTGTTGATAAGAAAGACCCATACGGCACGATAACCCTTCACTTCGTTTAAGTACAGTATCCTCTAAACAGTTTAAGCGAGTTCCATAACCTAGGAGCCATTTCTTTTCAGATATCAGATTCTGCTTATGCCCCTGGTAACTGGTTGACGACCTTGGTTAATTTGGCATTAATATCTTTCTACGTTATTACATAAAACCAGGTTGATTAATACAAATTAAAATGAGATTCTTCAAACCTTAGGAATTGGCAGGCATCCATGCATTTGATGAAAGCATTTGTGGGCGTTGGGGTTCTAGGACTGCCATCTGCTGTACGGCACACTGGGCTAGTGGTAAGTACGGTTGGGTTGAAACTGAATGTAAAGAAATATGTAAAGACACGTTGTATACGTCATAATAAAGAAAAAGTCTATGAAAGAGTTCATATTAAGTGTTCTGGTACTGCAAAGGTAGGAGTAAATAGTGATCTTGTAGGTTAAAAGTAAGTATTAATTTAATCCCAATTGCCTCTGTGCTCTACTTCATAAGAACATCAATCTTACTTGAAACTAACATGGGAAGGTTAACTTGGCAATCACTGGGAGATTTCATCTTTATCCGACCAAGAGACAAAGAATTTGTTTTTAGTCTTATTTTCTTCATTTATAAAGTTACTGGACATAAGATATTCAGCAATTGAGAACACTCGTTAAGAATATCTCAGTTGCTGAGTCTGTGATGGTATGATGCTATGCCGGTGTCATATGCGTTTCGGTAACTTTATGCATTTCGGTCCGGGTACTCAAACGCATGGCAATTTTGGTTATGCAAAATCGTACCCAAGCACTTAAACAATAGAGTACCAAAACGAATGGTGGAATTTAGCATGCGAACCGGTCTGGGAACACAAATGTTCTGGTTCATATTGTTCAGAATGTAAAGAACAATCGAACTATTCCTAATAAGGATATACTAACAAGGAGCGGTGCTGTGATTTCCCTTGTTAAGTTTATGCAAAAAAGTACAACATTAATGGCGACTCCAAAGTTTTCTTGATTGAAAAGTGTGAAATTTGAAACTCAAAATACATTGTGTTCAATTTGTTAATTATTACGAGTCACAATATCGCACTACGATGAAATCACATGATTTGAAACACATTGCGTTTTACAATGTTACATATTTGCATAGGGTACCAAAACGCATATTACGCCGCACAGAAAGTTTTTTTATTAGCTCGTCAACACTAGAATGAAATGAAGGTAATTCAGGGCACATTAATATGCATACTGGAGTTTTACTGGGCATTAACCCATAGGTCCTATTTTAGTAGAGCGTCCACTATAGAAATCAAGATAATAACCCTCAATTCACAGCTCTAGATATTTGGAGCTGCAAAACAATAAGCATATCCTAAATAATGTGGCCCGTTTCATTGTTTCGTTGTGGTATTTTTCAATCTCTTTATATCAGGCCATGCTCTGCTGACCGATTGACTGCATGCAGAACGTGTTAACGTTTCACAAGGGCTCCCCACTTCTTAACTGGTTCATATGCAGATTCATATTTAGAGAAACTGACCTCTTCATCTGCACTGTTACCTGAAATTTGTCACGGTTAATCAAACATTTCTATATTCTTTGTGCTTTTACAGGCAGCACCAATCGTTTTGCTGGCCGTTGGACTTGGATGCAAATATGGCATGGTAATATTAGCAAGCACAATTAGAGCAGTAAAAGAAAGGTAATCACACTCCAACTCCTAGCTATTGAAAGAACCACTTTGCTAATAGTAGGAGAAAATTTGCAATGAACCATTTATATATCAAAGGCCTCAACTGCATCTTTTTCATTTTCAGAATAGATGCTCCGTCTCTAACATATGGACAGTTAACCAGGGAACTCTTCTCTCTTCATAGCGAGATAGTTGGACGGTTTTCAAAGTAAGATATGTTTCTTATCCACCAGCTTTGGTCCTTCGCTCACACTGATAGCGTTCTTCATAAACTGCCGAAGCCTGCTTCCTTTATACATTTTTTCAATATTAGGGTATGTATGCATAGGTGCATAAATGCAGTCGATTTTAACATTTGGGAAAATATATTTCGAGAGAATTCTTCTTTTGGGATAGTTTTCAGCTTTTTCAATCTTCAGTTCTTCCTTGCATCTCTTTTCGCAACAAATCAGTACAAAAGGAGAAACTTGGATGTAGGAGAAGAATGTTTCAGATTTCGGTTTGTTAAGTTGGATTGACATATATTGGATTCATTCCCGTCATTTTGCTTTGTTACTGCTAATTAATGATTTTGAAATTCATATTACAAGATTCATAGAGCCCGGCAGACCGCCTCATCTGCAACGTGTCTTCCTTCTGAAATATAAGCTCTTCTTGTCCACATTTAATGAAAGTATAAATTTCTTCTTTCCAGAATTTTCCTTGATGTCATAATTTCTACTATGCAGCTTGGATTCTGCGTTGTGTATATCATATTTATTGCATCAACAATGCACAAGGTGAGGAGAAATATTCATCTCAAAATACAAAAATGATTTGAAAATAGTCATATCTTTGTAGCACCTTCGGAATTAAAATCTTGATGATAATGCAGTGAATTATTACAGACTGCACACATTGATCTTTACTTGTCAATAAACAAATAACTCAAAGATATGTTACCATCATTTATGGCTTTGAGAGTATTATAGTCACATTTTGATAGAAATCATTTCGTCTAGACAGATATGCAGTAGCATGAAAAATTCTACGATCTTTCAAAAGCCGCCTTCTCGTGATGAATACTGGTAATACATTTTGGTACAAAAAACTTGTATGTATTTAAGGAGGCTTGCAAGCCATGCAAAATTTGTGTAGATTTTTCTTCAGAATCGTTGTTTGAAATAAGCTACACTGCTATTCATTGTGTTGCAGCTGATCGGCAGCATGGAACAAATCGTTCTTGCCACCATTTGCATGCCTTTTATACTAGCATTGGCACTTATTCGAAATGTCAAGAGAATCGCTGTTTTCGCCATGTTTGCAAATGTTGCTGTTGGTGTTGCAGTAGTGATAATGATGCAGTATTTTGTAACACATATAAAAAGAATTCCTTCAGAACAGACTAATCCTACTGTGTTTATGGTTGGATTTGGTCAAATATTATATGGATATGAAGGAATAGGAATGGTGAGTTTTTTTTTATTCACATCAATAAGTAAACAGGGGAAAAGGAGCAATTCAAATTTAAAATTCTTGGCAGTAGGCTTAGAATAATTATTTCCCATAAACATAGCTATAATAATCGTTTATTAAACAAAACGAATGTTGAGGCAATTATCATTAATATTTCAAGGCAATATTAAATTTTTGTTTCTTTGCATATGTTTAGAGGTCTTTTGTTACCGAATGGAAAGAGATAAATGAAATATTTTGCAAAAATGTCATTAAAAATGTCTTTATGGGAAATGAAAGCAATTGACTTTTATTGTTTAGAATCCAAGGTCATACGCTGGAGTTTATTGCTGTCGTTCTGACATTATTAAGAAGCAACTACACTTTTCCAGGCACTTCATTAGTAAGAATTTTGAATGGCATTTGACACTATTCTAGGTAACTTCATTGGAAAAGAACTTGCGAAAAAAAGACAGTCTGCAAAAAATACTTATTATAACACTGGCTATCGTCATAGTTTTGTATTCTGCCTTTGGGGTGCTGGGGTATCTCTGTTTTGGTGACAGCGTCCAACCGACTGTGGCTCTCAACCTTCCTAGTGAGCCGTAAGTGAATTGTTCTTTTACTTTATTTAATTAATATTTTTCTATAAACTCTATTTTCATATGTGACTTAGGAACGCTACCGTTAGTATTGGTTTTGTAGTAAATACTAAATACAGATGGATTTGAGAGAAATGAGTCAGTCTGCGATACAACTATCTAGTGACAAATCTTTTGTAATTATCGCTCTAATTTGAAATAAACAATAGCTTTTATCTAATTATCATCATTGAAGAAAAATTAAGATATTTGTAAATAAAATGAATTTTTCTTTAGGCTCGCGGCACAGATTGGTCAACTATACCGGTCTTGTGCTTGCGTTTTTCTGATTAGCCTATATCGATCCACAACTGGGAATATATTTTTCATCGTGTTCTTTCGTACCCTTATTCTGACGTTTTATGCTCTGAGGAGTGTCAGACGAAAAAGCTTTTAGTGTGTTGTAAAATGTTTACTTTTTTCAAAGCCATTTTCAAATTCTGTACCGCAAAAAAATTGTTCATATTAGTAAGTAGAATGAATTTTTCAACATGACATGCTTAATTTGTTTCCACGTTTATATAAAATTCTTTTTGCTTCTTTGTGTTTTAGGCTGTACTCATATTTGGACGTTGTGTATATTCTGATAGTATTGATCTCGTACCCAATCCAGTTCCTTGTGCCTGTCGACATTGCCGTTTCGTACTTTGAAGAAAGTTTAAGTAAAAGAGGCTTAAAATATGCTGAATACGGAATTCGCGCTGGGATGGCAATTTTAACTTGTAAGTTCTTCTATGGCCGTTTTTGTAGATTTGTTATTCATCACAATTGCAAAATATCATTGAAATGAATTAGAAAATTTGGTAAAGAAACCACCCTAGGAACAGTTCGATTATAGAAAGAGATGGGAAAAAGGCACTTTTTGCATAAATCAACTTATATGAATCATCTCCAGCAAGTCAGCTTATATTCTGTTTTTTTTCTGTTTGACAAGTTATAAACAAGTTACTTTATATCACATCCACTCTAATATTTAATATAGAAATGGCAATTTTTGCATGCTAAAGCAAAAAATAAAATTGTATACTGTTGAATGATATAACGGATAGGTTTTCTAAATTTTTCAACTAACCAATATGTCCTTTATGTAATATATTTCTATCTTAACATTCAGTGCAGCCCTTAGTGATGCAAAGAATGTTTGGTGACATATGACGCAGAGCAACATAGCAGTTTAAACTGTTTAACAAATATAATTTTTTGTATTAGCAGGCCCAAAGATAAATCCCTCACCCAAACTTTTTCAACAAATCCGATTAGAAAGTAAACTATCTGTAAAATTTTTCGGTCATGAGTATTCCGGCTACCCCGGCTTATTTTAAATTCATTCTCTTTCTTTGGAAGTAATTTACATAACAGTACACGATCTTTTTCAGACGTTTTTGCGATTCTGGTTCCTCAGCTTGACAATGTTATGGGCCTAATTGGCAGTTTTTCTGGAGCCTTGATCACGTTCATCTTTCCTCCTTTGCTGCATACCATTTGCTTCTGGAATGAAGGCCTTTCAAAATATCAGTTGGTTGCTAATGTTTGTCTTTTGGTTTTTGGTGTTCTTACTTCAGTCGTAGGAACATTTTCATCATTGATAGAAATTATAAGAAGATTTGAACATCAAACAATGTGATAGTTACAAGATACATAATGTGATCTGGTTTTTATCAACATTGTGAGAACTCAGATATACACGTCTCTCCAGTTTAGATGAAATAAATGCAATTGTATGTAAAAGTAAATTTCATGCATTCATTTTCCGTCTTGTACAAGAAAATTAAATATCTAATAAATTCAAGAACCCCATTATATAAAATTGATAACTTTAATTCAAATTTAGCCAAGAAGTCTCTGCTCGTATATGCTCGCAAGTTCATTGTTTTTCAAACCACCAAAAAAGAATTTTAGTATAAACCCTAGCTGTTGATACAGAAATGAAAGATTTAATGTAATTTCACAAGCACTGTGCATATATGTTGATGAATAATTCAAAATCTGATAAATGAAACAGGGCCAGCGCCACAGGAGGGAGGCGATGTTGCCATGGCCTCCCACCTTTTTGCAAAACAAGTAAAAAGGAAGGGCAAGTTTTAAAGCTGCAGTAAAAGGGGCAAGAAGCCTTAACCCCTTACTTTTTCTAGCCTTGGTCCCCTATTTTTTCTACCCTTTCCCCCCATTTCAAATTCGTGCAAGCTCACGGATAAAAATCATGCAACCCCCCCCCCCCAGTTGTAATTATTGTTTATTCATTTCTTCTATAAGAAAAATTGATTGAGTTTCTAACGACGTTTTAAGTTGAAAAAGACATATGTTAAAAATATATGCCGTATTTTCTTACAGTTGAAATAGCATTATGTTAGATAAATGTCTAATTTAATACTTTGCTTTATTAAGCTATTTGTTTGTGTCTTATCTAAGGAGTTTAGATTATCAAATTTTAAATGTTATATTAAGTAGAAATTTATCAATTTTAGTATGAATTAGAGATTTCTAATTGGCCACAAATGTGCAATTCTTAATTTTGCAAGGTTATGAGATTGTTGGTTTCATCATATCATGGCAGATGATGATCCATGAGTAGATGTAGGTGTAGGGCAGTTTCTTTAAAGCAATTGTTATAAGAACTTATTTAGTATGTTTTTAGATAAAACATGCAGGGCTGGATTAAGGGTCCTAGGCCAACAATATTTTCAGGGCCCTATACGACTGGCAGTGTGATTTTGGCATTATAAAAATCAATTTTAGAAGTTTTGGATTTTGAGAAAAACGACATGAAAACGCACCATAAAATCTTAGCTAGTCAGCTGGATCTGTTACAGGTTGGTTTTTTCTCCACACATATCTAGGCTTTCCACTTTGAAAGCACTGTACTTTGGTCCTTATTCTAGAATGTATGTGATTCAAATTTAAATTTGATTGATTCCACGACATTGATTACAATGATAACATAACAAATGCTAGAAGATGGCTAATTTAAAGCTTTTTCAACTAACAATGATGTTGTGTAAGACAAAGATAATCGCCTATTGGAAACTGAAGTGTGTAAAACACTGTTCCTCGTTGCCCTATTAGATTGGCTTATGATTCAGGTTACCATGGATGTCTCCATTCTAGAATTAAAATTTGATTAGGGGGAAGGGAGAGAGTTTAAAGAAAATGCTTGTAGAAAAGGGTGCCAATTTCTTTCTTAAGTCTAGTGTTATTGATGCTCGGCGAATTTTGCAAGTGTCCCAACTGCTTAATATTGACATAATACACAACATTTTGCATTTATTATGTCGAAAATAAGCATCGATAATTAAATATTCTTAGAATTTTAAAACCACAAAATCAAAACTATATTCATAGTAGACTTTTTTCAGAAAAAAATATCATCATGGTTCAGTAGCAGTTGCATTGAAATGAAGCCCATTGGTTTGGTGGCTTACGTAGCTAGCCTCCTTTTCCAACAGGCAAATTTGTTTACTTCCGCCATTTTGAATAGTGGCAAAAAGGAACTTGCTCCATACTGAGCCCTTATAAATTTGGTAAAAGTAAGGATTGATTTCGTTCACTTCTCTTTCTAATATCGATGTGAAATTTGGTGAGTGGCCTTATATTGCACTTAAATTTAAGAATTGATGTTAATATTGGAAAAGTAAGCCGTCATTTGCGAATTCCAAGCATTTACAGTCGCGGTGTTTGCTGTTGTGTTTTCTGTCTCGTCGAAATTCCAGAAAATAATGGTTGATCGGTTCTCGAACGGATCCAGCAACAATTTTTAGCCACTCAATGCATTATTATCTTAACACGTTTGTACAAAGATGTGAGTCAGTTACTTTTTCTTTCTTGGTTTACAGAAACTACTATGAAATATCTAGGCCTATGAATAGATCACACGCAGTCAAACAGGCCAAGCTCTGACGTAAACAACTCATCTTCAATTCAATCACTTGAATTTCGATTCCCTTAGGACATTTAAAAGCTTGACTAAAACAATACATGACAGCCTAACTCTAGAAAAAGCCGAAATAGGTCATAATTCAATGCTTGGATATTAACAACAGAATTTAAATAAAGTAACCGATTTTTTAATTTGCTATAATTATTGATATTTTTAGACTATTTCAAAACCATACCCGTTGCTTGTAATTATTCTTCAGCACAATGCGTCCCTCCCCGTATCTTTAGAGCTATAAAATACCTTTGGGGTACATTTTCATGACAAAGATTACTAATCAAGAAGAAAGAAGTTTAATTCATATCAAATTTCAATTCTTCAATTTGACAAAATTAGTTTAAAAAATTCGTATATTTTTACTCATGTCATATTAGGTTTTAATCGACAGAAAGAAAAATTCAAGAATTATATATCTAAACTGTTCTATATTATTAGATTATAAACGCAACAAGTTCTTTCTAATTTATATGAAGATAAAAATTGGAAGCACATACTTTTTCAACTTATAAAAACACGATAGGCCACTGCTATATTCCCCCCGTAACTGCGTAAGCTAAAATAGCCATATTTTTAAAATTCTGTTTGAAAATCCCAAAAAATTGTTATGTGTTGTTGATTTATATCTCCTCTCCTAACTACCTGCATCAGAAAAGGCACTGAAATAGTTGTGAGCCACGAGAAAATCAGTCCTTAAAACAAGCAATTTTCCATACTGAATCCTATTGCAGCTCGCTTTTTGCCACTCTTAAAAATAGCGGAAGTAAACAAATTTGCCTCACTCCGCAGTACCACAGAATTTCTATTTTGTGGCAGTACGCAACATGACCTGAGAGGCTGTATAAGGGGTATTTGAAATATGAAATAATTGAGATTTTCGGGATGGAAATATAAATATTTAGATTTTTGAGTCTTCAAATATGAAATAACTTTGGTTCCCAGTATAAAAGGTGGAATAACAAAATAACTGAATACCTCTTTAAATGTTGTGTGAGAATTATCTACTTGATAACAGCATTGACTTTTTATACATTCCAAAAAGTTACATAACGAGTTATTGTAATACCTGAACTACGCGCTACTTCACATACACTACAAAGACGATACCCCGGGGAGCATCAACTCTGTCTACCCCGGGGCCATAACATAGAGAGGAAAAATGCACGTTCGTAATTACAAAGATATAAGAGACTATTGATCTCAAGCATTGATTCAAGTGACTATTGATCTGTAGACCTGTTAAAGGCAGTCTGTCCCCTCAATGATTGGCTAATATGAACAATAGGTCTTCCCGCCTTAAAGCCTGGTTCCCACTTGGTCGTTTGGGTCGTTTGAGTCGTCAGAGTCGTTCCTGAAAGACACGAACGACCCAAAGATTACATTGGTTTCCACTCGGTCGTTTGAGTCTTTTGAGTCGTTTGTTGCTTGATGCTGTTTATTGCTTGCACCATGCATCGCTCATTTAATTTTGGCGGCATGCGTGGAAGGGACGATGGTAGCATTTGATAAACAACAACTGATGTTGCAAAGTCAACTATTTCTACCTCTGGTGACTTTGTACTGACGACGATGTTAGATCACTAAATTTCAGTGCAATAGCTTGCCTGATTTGATATTTTTGTATTTATTTTTAAACTCTTTCCAGTAATTCTTATAATGGCACTCGTATTTGTGAACTTCTTCCATAAAGCTTGCTGTGAAATATTCAGCTATCTTGTTATTGTTCTAGTCAAACACGCAGTTACAAGAAAATCTCCTATTCTTGAAGAAAAAGCTACTAAAGCGTGGGTCGTTTGAGTCGTTTGAGTCGTTTGTCGGTTTCCACTTGCAAAAATCATTCATGCGTGGGTATTTTGGGTCGCGGAGATAGAATTTTTTCTATCTCTGCGACAACTGTCGTTTGAGTCTTTCGGGTCTTTTGGGTATGTTTCCACCAAGTCTTTTCAGTCGTTTGGGTATTTTCCAACGACCCAAACGACCCAAACGACCAAGTGGGAACCAGGCTTAACGGATAACGGATTACGATACTTGCTTTGGCTGGCCTAGCTGCGGTAGTGGGCGACATTTGAAACTGCGAGCAAAAAGCTATCGAGAATGGCAAGAAGATTTAATTACTGGAATTGAATGATGATAATGGAAGCATCTCCTTTCACTGTTGACATATTTGTCGAAGAAACCAAACAGAGAGCCATATATTTCTAGTCACAGCTTCACTATAACGGGAAAACAGGCATTTGATTCAAAAGCTCTGGAATCAAAGTTGTTTCTGATTGGTTTAAATCGATCAAGCTCAACGGTGCGTGAATTTCACTCCCGTGAAAATAAAGTTGAGCATAATAGGGGAAAGACTGCCTTTAAGTACCAACCATATTATATCTTGATTGTTCTTTTAATCTTTTCAATCTTTCTAGGGGTTTAAAAGGCTTTTCATTCTTTACGTTTAGAAAAAATACCAATAGCATATAATCTACCGAAAATACTTTTGGCTTATATTATCTCAACGAAATAGACGAGAGCATCAAATATCATCAACATGTTTCTATCTACATTGCTTTATTAAGTTATTCTTATCTTGAAAATAATGTTTCTGACCATATCTTTGATTTCAGTATGGCACCAATAAGTAATGCTAAAAGTGATTTTAAGTCAAGCAAAATATTAAGTTATAGGCAATATTATGAAAAGCCACAAACACGCAACCGCCAAGAGAATTTGGCCCCCTCCAAAAGTTTTTTTTAAACTTGATGAAAGTTTAAACCATAAAAATAAAGGCCACTGATTATTTTAAGCCTTGGAAACATTCTGGTAGTTGACCAGAAGTCGCTTTACTGGAAGCATGAAAAATGCACGGTCAGCAAAATTTCGACATTCGAATTTTTTAAATCTGATGATACCGTCAGAAAAAGCGTTTAACGTGGACTTGACTTCCGGTCTTCTGCCAGAAGGTTCCCAAGGCTTAATGATTTAAACCTTAAAGATTTCTGTTAGGTTGGTTGCTAGATGGTTATGCAAAATTCCATCTATAAAATATCTACTCTTTAGAAACATGTAGTCAATCTGGAACATTTATTTTGATTTCTTCTTTAGAACATCGTAATATTTGATTTCACTTAGTTTTAGCTTCGCATTAACATTATTTTCGAATTATTTCTAGCTAGTGAATGCACCTAAGACTGTAAGTGACTAGAAATAACAGTATGACTGTAGTATGAAGAATCGTTTAAACAACAGAATTTACTGGTTGTTAGGGTTCTTGGCGGTTAGTAGAACCAAAGAAGATTTCCTAAAACTTAAAGTTAAAAAATCCTTCAAGCTCATTGTCTCTTCCAGGCACGTCTATAACTGGCCCCTTCAGGTTGTACCCTCCGCACAAAAGACTTAAGACTTTAAGTTTTGGTACATGTATGTTTTTAGAGTTTCTTTAGTTGTTTCCAAAAAATAAGTTGAGCAAAACAATGATAAATATTTCATTCAGTGGCCTTAGATTCCCCTTAAAAGTACCAAATGATTCCACAGTTCTAAAGAGAATTAATTCTCTATTTGTACCCAAGTATGGAATCTATATTTTTATGCACCCATTCTTTATACATTTTCCATATTTGTGGCTGCAAAAATTGGTTTTGAAAACTCGGTCCATTTTGTATGTGTGTCGGTCCAACTTTTCCTGACACCTGAAGGCAGAATGGAACATTTTTGACAATTTCGAAATACTTCGCTTTGTTAATTTTGAAATATGAAATAATTGCAAGATATGATCATCAAATATGAAACAACGTCATCCCCCCTTATAAGGCCTCACCTGAGTGCCTTCGGCGCTTTTACATATCATTGAAAATTTCGTTTCGCCCGTTTCGCCTCGTTTGCGAGGAAAAATAAAAAGAAGAACAAGAAGAACGGTAAAAGTAAGTGGTAGATGGAAAATAATATGGCTCAGTTTGAGGTTGGAGATAATTCATGAAAGTTCTCTCCGCATAGTACAGGCATATGCATAGAGATGGGCATATGATTTCTCCTCCGCCTAGCCTCGTAAAATCAGTGCTCATTGACTAAAATGGCCCGGTGGAGGGCAGAGACTATTGTAGGGTCCTGTTGCTCCTAAAAAATCAACGTACTTAAAAACACATTCTTTGTTGCATAATCTACATGCTTGTATAAAGCCAGTCTTATCGGGTATTCCATCTTTCTACAATCTATACAAGCAACATTACTACAGGCCACTTTTTATCATGAAAAACTTAGGCCATCACCCCTTATGGAATGACTCAAATTTAGGCATACAGAAAAGCGCACAACGAAGAAAAACCCGAAATTGCCCTCTTTCTTTCTACCTTTGTCATTCGTCAAAATTAACTCAGATTTTCGTTGAGCCATTTGTTTTCAAATTCAGAATGAAGTAAGAATGAGATTATTATTTTCCCCTAATACACTCCTTTTTTACAAGAACCAGATAATTTTTCCTGAGCCTCGATGTTCTTAACTTTTTAATGATTTTAGGCTCAAATTTTCTTAAAATTGTTCTTATTTTAAGAGTGATTTTTTGCAAATATTTGAGAAGTTTCATACTCTATATAATTTCTAAGAGGTTTTACTGGGTAAAGATTAAAAATAAATTGTTTTTACGTTTATAAATTGCAAAGTTTTGTTCTGTTGACATGACATAAATTTCAAAATGCGAATTGTCTTTTCTTAAATTTCTCACCTGAAGCTGAGCATGTTTCAGCCTTGTTCTTATTTTTTGAGCAAATCGAGCCTCGGTGTTCTTATAAAAAAAAGAGTGTATGGTTTTCTAACTTGAATGAGACTCGCGTGCCACACCTCTAGCCAGGCCGATTATTGTGCTTCCAATAAAAAACCTTCGTGAATAAAAAATTGCAATAAGAATTATTGTTTGGGTTTCCATGAAAATTCATTTTTGAAAAAGGAAGAGGCAAATTGAGAGGTTTTGTTTTGTTTTGTTTTGTTTTGGATAAAAAACCGAATGAGGGAATGGCCAAGAAAGTTGAGGTGCAGAGAAAAAAAGCAGAGTCGAAGGCCTACCTATACTTTCTTCTACATTCTGCGCTTTCTTTTAAAAGATTCTGCTAGCTTTTATGAACAAAATGAAACAAGGATAGTTAGCATAAAGTACGAGTAATGTCGTCAGCTCAATAATTTCGCGGGCTTTTTTAAAATAAACAATTCCAAAATCCTTCATATTAATGTTTAACATTGCACATTAAAACTTCATGAAATAATCGAATCTTCCAATAAGGGGCGACGTGACTCTACTAGTTGCAGCCCAATTCAGTGTGGTAAGTGGTAAGGTAAGATTATTGACCTTCTTTATCACTTTTTGAAATTTTATTTATTTATTCCTAGTTCTTATCAGTTACTCCGCATCAATACACTTCATGTAGACACCAGTTGGAAAAGTCGAGCGGCAAATCACTCCGTGAAAATCTCCTACACTTTTCATTTTTTTATCTAAAAATCCTTGGTATTCTTTTGTTTTCGTGGAAATCATTGCTCCTTGGGATTCAGGGATTGCAAGCGGATAAAAATTCCCCACCCTCCCAACAACCACCGAAATTGGTTTTGCTATGAGAAAGTTTTTTGCAACGACCGACATTATTGAGAAGAGATAATCTACTTCTATCAGCCTGACGATTCAGAGGATTCGCTCTGATGATGATTTGCACATAGACCATCGCACAGTTTACATTTAATAATTTTCAATATAAGCACATTCCTGTCCCATTTTTATCTAAATCGTTTAGAATGACATTGATCAAGCTGATTTTTAAAGTTAAAATGTATAAGAATTTTATATTATTAATAAAATCACTTAGAAACAGGCAGAAATTAAACTTTTCTGCAAACAGTCAACGCTGAATAATTTATGTCACATTCGAGTTGGAACTTTCATTTAAAGTTATTTAGAAATTTATATATATGGGTAACTCTTCTTTGTCGTCTTTTATTAGAAGTTTTTCATTTTCATAGAATTGCACTTTATTATCATTCCACTTCACATCATGCTTTTTATTGAAAACATTCGGTAGTTTTGTGAAAAACTTCTTCAAATAAGAAAATAAATAATTCACAAATAAAACGATTCACCGATGAAATTAATTATAACTCACTAAGATGAATAAAAGTTTGATGAAAATCTTAGGCAGGAAATGAGTGGCAAAAATTTTCAAGCATATCCACCGTATCTATATAAAGTGAATGCGAAGAATAGAAACATAAGGACTTCTAGTATGCACAATGCAATATAATGGTGTGTTACAAAACTAACCGGTTCCTCCAAATCCTTCCTTTGACGAAAGGTGGCATAATGAACCGTATGTACCCATTCGCGTTTCTTTAAGATTTCCATTGCTTCCTAAATTTTCTGAGTCACAAAACTGTGTTTTGTACTTTGAACTTTCTAATAAGAAATTCTGAAGTAACTTTAGACCATAGAAGATTGCATAGTCTGAAAAATACTAGCAGTTTAGAAAATATGGACTTGTGGCTGAAGCATGTTTTAAATTATGATGTACCAAAATTAAAAAAAAAATTAAATGTCATTTTTTTTGTAATGTAGGCCCCACACCGTTTAATATCATTGCCTAACATTGTCAGCTTTGAAACATGGAACTACGATATAAAAATTACATGAAACATGGAACTACTATAATGTTTTACGATATAAAAAAATTTAATTCATTTCTGTACAAAAAGTAATTCGTTGATATGATATTTAAAAGTGATTCGATCGTGATATTCAACTTTATAAGAATATAGCTAAAATAATTCGATCATAATTGCTTTGAGGACAAGAAGCAGCTTTACCCTTGTGGACGACGACTGTGGACGAGCACAAAATTTTCTGGTAAAAGATTTGTTCCCGTCCTTTTTAGGCTTGAAATTTACCGCCAATTTGAAAATGAAAAGGAAATTGGAAAGGAGGCCTATGTAATGAATTTCGACATAAATTATACTATATTTACTACCTCAAACTGAGCCATGTTATTTTTCATCAACCGGAAAAAGTTGGCCTCTTTGCTGGCGGTTGGCGGAATACGTTGGCTCTATGTCTTATGAGTCATATAAAACGCAAATAAGCTCATCTTTTGACATAGACTTGTTGATGAGAAATTCTTAAAAACAAATATTGCTGCTGTCAAGCCCACCCGTTTTGAAGTAAATGGTAAGCCCCCTCTAAATCTTTTTATAGTTCTTCGTCTTCGACAAATGGTCTACTCTGCTCATATACTATGTAGAAGATTGGACGTCACAATTTTTTGTACACAATAAGTGTGAAAAAGTGTTATTACACTAGTAGAATATCGGGAATTTTAACAGCATCAAACGTAAAAGCTCCCCAGATGTGCGTTACTCTAGGACTGCCTAACCTCGTATGTTTTTAGGCTGATTTAGGGGGCGTCGACCAGGCAGGGAATGCAATGACGTATAGGGGGTTGTCCAAAATCCAGTTTTTCAAAATCTTTAGAAGAAACAGATGAAATTTCTAATCTCTTGTCATGTAATCATTGCAATTTGAACCTGGTTAGGGTTGATGTTTTTCCGAACATTGGTTTAGCAGCCAGGCACATTGACTGTGTTGAGCAGCAGCTGAGATGAGAGCTTTCATACTGTGGGAAGAGTAGGGTGGGGGGGGGGGCATACTTCATTGGAAGTGGGGACACAAAATGTTCAGTAAAAGGAAGCACCATGGTTGGCGGCGAGAAAAAATGGCATTCTAAGAATGGCAATAATTGCATCTAAAATCTTTATGGCATCAATAAGGAAGAACTTTCTTTTTAATAATAATGACCCATTGGTTGGATTTTGAATTGTAACAATTTCTCTCGTGTTAACAAAACAGAGGCAATTTTATCAGCTAATGATGCTCTTATTTTTGGATAATTTTAGACTATGGTGTTCTTCTTTAAGAACACCATAGTCTAAAATTATCCAAAAATAAGAGCATCATTAGCTGATAAAACTAGACAGAGTCAAATAATAGCAACCAGTGGTTGAATCAGGCATTTCTAAATGCAAAAAAATACCAACTGTCTATACAAAACTGCAACTAAACGTACAATAAGAAATCATTTAAGAATTTTCCATCAATCTATGTCAAACTTTGTGTAAATTTTCATGCATAATAAGCTTGCAATGCCTTTAAATCTGTCAGTTGTTTCTTTCTCATTTTCTGATTTAGTCATCAATGGCTGACCTTTGGTGAAGCAACAATTCCTCACAGCATTCTTTGTGTTATATGATTCTTGGCAGTATCCAAGTACAAGCAATGAGGGGGGCTGAACCTCTCACTTTTTTTGAAAATTTTAACAAAGAGCACTGCACCCCCTGAGCCCCCCACCACTATATCCCTGTTCTCATGGTGCACAGCATGTCCTAATTATACGTCTTGAGATTAGAAACCCAATTACGTTGTTAGGAAAATACTAATAGATTTATCAAAAGCTTATGACTGTATCCCGTATGCTCATCTTACAGCAAAACTTCGTGCATATGGCTTTGATAAAAATGCTTCTGTTTTCACTTACTCCTATTTCGAATTGCACACATTTACATGCAATTTGAATGAATAATGCCTACAGCTATTTTCAATCTGTTTTATCAGAAGAAACCTCCTCTCATGCCAGACTGGAAACTTTGTCACACGCCTGCAATATATTGCTGGCACACACCAATTTTCCATCCATGCACTTTTGCATATTGGCGGCACAAAGTCCCTTTTTGATTACATTTTACATTTTATTAACAATACAAATTTCTTAAAAGTGCATGATTTCAGGCCTGCAGTCGCACATGAACTTGCCCACGCAACAAAACAAAGTTTCCACTCTGGCTCTCATAGATCAAGCTTGATCAGAACTTTTTTGGCTTGATCAGAATGATGTGATTGCTAACACACAACAATTGAACTGATGTTTTTTTGTTGCTTCCATTAATAGGCTTTAAGTAGTTTTTTCCAACTTAGACTTTGTAACAAGGTTCTCTGCCTCACTTGATATCAAATCTTTAGACATTTCAATGGCATCGGCCAATTATCATCCTTTCTTGCCCATGCAGCTTGCAAGATAGTTGAGTCTGCTTGAATCACAGGCAAAAGCAACTTTCCTAAAAGCAACAAAGTTGTTTTCGAGTTGCTTTGGTCTGTCACTTTGGGACAAAATATGTAAGGGTTTTGGTAATATATCAGAACAAACTTTTTTCTACCTGTTTCAGATTGTAAACTTTGCTAAGATGGGTTGTTTCCTAAAGAAATTGCTTAGCAAATAAAAACTGCTGTTGTAGATTTTAAAGCAGCAAATAAGAACACAACAATGCGCTGAGAACAAACAACGATGAAAAACACACATAAATTAACTGTAGATAATATTTCGCCCTGGCATATGGGGTATCTTCAGAGTAAATTTTAAAGACCATTTTCATAATGAGAATAGTGCAAGGAAATTCCAAGGATGTTGTTTCCCCATTGCTCTTTCAACTGTACTTAGAATCATCCTTCTAGTAAACCATAGCAAAGAATAGCCTCTTGGCTCTTGTTTAGAATGTCATTTCCAGAAAAATAAGGAATGGGTCTGGTCACAACAAATTAGATCAGTTTCAAAAGTTCTGGACCAAAAATATTCTGGCCAATAACAGATTTTTGTATTTTGTATTACAGGTTGTTTAATGCAATTATTTGAAGTATCATGAGTTTTAGAGAGAGATTAGCAAGTTTTAGAGAAAATGCCTCTACACGAGTGCTTGTGATATATACTGGTGGGACTATTGGTATGAAGAAAGATCCTGACGAAGGTACCATTTGCCTATAGATCAATGCTCTCCAATTTGTAATGTTTGTTGTGATTTTTTGCTAGGGAAATTTATTTTTTAGAATGATGAGCTTTTAAAAACAACTGTAGCTATTGACATATGCAAATTGTGCCAACAAATCATAACAAATTATGTCATAGAAAACAAGAATCAAGTCAAAAATCCAGACCACCATTTATTCCACCTCCGGGAAGAACATCTTCTGGAAAGTTATTGTCCTGGGATGAAGTTATTCAATCAATATTCATATTTATATTGCTGGCCAGAACAGCATGTCAAAAAACTAATTGTTGTCAAAGTGATTTTACCTTACCTAACAAATACAAATAGTGTAATTTGTTTTGTTTGCAATTTCTCAAGTAGGAAACTGTATTCTGGGTAAATATGTTCATTTTTAGGGTACATTGTCCAGCCAAACTATTTTGCCTCATCTCTAAAAGAGTTGCCAATGTTTTATGATAAAGAGTTTGCTGCTCATTCTTCGCAAAGAACCTATTCAGATGAAGCAAGTGTTTATAATGAATTTCCAGAACTTGTCATGCCGTGAGTAACTCAGATATTTTCATGCAAAAGACTAGGTCTATGCTGTCATTGAACTTATGCTCCGTCCAGCTTTTTAAACTTTCAATACTTAACTTAACCAATACTTGATCTATTTTTCAAGTCGATCCAATACTTAACCAATACTTGATCTAAGTATTTTCAAACTTAACCAATACTTGATCTAAGTTTAAGCAAACTTTTGGTATGTGAATCCATAGATTGCCAGCAATGTGGAAAGTGAATGATCAGTGTGTCTTTTTGTCTGAGGTTGCTTCTAGAGTCAAAGAAGATCATGTTGTTATGATATATGTTTTCACTCTCTTTGTCTGTCTTTGGCTACCACATAGTGTTTTAGGGGTGACCATGTATGTTTAGAATGATGTGTTGTATGGTAATATGTTTCTTTTCATCTTTATTTGTTATTCCATAGTAAGTACTAATGGTATTTTCACATCAAGCTTAAGTTTTTCACATTATCCTGGTGTTGATCTTCCTGTACAAGATGGCTAAGCTCATTAAGGTTGTCTCTTTTGGTTTTTTAAATATAAAATTGGACTTTTAATTACGTTTTTCTTTTTTATAGCTTGTCAGATCAAGGAAAGCGGATTTTTTATTACATCAAGGAGCAAGAAACAATAATCGATTCTGCCAATATGTCTATGCATGATTGGCTAGTAATAGCAAAAGATATTGCTAAATATTACAAATACTTTGATGCCTTTATTGTTTTGCATGGAACTGATACCCTAGCCTACACAGCATCTGCTCTGGCTTTCATGCTGGAAAATCTTGGGAAGACCGTGATCTTGACAGGTGCTCAGGTAACAAACTTCTCTAGGATTCTACATAGCTTATATTTTCTGTTATCAATTTTTGAATCAGTGTTAGCATGTTCTGGCATTGCATTATTGGTTGTAAGGACAACCTTCCTTGATTTTTCTCCTAACTGTAAAGAGCCATTGCATTTAAGTAATCTTAACTGCATGTTCTATTCCTACCATCTGATGAAACTGAAGCCTCCATAAATTCTTTAATTAATTATGAAAAATATGGTTTCGAGCGCATTATCACCCCTCCTTTTACATTATTGCTCTGTTGCTTGCCATTTTGATGTAAGGCTAAAGATCAATTATTTATTTCAGCCAAAGATGCAGTTTGTATGTTTCTGTTGTAAATGAGTGCAAATCAATAAAATTTTTAATAATGGCTTCTTACTTTCCAACATACTTTACCACAAAAAAGTTGTCATGTTTCTTTGGAACTATAGAGTAGTATAACCTTCGTAGTAGGGATGAGCTGATACATCAAATGGACCCCCTTTCTAACCTTCATTGTATTGTTTGATGTATTGTTCCTTTTTTTTGAGAGATCCCGATATTCGAGCAACGTAATGATGCCAGAAGTAATTTCATTGGTTCCCTTGTGATAGCCGGACACTACATTATACCAGAGGTTGGTAAGCTCGTCTTTGGAGCCTTAAATCCAAGATCTTTTATTTTCGATGTCATCTAAGTAAGATGAACAGCTCCAAATAAAAGCTGAAATGCAGGATGCCCTTAGAAGTGGCAGGTATAAACCAATCAAATTAGAGAAATATAGTAACTGTTGATATTCATTAGTGTTTGGTGAACTTTCTTGCTGGCTGTTCAAATTGTTTTTGAGCATAACTTCATCATGTCTGTGTTTGAAAAATCATTCATGTCTTGATTTTTGGGAAGGGGTCACATGAGAAACCTGAACAGTGTTGGAGGGCCGAACCAACGATAACTTTATTCTAAATTCATTCTCTCTCAATGTAAAAAGCCACAAATTATACTATATTTTAGCTGGTACTGGTTGCATGAAGGATGAAGATATCATGTAAATATATATATATATATTTAATCATAACGCAAAGGCTGACAGGAGGAAAACCTTTCCACAAGGGTGCTGCCCAATTGTATCGAACCACTCTTGGTCGGTATCGAACCCCAGTTTGCTGCTTCAAAAACCCACGCTCATTCCACTAAGCCAAAAGGCCCATATATATATTTCTGGTCTGGTTTAGAGAATATCAAAAGTATGATAAAGATGGTGAAAGTGCATTCATAAGGTTATCACAAAAAAGAAGCAATAGAAATTGCTTATTTGGTCAAGCTTTTATTCTGGACTATGGTTTTTGTAAATTTGGACTTGTAGAGATATATTTAGAATAATAACGGTTGGAGGAGATACCGAAAAAGGAGTTAAATTCAGCACCCGGAGTCTGACTTTTCATTTCAATATTTCTACAGTAATTATGACGTAGACTTTCTTATTGGCAGGTTGCGATTTACTTCTCAAATAAGCTCCACCGTGGTTGTCGGAGTGTAAAGGCCAGTACATCAGACCTGGATGCATTTTCCACGCCAAATCTGCCGCCTCTCCTGTCCGTTGGTGTCAATATTGAAGGTATCATTCTAGAGCTCGATGAACCATCTTTTCCTGTTAGCTCAATTATTATCATTTCGTTTTTCAAATATTTTATTGATACTTCATTACGATAGGAATCATGGGAGAAAGATAGATGTTCGATTCATTTCTTAGACACGAAAATCTTGACAGGAAATTTTTTAATGATCCGCTGAATGTCGATATTTTGTTTGTTCACCATAAAAACACTTTCTTCCAGTATCCCTCTTTGTTTCTAACCATTGTTTACCAGAGCATTGTTGCTATTGTCTCATATATGTTTCTTTTTCAGTGAGGTGGGACAACATTTTTCGTTACAAAAATACTGGTGCTTTTGCAGTATGCAAGAATATGGACGAGAATGTTGGCGTACTTCGATTATTTCCGAGCATAAGAGCTGAAATTGTAGGTTTTTATTGTGATTTGTGATTTAAGTGACAGGCTACGCTTGGGTGTGAACGCATTTTTTTAAACAATGGGACTCTACGCTGACCCCAAGTATACTGGCATTCAATAACTGTCATAAGAATCATACGCTTATAAGGTAGCTCTGCGAGAACTCTTTCCCCTTTTTATGTACGAAACAGCGTAATGTAAAAATATTACTATAATAAGAGGGTAGTTATTTTATTGGAGGAAAATGATAGAAATATGGAGGAAAGCATGAATTGCGTTGGCAAAGAATTCAAAGCAAATATTTAGCGAATATTCAAAGCATAATTGAGAATAGGCTAATTGAATCATGCCTGATAAGTTACAATGTTCTGCTTTGATCACAACCCGTCTAGCTTTTCCTTGTATTTTCAAGTTTACCTGTCTATAAAAATAATTTGATATTAAACCCTGCTGATTTCGCATGGCTTGCTGAATAACTTTGGAAATTGAAACATTTTAGGTAAGAAGCTTTCTGCAACCGCCCATGAAAGGAGTCGTTTTGGAGACATTTGGTGCCGGCAATGCGCCTTCGAATAGACCTGATTTGGTGGCAGAATTCAAAAGAGCATGCGAGAAGGGTGTCATTCTTCTTAACATCACTCAATGCTTGAAAGGATCAGTCAGCGATGCCTATGCTGCTGGAAGGGTAGGGGAAATGCCTGTTTTTTTGCACCCAATGTAATGTATCTTCCAAAGCCGTGTTATGAATTTTGAAGCATTAGATACTTAAGAATGGAAGATCTGGATCCCCATTGCAGCTTTGATTAAGTTGCTTCAGAGCAGTGTGTTGCGCCGTTCATTCAGCGTTATTTAGTCATATACTTTAGTCTTAGTTATTGGAGAGACGTTCGTGCTTCTCTAATGTCGAGGACCCTCTCAATTCAACATGAAATAGCTAATGAACAAGGGACGTTATTTATGCTCACCTCGAGAACTGAAAGATTTGTAACCAGTTCCGTCTATTCATTTATATGTACGTTTGACGAGTACCCATAATCATGTGAACCAACAGCAGTAGAATCTTTATTCCTGTGCTCGGTTCATTGCATTTAAAAAATTTCTCTTGTGATGTACCGATTTAATCCTGACTAGAGTTAAAGAAAGATTTTGTACAATTCATGGTCCCGTCCCGTAAAATGAGATGTTATTTCGTTTCAGGCCTTCTCCGAGCTTGGCGTACTTCCAGGTTATGACATGACCACAGAAGCTGCTCTTGCCAAGATCTCCTATGTTCTTGGAAAAGACGATCTAACACTTGATCAGAAAAAGGAGGTAGGGTAACACGCATCATTTTCTCCTTGGTAATGGCAAAGTTAAAAAAGTAGAATGGGCACGCTATATATTTAGACAACAGTTGTCTCATTATCTTTTACCTTTCCACTCAATCCATGGCTCTCTGTAAACTTTTTGTGTACCAATTATGATTTTTTGTATGCCTTTAATAACCTGGTAGGCCCAAACAAAAAATAATGGCTGAGACAACACCTCGAGGAGATGGATTTTGTGCAAATGTTACCTTGTAGCAGTATTTGATTTCTTGATGTTATTCAGGGGCGACTGGGAGTAGTAAAGTATTGGCGTTGGCCTCTGAAATTGAGAGAAAAAAGGCCCCTACTCAAGGTCGTAAAACTATTTGACAAGGGTGGAGCTTTTATCTTCTGATTAGGGAGGGTGGAAAAGAGACCTTTTCGATGTGATGGTTTGGAATAGCTGTTGGGAATAGCATATCGAAAAGTGGCAGCGTACAAAGAAGCAAAATAATTTCTTGGGATTTTAGTGAATCCAAATGTCCCCTCTTTTGAAAATAAAATGGTATTAGACTAATACCTTTAATACCACCCCTTTAATTTCCATTGTATTTCCACTGCACTTGAAATTATTCGTTAGCAGCAGTAAGCGAATCATTTGATCGTGATATAAGTAAAAGCCCTGGATGGTTTGTTTTTATTACTGGTAGAATGCTATATGGTAGCTCTACAAGCATCTCAGTTGATAGTTCTTTGGTTTCAAGTCAGCATATTCACACATTTTCAAAATGACAACCAGTGAAAATCGGCCTATATTTGTAATTGCAGCTGCTAATGACTAATCTACGCGGAGAAATGACGATTGACCATGAACAGCAATTCCGTTTGAAGGAGGGAAAGTTCGTTCGAACCGTCGCAAAAACACTCAAAGTTGGATCTGAAAAAGTGAGTTTCGGTTTATGATTAGATTCTATGAATTTAAATAAAAACTAAAAAGTGAACTACTACCTCAAGTTCTTACAATGTCTGTCAAAATATGTAAAAATATGATGAGTGAAGCGTTGAAGGAGATCAGGATTTGCGAAATTATGCTAGGAAAAGCAAGATTACAAACACCAGAGCAAGACTTTAATTCTAGCTTTTGAGTTCTGGGTCCTAGTAAGTAAAAACAAAACAGGAGATGTTTTATATTAAGATTCTAAGTACTCAAATTTAAGAACCGTGTTGGTTTATTTCCATATGCATATCTAGTAGTCGCCTTTTCCCCTAGATGCTTTTATGTCCATCACTAGCCGCACTTCCACCTGAGCCTGTATTAAGAAAAATGTCATTCTTTCTAATCATCGTGTCTTATTAGGAAATGGAGAATCTGAGGCGCTCCCTTCTTCCAATGTTTCTGTGTTGCGCAGCAAAATCGGGCGACACAATTGCGCTTGACGAACTGCTATCACAGGGTGCCGATGTGAACAAACCTTCAGACTATGATGGGAAAAGCTGTTTGCATATCGCCTGCGCAGAGGGCAACCTGGAAATGGTGAAGCATTTGTTAAAGATTGGAGCGTCAGTGTACGTTAGGGACAGACGGGGGAGAGTACCTCTCTTTGATGCTATAAGGTTCGCTTTATCTTTTGAGTCGATTTCAATAAGAGTCTCTGTATTTTCTTTAGTCTTTCAAAAGTATTTATTATAGTTTTCCAACACGGATAGTATTGCTGCTTTTCAATGTTCAGGCAGTGCTGCTGAACATTTTTTATAATCGTTCCATTTTATCTGCATGTGTACATTACGCGTCCGTAACATTTTACTTCATTATTATCCTGTATTCGCTGTCAAACCCAGTTCCTTTGCTCTATAATATGTTCACAACTGCTGACCCAACTAAGCTGCAATTATCTGAATTAAGTTAACTTAACTGATTTTGAGCAAAATTAACTTCCCTGATTGATGTTCTTATTGGTAATTGTTTTGTTGATACTTTCAAATCGATGCTTTACTATCGATGATATTTGCTATTCTAGGAATAAGAATGAGAATGTGATAGACATAATGATCAAGGAGGGGGCACACTTTCTTCCCGATGACTTTGAAGTACTACGTGAGCTGTGCATTGCTGCAAGTAACAATGATATTCAAAGCCTGGGACTGTGGAAAAAAGCCAAGGTTGACTTGAATATGAGTGACGTAGACGGAAGAACACCGCTTCACTTTGTAAGTCGAACGTAGGCCCTCATCCTGTCCAATGTTCATTTGACTATTTGGGACTCATTCGTAAAGTCATTTCATCGCCACTGCTCTCCAGTCATTTTGAGAAACTGAATAGTAGAATGTAAGAAAACGAACAATATAGAACTTACTACGAGAAGAACCTTCATAGATATGTATTTTAAGCTAATGGTTGTGAAATCCCATCTTGAGATCTTACGAGCACTTTTCAAGTTTTCAATTACCAGCAAAACACTCTTTTTCGTTTACAAAAAAATTCAAGCTCAGAATCATCCATTTTTTAAAGAATATTATGAGAATTTTGCTCAGCATGAGCTCGCATATTTGTGTCCATTTTTTCGAATGTTTAACTGCTTTAAGAAGATATTCAGACTCAAACGAAGATTACATAGTTGACTGGACAAAATTTGTAGTATTCTTATATAAGAATAAGTGTGGCCCATGCTGCAGGACTTGGTAATTTCCTGTTTCAAACAAATTGACTCTTTCTTTCTGAAAGTATTGTTGCTTTGGTTCATAAGCATTCCTCATAGATGTTATTCAGTTTTAGGGAGACCTCTTGAATAAAGTAGCAGTATTTTTGCTTTTTAGGCTGTTATTCGTGGACACCTCGACGCTGTCCGTTATTTGGTAAAAATAGCAGGTGTGAATGCAGAGAGACAAGATATATTTGGAAACACACCTTTGTCGAATGCCAGAAAGCTTCGTCTTCAGGATATGATTGACGTGATAGTCGAAGCACAGGGTGTCGCTGCGCGGGATTTTCTTGAAATGCGTCCAGTAGATGGGCAAATTGAAACAGTGGAAATGCAGCCATGAAAGGTTTGTCAAATATGATTCTTTTGCGATTCAAGTTGATTCTTGCCAGTAATTTTTAGGTCTTCTTACAAGGCAGCTATAGACTTTTAGAACTTACTAGAAAGTATTTTTCAGATTTTTGACATCTCCCTTGCATCAGTTCTTTCTTGCAACTAATCGCCTTCAAGCCAAAAATTAAATAGCAGTTAAAGGTTTGGATTTTTGTAGCCATTTTTATATTAAAAGCAAAGCGAACAAGCTTGGTAATAATCTATTAAGAGAACTGAAATAATCTGAAACAGCTCATAAGATATCAAAAATTTCTGGCGGAGTTGTTTTTCATTGAATCGTTGAATCAAAATAAAAGAACTGGCGCTATCTATCGAAGTTTTACTGATTTCCTTTGACCAGTAAAATGTTAATAGCTTTACTAGTAGCAACGACTAGATGATATACTGAGTAAATGGGTATACTACAGACCAACGGGGCGAGGGAGTGGTGATCGTCCTTCTACATAATTGGTACAAAAGGGGCAAGGTGTGCCCTCTGTCATCAGAATTGAAGATATGAAAACCAAGAAGGATGGCATCAATAAAAAAACAGCTGCCTGTTTTCTTCTAAATGGAATATTCACCCTATATTTGTGTTTTTAGATTTTAATTATGATTGACACTATCACCCTTCCTCCAATTTTACTTTCTGCTAAACCACCCCCGACCAATCTCCGTAATTTTCTTCATCAATCAATTCAAATCCATTATAGGGTAAAGCAAATGAAAATAATAGAATTCTAAATTTGCTACTAATTTTTCATGATCTCCTTTTTGTTTGTTTTTGAATACCCTGTATCAGTTCAAAAAATTGAATACCCCACCTGCACTGCGTTTGTAGAAAACAGTATCCCGTTTATACCAAACTCCAAAAAGAGTTGCCCTGATGAGCCTCAAGTCAACTTTGTCGGAATTTATTTTAAACTTTTTTATCTCAAGCGAGACCAAATTTAAAAACTATTGTTATGCATGTTAAATTGTTGCGTCAATATTGTTTTCTGATATTATTGTAGAACATCGCCTGTCAAAGTTCATTCATTCGGAGTATTTTCTTATCCAAGTAAAATGTACTTATGCAAGAAATAAGTCCACCCACGAATGCTTAATCATTTCGCTGTTGTAAATAGTTGCAACCGAGCAAATGTGGTTAACATGATTACGATTAGGTCAAAATGAATTAATAAAATGAATTAGTTCCAGTATCATACACCAGCAGTGATCCACAGCAGATCTATGAAGATTCTATATTTAGATTTCGATATCGTAAATAATCTGACAATTATCATTTAGATTTCCATTCATTTGTGATTCTTTTTAATTGGATATCATTAATATTTAACTCCATTGGTCATTTTAATCCACTTTGATAGAAACATAATCTTAGCTGAATTTTCCATTATTGTGCAAGGATTAAACTGTTTATTGTAAAATATACAATGAAGGGAAACATCAGATTTCGATCTAATTGAAAATGAAAGAGGAAATTAAATTGGCAATTCGTTCAAGTCATTGATGTAACAGATCAGGCTGTAAAATGTGCAGTTGTTTATTCAAAGTGCTTGAAATTTCCAAAATATGTTTAACGAGAGTCAATAACTCAGAAAAACATAATTGGTAATTTCATCAATTTTTGCAACAAACCATTTAGTTTGCAAATTTCAAGCTTTTTCAAATGAGGTAACATTTTGCAAGATACTAAACCACATTTTTATCTTGCTTTGGTTCCCTTCTTCTTTTAACATGTCTCCTTTTCCTTCGTGTAATGCAAGAGTCAGTATGAGCTCCAGTCCGTCCAAATTAGGTTTTTTCTAACACGGACAGACTACAAAATGCCTATACGTAAAGGCGAACTTGCATTCCCATAATTCTCACATTTCCCCATTGTGTAATCTCGATTTCTCTTTTTTTGAGCAATTGCCATCATTTCCTATCTTAAGTTATTTTCGATCCATACCTTGAAATTATTTTACGTTTAATTTTATTCGTTATTTGACCATTAATGTCTTTGCTATATGAAACGTCAATTTTTATTAGTTCATATTTAAAAGTTACTCATCAATAAGTATGATTTGCTATCAATAATAAACACGAAGATGTATTCTGCTTAGATTACGCCTAGTGAAATGTGAAATAGTATATTTATCAACCAACGATTGTCATAGTATTTAATAGTTATAGTAAGTTATGGGCATGTCGTGTATTTTAAAAGTGTATTTTTCGTCGATTGTTTTGTAGTTTTCTGCCGTGCGTGAAGTGCATGTTTTTAGATTATTAACGATGGGTCCTATACTTGTTTCTTTTTCTTGTTTAATTCTAGGAATATTCTCCCATTGGGACAGATTCTATTGTGTTAGCAATATGTTAACAATGTTAATAGCTCTCCCCCCCCTCTCCCACTCTTTTACGAGAAAAAATGATGGTAGCTTTGGCAATTACCGTAACCTAGCCTCATACGTCACTTTGTAGTCAACGATGTAAGCTTAAGAGGGAAGAGGTTCTTGAATTTGACAATGTAGACCGAAGGACAAATCGCTCCATGAAATCCTATTGAATAATCTAAAATTTCCTGGAAACGCTGTGTTCGATACGCTATCTACTAGATTGAACTGTTCCTCGGTGTAAACCAACTTCAGCAGTGCAAAAGAATTTCTACAGCGCTGAAGACTACACAGAACAACTACAATATAAAGTTGATTTAATATGTTTGGGTTATGAGGAAAAACCCTTGGTTAACGAGTTGTCTCTCACACCGCAACGCTAATTTACACAGGCAGTTTCGACGGCGAGTTCAGTAGCCTGAAATGTTTACAGTAAAACCTCTGTATGGCGGACATGCGCAAGACGCGATGAAGTGTCTATTATCTGAAGGTTACTTGTTCGGCAGAAAACACATTTTTGGAAATATTTATTTCTCCATTGTCTCTGTTTTTAAAAAGGGTCTGTCGCTGGAAACATGTTATGCGGCTGTCTTTGGGTATGGGGTCTTGAAAATGTAGCGCTTCTTGTTTAAGTGGCAGACCAATTCAATATTTTCACTATCGTCAACGAATTACGAATCATAATAAAAACACAAGTTTGAAGTTGTAGTTTTGATATGCTTTTGGTCTCAAGGTGTGAGTTCAAACAGCTCTTTCACTTTCCACAAATCTTATTTTTTAATTTTTCTAATGAATGGTTGTTATCTCAAAATTATGCACGTTATGAGAGTAGGTCTCGTATAAAGAGATCACATATAACACATGGTTTTATTTCGCTTTGTTTTCGGAGCTCTCGATAAATTTGTTTGATAGCAAACTCATGGTCAGATATATTTTACTAGATACAGGTCAAGTTATATAATTGAAAAGCCCCCCATTCAGCAGATGGGTAGACAGGTGACTTGCGACCATTTCGACGGCCATTAAAAATAATTCCAGTCACTACACGCAGAGCAGGTTTTCTCCTCGTCGGTTCTTTTGGAGAAGAAGTCTTCAGACGGGCTGATCAGTAGGAGAAAAGATGAACACATCTGCACTCTCTAAAGGATTGCACTTAACGTACCTTGAATTTGAAGCTTCTGGTTTATAATATATTATATGGCAGCATTCGTTGGATGAAGATCTTGGTTGGATTCATGTAAATAGTGGAAACTTAATATGGATTTGACGGAATAAATAAATTGCCTTGGCAAGTATGCGAAGTTGCACAAACTAACTGCTTTGGGTTAGTATTTTAATTGGAAATTTAGTTGATTGGAAAATTCAGTGTTCCATTCAACTAAATTCATCTCTGGGGAAGCCAGTCGAGTCTGCGCGCAGGCTACCTTTATTCGTGGTTTTTTGCTTCAATTCCTTCATTATTTCTCTGCTTTCATAGTATGGCGAGAAACTGACAAACTTCATGAAGTAATTCAGAAGTAGATTATCAGATTACAACCCATACCGCTACTAAAGTGGCTTCTTTTTGGACACTCGGTTTTGAGCCATACTATATAGAGTAGTCAGTAGTGCGTTAAAAGCATACGCGAATTTCGAATTGCGATGTTCTTAGATATTCTTGTTGGTAAAGAAAGCTGTTTGTGTAGAGGGTTATTGTAACAGGTGCATTCACGTCAAAAGGAGTAAAATACAGTGTCGAGTTTCAATCGTTAATGTGTAGCTTAACAAGCCAGGAATAACAAGTAGCAAATAATGAGCAAGAAAGCAGAATTCAAGATGCTGTGCAAAGCAGGGCTTCTCAAGTAAGTAAGAATTCAATTCTACTACCTGTAGTAATTCGAAAAGTACCTCAATTTAACGCAAGTAAATATAGCGCAAAGTTAATACCAAGCCTTCAACAGACTAATTTTCATAAAAATGATGGCTTTATGTTTTTAAATAAATCTAGCATGGTTCTAAGTATCACTAAAATTGTTTAAGGATTACTAAAACATTACTTGATTCCATGATGTTACGACACGTTTCGAAATATTTAGGATCGGTGTCTCAGTCTAAGTATTTATCAGAACCCGATAAAATAATAAGTATATTATTAATCTGCAGTTCAATTTTGTTTCATGATAGAAAAACCAATGTGTAGATTTGATTTTCACCGTGATCCCAATTGTGTATAATTAAAAGCAAAGATTTTTTATACAGTCTGGATTCAGATTCCCTGTAAGCAAAAGCTCTTTACTGCAAAATCGGTGGGACAACAATGAATAAGATGCCGAGTTGCTATTTTTTCCAAAGTTTTATGAAATGATGGAATTCTGGTCGGAAATAGCAATCTTTGAAACAAAAGAAATAATTGAGTTTTCAAATTCAATTTTTAATTTCAGGGATTAGTTGAAGCGGGTATAAATATAGCCAAAAGCCTTTAAACGCACTGACTTCAACACCGAATTAAATTGTTTCTCTAAAGCTGCCGAATAATCATGATTTTTTCAGAAAAATAAAGTTTTAACTCTCAGTCTTGCATTATTAAAAATACAACATTTTTTAATGAAATAAAGTTCTAAAAAAGTATGAAACTTTGTATATGTAAATGAAGTTAATAAGTTTAATTTTCATAAGAGAATTTTTCTACTTTTTAACTTTGTCCAACACCATCTACCTTCTTAGTTACGGATTCCTTTTTTTTCAGAAACTATTCTGTCTGTGATATTGCGGCGGTCAAACTACCATTGGATTTCAAGCAAGAAATACGTTGGATTACTCTATGCGCTTAGAGAAAAGATTGATTTTCATGCATTAACAAGGAAAAACATTCTTTAACAAGAATTGTCTTTGTTTTGATTCATTTATTCCATCGGAAAAGTGGTTTATGCAAGCAAGACGCTGCTTAACCCAAAGATGTAAACATAATAATAATTGTTATACGAAGCGTTAAAGCTCCTATTCTCTCGCCTCTGCAGTCACTGTTGGAGTATTCTAATCCGAATATCCTTTTATTTCCTTGCCATAAAGCAAAAGACATCAGCTGCGTTCACGTTTGTGAGCCTACCAACAATGTGAGTTGGTTTATTGAGCAAAATGACTGTGAGACAGGCACTTATTTCACTCGTTCTTGTTTATTCGCTGGTCGAACATTCCATTTGCCAACGAGGTGAGTTCCTTTAGCTGCCTAATTTATATGTTCATCACCATTTCACGATGCGATTAGCGACCCGTGATTATCTTTTCTTAATTTTACAATTATTGCTTTTCAATAACACTAGACGAACCCAAGGAAAGCATTATTTCTCGAAAATCTCTCGACGTTATATTTTACAGGTAATTTATGAGAGACATTTCTTTTTGCTATCGACATAAGCATTGCAGTTCTCAGCTTTTTCTTCAACAAACTTGGCATAAAGCTTCCAGCAAATGTCTCGTGTTATCACCTGGTAAACCCTTTGTAACGTTCACAATTAAGGTATTATCATCGATGCATAACAAAGGTTATACAGGCAGGAGATTTCCCCTTATCTTTTAATAATTTTTATAAATATTTATTTTTCGATACGGTTGAATTCGTTCAAAAGTTGTGATCAAAAGACATTTTGTTGGACCACACCACAGTGCTGCGTACGGAGTGTCTACATTCGAAAATACAAAAGTTTTGAATAATAGAAAAGGAAATAAGTTGCTCATTAGGAAATATAACGCACATGTTTATATAGAAATATAAATTAATATTATATATCTAATACAATTTTATTGACTATTGAAGATAGCAAAGTTCCAAAGATAACCATAACCAATTAACAAGTAAATAAAGCCTTGAAGAATTGAAATTTGTCGAAAAGTAATTGAAGCTTTGTGCACTTTATAATGACCACGGGTTTGTCTAGCTAGCTTTTTCAAAACTTTTTGAAAACGTCATGCTTTGAAAGACTGTTTTGCATTAAGCCCAGTTTTCGTGAAATTGCCTGTGCATATATAGCTATAAGTCTACATAGCTGACAATATGCTGAGATTTTAGCCAACGCAAATGTTTATGTCTCAAGCTGAATAATTGATAGGATGAAAATGATCGAATCAAAGGTATTCTGTGTGCCTATGTGTTTTGAAATCTTTCAGCTGAGAATTTCCTTGATAATATTTTAAATTTCTTGATTTTCTTGATAATGATGTAGATAAACAATTATTCTGTTGCTTTTAATATATAAAATTTTCAAGCTTCAAGTATTTGATTTCTCGTAAAAACAGCAACACTGCATTCAATTTTGTCATTTGAATAAGACATATATCGTAACGTTCTCTGTTTTGAAAATAACATAGAAAAAATAGCGTTTACTGTTTTGCTGATAAAATTTTTAAGCAAAGAACAAAAAAGCAAAGAAAAATAAAAAGAATATTTGAATAGTATTGGCATGCCCAAATCGAACTTTGGTACTAAAATATGGCTCATCCAGTGAGTTTGTACACCCTGTGCAAAATGTGCCAAACAGGAAGAGAATTGTATCTTGTTACTGTTCCATAATTTACACGATCACTTTACCTCACTATTCTAGAAAAAATAGTGATAGGATTCCTTGAAATTTTCTTTTTTTGTTTGGGTAAAAAAGAAATGCAACAGCGGAAACTTTTTACGCATCTTTCCAAATTAATAAATTTAACAAATAGCGCCAAAAAAGAAAAATCCAATGTTGATTTACGTCGAAGGCTCAACATCATTGAAACTGATTATAAATTTTTTCAATGTGATGCCAATTTTTCTTCAAAATTTTCAGAGCTAAGAACAAAGATGATAATAATAGACATAAAATTGCTTTTACTCAACTTCTTGCAAAACGTCTCCTTCAACTCTCTGACAATCCTGCCATTGTAGAAAGTACCTTTCCTATAAGAATATTCTTTATAAGAATATTCAGGCCCAGAATTATCCAATTTTTAATTATCGCATATTTGTGTCTCATTTTTTAGCAGTTACCAGTTTTGCAATATTCATAAGAGGAAATCGCAGAACTGACATATCTCATTTTTCAAAAGCGTGGTTTTTATTCAGGAGCGGGCGATATCTCCCAAAGCCAAATCAGACTTGCAAAGAACAATAATGTCTTGAGAATATCGAGGCTGTAAAAGAGAGTGTATTCAAAAAATGGAATCACTTTTTCTTTCCATCTGCCTTCATGGCTGCCTTGAGAAGTTCTAATTTTGCTTAAGTACAGCTACCCCCATTCATAATCCGATTTCGCATATCACTCCGCAAGATCGAAAGAGTTTGTGAACATTGAATATAGATATTGATTGCAATGCAGGATAGAACCTCATTGACCATATGGCAAAGACTATCAGTGCTTTTCTAATCGTACATTCAAATTCATTTGATGTTATTGGCTTTGATTAAGAATCATAAACCAGTTTAATCGTTGCTAAACGCCAATGGGATTAATCAATAAATCCATTAGAAATTATTTGAAATTATTCAGCATGATGCTTAAGCTTGTCTTCTGCCGCGTCTCTTTCTTCTCGAAAGTAGAAAAGAGTCCTAGTAAGAGATGTGTTTTGTAAGAAAGAAAAAGTTTGTAATGTTATCATGCTAATTTCAGACTCTTTCCTCTTCTTGGCCAAATTTCGCGTAGAGTAATCCAACTTGCAAGTATTTGAGGACCAGCTTTCAATATGAACATTTTGCCCCAAATATACCAAAGAAAAAGTTTGTAATGTGATCATGCTACTTTCAGACTCTTTCCTCTTCTTGGCCAAATTTCGCGTAGAGTAATCCAACTTGCAAGTATTTGAGGACCAGCTTTCAATATGAACATTTTGCCCCAAATATACTAAAGAAAAAGTTTGTAATGTGATCATGCTACTTTCAAGCTCTTTCCTCTTCTTGGCCAAATTTCGCGTAGAGTAATCCAACTTGCAAGTATTTGAGGACCAGCTTTCAATATGAACATTTTGCCCCAAATATACTAAAGAAAAAGTTTGTAATGTGATCATGCTACTTTCAAGCTCTTTCCTCTTCTTGGCCAAATTTCGCGTAGAGTAATCCAACTTGCAAGTATTTGAGGACCAGCTTTCAATATGAACATTTTGCCCCAAATATACTAAAGAAAAAGTTTGTAATGTGATCATGCTACTTTCAGACACTTTCCTCTTCTTGGCCAAATTTCGCGTAGAGTAATCCAACTTCCAAGTATTTGTGCACCATCTTTCAATATGAACATTCTGCCCCAAATATACTTTTCCTTCTTCTTCTTCTTCTTCTTCTTCTTCTACTTTTTCTACTTCTTCTTCTTCTTCTTCTTCTTCTTCTTCGTCTGCTTCTTCTTCTTCTTCTTCTGTTTAGAGTTCTTCTTCTTCTATAAATATCGTTCTATATAGTGGCATAAAGGAAACTATTTTATTCATTTTTTGCCGCAGTACCAAAACTATTTCAAAGCCAATTTACAAACTTAAAATTTGGTTGCCCAAACTTATGTTTGAAATTGTGTGTAATGATAGCTAGATTATAACATGTTTTTGTTAATGGTTAAGAAAAACTGATAACAGCATATAAATTGGTATCTTTGTATTGATATGACACACTCAAAATTGGTATTGATATGACACACTCAAAATTGGTATTGATATGACACACTCAAAATTGGTATTGATATGACACACTCAAAATTGGTATTGATATGACACACTCAAAATGGTAGTGAGCATATTACAGATTAGGGGGGCTAAACATGCTAAAAAGCCAAGAGCAGGGCCATTTTTGGTATGATTTGAGCACATTTTGGAAATTATTGAAGGGGCTAAAGCCTCGTAGCCCCCCCCCCCCTCCCCTGCTTCCGCGGTCACTGGCGGAAATATCCCACTTGTAATGACATTAGACCTTAAAATACCAATTCACTGTCTTCTGACGAGGACATGTTAAAACTTTGTTTAATATGTCCTATATAATTTCTATCGATAATCAGTATTGGCCTTTTCATGATACTGTTACTTAGCTTTGATTTATTTAGTATTTTACTTACCTTATTCAATCTCAACTTTCTGAATTGTTAAGGAAATAAAATCCTTTTTGGAACAAGACTCAACTTTTCCGCATTGCGTTACAACTTAGCTACCATATCCTCCACCCTTGTTGAGCTTTCCTGCTTTATTCAATTCGATTTGGTTTTTTCAGTCTTTGAAAGGAATTAGATTTAAGACCTTTGTTAACTGACGTGGCTCAATAACAATTAATTTCACGAGATTAAAAAAGACTCATAGCATTTCCGCTCACTGAGTCAAAAGGTGAAAAAGTTAAGAAAGGTAATATGCGAATTTATTATTTATTGACGCGACGATCTTTCCTGGCCATTTTGTGTTATCTCCACACCCAGCTATCATATTTTGATTTGATTCTAAATCTGCCATATTATTTGTAAGTTTGCATTTGCTTTCTGCTATTAAATTGGTTTAGCTGCATCTGGAGATATTTTACGAAATTTTACGTTATTTCTTAAAAATATGTTTGCAGTTAACCTTTCCGAAGAGGGAAAACCAGCGCCTCCGTTAACACAAAAACCAAATTCTGGCAATAGCAGCTCTACACTCAACCAAGATGGAGCATCTCCACCGAAAGAGGCTGAACAGGAAGACGAGGCTCTTGATTACTACAGGGTCATTCCGGCCAGCGGCACCATCCTGATATTCCTTGGAGGTAGCCTCTCCATATTCATTTACGAGAGAAACAAAGAATTAGCGAAAAAGCGCAAAGAGTAAGGATTGAACGTACTTTTTATGTCTTGGAATTTTTTGGGAATGTTGTTGTTGAGATATACGCCTGCTTTGGCCACGTGAAGCATATAGAAGAATAATAAGCTAGCACCACTGATCACGTGTAACAATCACATGAAAATCAAATACCTCCAATGATAGCTACTGTTGTTAATTGACTGTTTATTCTATATTTCTTGATAGAATTTTGTAAAAGGGCTATTACAAATTAAAAGAGGCATTGTTTCTCAAGGCTGGCCCCTATTACCTTTCCCCAACATTTTCATATTTCTATATTTGCTAACCTTGCAGACTTTGTTTACTTTGTTCCTTTCCCCATACAATATATGATCGGTCTTTCTTACTCATACAATGTATAGATTGAGAGGCCCCCTTGTCCTCTTTAACCCTGCTCACTTTCCTTTAAGGAGCGATGATATTGACGAATCTGAAGACGACGAAATGAGTGCAGCTTGGCTGTCGACGGTTGCGAAGAGAAATCGTCGTAAAAACAATGTTTTTGATAAAGTTAGAAGAATGTCAATTGCGTGAGTACATTTTGATGACATAGAGGTTATTCGAAAGCTATGCCTTGAAAGATGAACAGCTTTCGTTCTAAATACCCCCTCCTTCTTACCCGTCCTAGCCCCAGAGATGCTCTGTTGTGTCTTGCAGCAAAGCCTTTCAAGTATTATTCCAGCTTTTTCCAGTATTTTCCCAGTTCTTTCCAGCATTTCTCCACTATAGGCATTTCTTTTCGGAATCATAAGAAAGGAAGCTAACAACTTTGTTGGTTTGCCCCTTGAATGAATGTTCACCCTCATTAATTATGAACGTTCACCCTCATTAAAAAAAAGTAGTTTAATTCTTCAAAGAAAAAGGTTTCGTAGGGGATTACATTTCCCTGCTAATACACGTTTACACATCACCTATTGAAATATGCTAGTTTTATTGGACAAATTAACTTTCAAGCTTTGTAAGATCGTTTACCATGAACTGATCACGATCGAACCACGAACAAGAGATGTTTCAAGAAAATTTTTTATAGCCACAAAGTAAACCTTGAAAGAATATTCTAGCTTCTGCCGATTCTGCATAAAACGAAAAGCGCTCCTTCTTTTGTTTTTTCTGTGGTTTTTTTAAGATCATCACCCTTTCCTTGCAATTATTTTTTCCTCCTCTTATTCCGCTATTAATTTCTTTCTTCTGAGACCCCACCATATTTACTTCTGCAGTACTTAGAATCTATGTCTGCTAATACTTTGACATTTATTTTAATCATACTGTAATACCTATCATTTTGAGGCAAATTTTCATTAGAAAATTTCAGTTTAAGAGCATGGTTTTCTTCCTCCAGGATAAAATCTCAAGAGCCACATCGAGATTTGGAAAAAGAGAGAAAGTACAAAATATATGATGAAATGCTTGAGAAATACCGTGAAACGTTGCGAGTTTTGAGACGCGGAGCAAAGTAAGAAGCTTTCCAAAATAGCAGTTTATTAAGAGTTTCTTTCTGAGATTAACTGTTTCGTCCAGACACGATAGTACGAATAAAAGGAGAACAAAAGTCTTTAGGTCTTTTCTTTTTCTCTCCATTTGAAAATGTTTTTCGTTCTTTTCTTGCTTGTTTGTTTGTGCATAAGGAAAATCCGTGGGGAAAATCACTCTAAGAAAATCCTCTTATGTTATCTGAAAATCCCCAGAAATCCTTTTATTTTAGGCAAAATCTCGTACGCTATTTGCAAGAGTGAATCGCCCCTCAGGAAAATCATCGCGAGTGGATAAAGTTTTCGATACTTTTTTTCTCTTGTTGCATATAATTTTTTGTGTGTGTTAAAAAACAGAGTTAAAGAAAAGAGAATAAAAGAGAGCACAAGAAGAACACTTGGCTTTCAAATGTAGTGTTAATTTTGAAATGCTCACTTTTTGTTTATTTTTAGGCCTGCATTAGCTACTGATGAGCGACCCGCTGCAAGACTTCGAAGACTGGCTGAGCTTCATAAGCAACGAACAACGGATACACAAATGAGGTGCTAAATTATAATAATCCACAATGATTCTCAACCTGACTACGAATTAACCAGCTCTCAGTTTAATTCTTCTAAACTGCATCATTTTATGAGAATCAACCTATTGTTCATCGGGCATGACTTGTTTGTCGCTCCTTAGCATTCATGGCTAATGATAAGTTGAGAGCGAAATCACGTCGATGGAGCGGTAATAAAGCCATTTACAATGGACTAGCATTCTTTTTAACAAGCAACTTATGCAAGGTTATTATTAAATCATTTATACAACTTTGTTTCTGTAGAAAACTTATGTATCGTAGAAACTACATGAAAAATGCTTTGGAGCTCAATCTTTGAATATGTTTTTCAATAGTTTCAAAAACACCCTCTATATATACCAGAAACATAGCCAGCGGAGGGCAAAGGGGTGTAACGGGAACAGACAAGACAGGATTATCCTTGAAAACCCTTGTAATCATTTTCGGTTAAATTTCTTTAGTGAAGACAGAATGGAAGGAAGCTCAAAGGATGATTCCTCTGTCACTCAAGGAGATCAATATACATTAACACTTCAAATCCTGCAAAATGAATATCTCGAAGAAGCAATTGAGGTGGAGGATCAAGTTCAAGACATAGCGGAAATTGAAGATGGAGAAGAAAAGGAAGATGAGTCAGAAATTGACCCTACGTAAGTCTACTTCAATCACGACTCTTCTCTAAAAATAAGATAAGTTATTTTTCATGATGTTTAGTTAGGCTGATTTTCATTACAGTGATCGGAGTGTATGAACGGAGCAAAAAATCAAGCTTTAGAGTGTAAAATCGGAGTGTAAAATCGGAGTGTAAAATCAAGATATTTCGATGTAAATCAAGAATAATGTGAACGGGACTTTTTAAATTGCTGTGCACTCATTGTCAAATTGTGATTAACAGAAAAAGGATGGTTTTCTCATCAACAATTTTCATGTTGTCTTATGCAAATACCAGGAGATTGATGATTCATTCATTCCTTTATTTTTGATATCTTTAAGTGCAGTTTTGCTTACCAATGTTACATCCAACTTCTCTAGTGACCAGAGATGTCTTTTACATTTCCACAAATGTGTTTAGCCAATGATTTACATCTTCCATTAACCTTATAGTATCGTACAAACTTATTTCTTATCACCTTATTGCTTTGTAGGCTGCTAACTAGAAGAAGACGTAGCTCAAGATTCAGAAAACAAGCAATAATTGAAGAAGATAGTCAATTTGAGCGACCATCAATTCTCAAGAAAACTGCTATGTATCAGAGTTACATGGCATCCCAAGACGATATGCTGAATGTCGATGAACAGCAAGAAACAGAAGAAAAAGAAGATGATGCAGAGCTTATCAAAGTCCTGGAAAGCAGTTCCCAGTCAGAGATATCTGCATTGCACAGGATTCAGCAACGGTTGCGACCCAAGTCTTTCATAGAAAATCTCGCAGCTATACACAGGGAGACAATGGGTATTCCGAGTCCCCGTGCATCTTCCATGACTGCTCTTGCTCATCTTGGTGCAACGGGTGGTTCAAATATCCGATTAGACTTTTTAAAGGACGAAGCAAAAATTAAGAACACACTGAGAAAATCGCCGGCAGAATCAAAGAGTCCGAAGCTAAGAAGAAAACAGAAAGCCAAAAATAGGCCTACCTCATTGTACGAAACAAGCGTGGTTAGACGAAAATTATCACAGGGTAAGAAATCACGTACCCGACCGGCATCTTTGTACGTGCAGCATCGAATACAAGAGGCTATACCGGAAGCAATTACATCACCGGGCGAGGTTGAGATCCCAGGTATGCCACTGCAGAAAAGTGCATCTTTAGGAGAAAAGATAATTGGATCTCTGCATGACATTCGCTTCTCAAAGTTGACTGCTGATGAGGAAGACACGGTCATAGCGCAGATTGAAAAGAGCCTTATAGCTCAAGTTTGTGACGAGAATGAGTAAGATTGCTTTTTTCATTTTCTTTCATTGAATCGTCGGCTTGACAGATAAGTCATACTTGCTGACAAATGTTTTTGGAAGAGCTAAATTTATCATGATTGCATGAAACAAAGCACTTTAATGAAAGAACTGTTTCCTATCAAATGCATAAGCTGCAATTTTATCAATTTCGTGATTTGATTCGAAATATATTTTCAAATTTGATACACTTATCTTCCCAGTAAGAGCGACTCAAACTAAAAATCTTAAACATATCATGCGTTTCTGACAGTAAATTGACTTTGTCATTTCAAAACATGGTCTGGAAGACAATTACATGGTCTAGAGCTGTATCAATTAAAATCTTAAATAAAAATCTTGTTTGCGTAATTTTTGTTGACAGAATCGTTGTTCAACAGACATTGTTGCTTTTTAGCTTGTCGACAGACGAAATAAAGGCCCTGGAGTCTCTTCTTGAGGATGTGGTTACATATTCGTAAGTATTGTGTATGCCTGTAATAATTGTCTTTTCATTCCTTCACAAAGCTAGAATTTGTAACCAATGTACTTGTACTTGTCTGTTTTAAAACCAAGCTAAAAGCTTAAAAATACTAAAAAAATTATTCTTAAGAATGCAATAAGAGACATGTTGGTACATTTTGTTTATGCTCAGAGAAATTTACAAAACACTGCTTCAAATATAGTACTATAACGATACCAAAGGGAAGGAGGGGACATCTTCATAACAACCCTGTGGCCATTCACAATTATCTCAAGTTCTGTTCCAAAAATGATGCAAGGTGAAACACCTAGGGAGGGTAAATATACACCAGGCGAGACACCCAGAAGGTTTGCATGTTTATATACACCCAACTAGTTTCTTAAAACAGGCTTTGATTACGGAAACTACAGAAAGAAAGAAAAGAAACAAGAAAGAAACTGTCTGCTAGTAGCGAGGGTAGCGGCGATTTACCGAAATATTTGCGATGCATGAATGTATCTCAGAGTTGAATTGATTATTTCTCTATTAACAGCAATTGGTAGCCTTTCATCGCCATACAAAAAAACATTAAGTAGAGTTTCATTTCAAAACTTTGACGGGCCATGTTGATGTTATAATGCATTGACACTGTTGAGAAGATCATGTCTATGAGCATAATATAAGTGGCAAGAAAGCAAATAATGCTTCGTATCCTCAACGCCATCATTTATAGGGCACATTGGATCAATTGTATCTTTGATGATATCAAGATAAGATAAGGAACTAAGACAGTCTAACTAAAACCTCTCGATTTTTCTCCCTTTTTGCATTCCGATTTTTGGTGGAACGAGCTCTCCGAAACAAGACCACCTTTGACAAGAGCAAGCCTTGCCGAGGCGAATGATCATTTCTATCATGGTTTAGTAAGGTTTCCAGCCCCTTTTTTGGCCCGTACGGATCCGAAACCAAAGTGGTACAAAAAGGCTTTGCGTTTACACGGGATCCCAGTTTGATCTGCTATCCGTACCCGCTTGGGATCGCTTCTGAAGGTGGACCCGTTTAGATCCGATCCCTAAAAGGTCTCGTGTAAACGGTTGGATCCAAACAGGTACAAACAAGGCGGAAGATGTCAATTTCGAGGTTCTTCGTAAGAAATTTATTATTTCGAATCTTTTGACTTGGCTCATCCTCAGCAATCAAATCTATTTATCAAAATTTCTGCTTTTTCGAAATAAGTAAAGAGGTTGATAAAGGACCAATAAGCAAGTTTATGGTTGGACTGATGAGGAGACGGCTATACTGCTGAAATTTGTGCTGGAAAATGAAATATACAAAATCCAAGGAGTATCTTATTGAGAAACAATACAACAAAAATATGAAGGCAGATACAATAGCCTTCAACCGCTATAAAGGAACAATTGTTTTCTCCCTTCTGAGGTTGAATAATTGCCTGCTCATCTTGGATCCATACGGATCCGATCCCGTGAAACTGCAAATATTTTCAAATCCGAACCCGTGTAAACACCCCCTCAAAATTGATACTACTTGGGTCCGATTCCGTGTAAACAGGGCCTTAGTTAGACTATCTTAGTTTTTTATTTTATCTTGATGATATGTGATGATATGATAATATTGGATGGTATGCTGGTACTTACGCAACTTGAAACCATAAAGTTGAAATCAGTCTACATAAAACATTTTCTCTGGTTCCGCTGAGTTTTCAGCTGTGTGGAAAGCTGGTTATCATTTTCAAAACAAACCTGAAATCATTTTTTATGATGATAGTATTTATCGTTATAATACTGCTAGAATTTTAAGACTAGTCCATAAAGCACTGTGCATAGCTTTTTAGCGATTGAATGTGCTTTCTTTTTCATACTTATGGAAATAATACAACATTTTCTTTTATAGGAAAGAAGGATCAACTGAAGCTAAGCCAAAAGTTTCGAAGCAATATAGCTTGTAAGTGAAACTAAAATTGGTTTAAGATTTATACAAGTTTATAGCAGGTATACGAGGTTATCGAACCGTATTGGATGATATTTGTAGGACAGAATAGGACTTCTTGCATAATAAGATGGGAATATCTCGAATGTATTAATATTGAAAAAAGATAAATTGAGGGTTTATAATAAAGCAATTTACCAATCCCTAGAAGCTCTCAATAAATTATTAAATTTTCCGACATAGACATTTATTTCTGATAAAGACATTGTGACATATATTTTTAACGCATCTTACTTGCTTTCAAAGAGATGAATAGGTATTCTTCTTTCTGAAGATAAATTTGCAAAATCCCTAACAATGTTCAAGAGTGAAGAATAACTTTCGTTGACAGCCGGGTACGAAAACCTCCTTTTCAGAACATGAATATACTTAGATTTGTGCAAATCTGTGCGAATTTTAGCATTGATGCGGCTTTTTCGGTGGATGGCCCTGTACAGTTTTGGAAACAATTTTTGAGCTACGATTTTTGTATTCAAATTATTATTTAGCCCTCTTGAATTCTGAAAAATTGGATTTATAAGTTTGACACTAAAGTTTTTATAAATTGGGATTTTATGTTGCCTTGTAAGATAAATCTTCAGTGATATCTATTTTTGCACCATAGTACTGACTCAGTATCATTGCTTGGTGATATGGAGGATCGAGAGACGGAAGAGGCAGATGAGAATGAGGAGAACGTCTTGATGTCATTAAAAGGTATGGATTATTCATGAATTCTAAGATTGGTTGCTTGTAAGTTATCGTTTCGTGAATTTCAACTTTGCTTAAATTAAGCAAGATATATGAACGTGACTTGCTATACACCTATAAAGCAGGCAGCCAATAATAATGAAACAGTTCTTTGTTACTACAGAATTAAATAAAATTATCAATGCAAGAATTATCTCCATTTATTACATTTTTACAATTTTCAAACGGGTGCAAGTTTTTTTACAAAGTTTAATACCACTGGAGAAATGGCATCAAGAAGAATTGGAGAATAGAAGAAATGGCTTTAGGAATTCCCTAGAATGAATAAATCTTTGCTGATGGTCTGAAGAGTTTCGTGTTTATCAGAAATTATCTGATTTGTTTACAATGCATCATATGTGATTTTTAATTTGACTTTCATTAGTTGTTCATTTTCTCCTTTTTAGTGTTAAATATTCTTGTTTACAAGCAGTGTGGTAAATTGAACCACGCTAAACAAACCGTAGAACAAATTTAAATCCCTAGAAAACCCAAATTTAAATACCACAAAAGCAGTGAAGAAGAAATCATGGCAAAAAGCAATTTTTTTTTAGTTTGAGTTCATTCCACCTCTAGTAACAGTTTATATCAAGAGTTAAAATCTTTCCAAGCTTCTTCAGGAAAAGAGTTTTTTCTTCTAAGCAATATCAAACTTGTGTGTGGTCAAATGATGTTTTCTTTTTCGATTTTAGACCCAACGCCATCGTCATCAACAAAAAGACTTTCGTATTCTGCCTATGACAATGCGTGAAGTATCCCATGACTGGCGGAAACAGGTAGCCAGAAAATGATTACACTGCTAGTTGCCAGACAACTAGCTCTTGAATTACCTGCTCTACTGTGGTATTTTGACGCTATGTGTGTTCAACAGTGCCATGAAATCTTCCTGGCACTTTGATTTTCTTCTCAAATATTTAGAAAAAAATTCATTCCAGTTAAAAAAATTCATGAAACTTGAACTTTAGTTGAAATAGAATCTATTAGAATAGTTGCTAATGTAAGAAACTCAACGATTATAACTTGAGATTGACAAACTGCTAGCAGCTTTTACGCAAAAGTAGCCCTTTTACAACTTGTTCTGGTAAGGAGGGAAAATGCTTCGAAAAATTAATTTAATAAAGATTGCAATGGCAGATAGCAGAAACGTAGGACATACACTATATACCACCACAGTACCAGTTGTACCATTGTCCCATCACATGTACCATTTCAACGGTAGGCAACCTTTATTTGGTATTGTTATTTCTGCATTGCTGTCTTTTGCCCGTTTTATTAGGCTACTTGAGGCATATCGCATTGTTTTTTACTCAGGTAGGAGTTTGGTTTTTTTGACAGAGACAAATCTTAATTTTGACATTGTGTACTGGAAGTTTTTCTCTTTGTAGGATAGTTTTCAATTGATTTTGTCAGTCTAAAAATACTTAGTCTGCCACAGGAAGCTAAAGGTTACATTTTAATAGCAGAAACGTGTCCAACTTTCCACATGAGCTATACGGCCATTCAAAGGCTGTACTAAAAGGTATTTGATCATGAACTGACATCTTAAAAGTAGATGAATTTTTATCCGCAAGATTTTCATTTTTATGTAGTTTTTATATCTGAGCTAGAATTTTACATGTACCCCAAAGGGGCAAAATTTGTATGATATTGTTAGTTTTTCAGACAAGCTTTGCTTTAGATAGAAAATTTGAAAAGTAGTAATTATATTCTTACTTCTTTCAAATTGTATGGTGTGACTCCACGTGAAAGAGATTGACATTGTGTTTTTGTCTTTTCTATTAAAATTTTGAATGCGATGCAAGGAGATTACAGCTTGGTAAACTTCTTGTTGGCTGAAGACCATAGACATGGCAAATATAGATAGATGTATACAGATACAACATGCAGAATATATGCATAAGATTTTCTGATGATGGCATTCAGCGTGCAAATCTGAGTTACAACTCAGAGCAGTCCTATTCTAACCACCACAGAATATAGATTCATACTAGCATTTAAAAAAACAACCCCATTGGGATAATATTGCGATGTATCCACAGTTGCAAGATATCTTACAAAAACCTTTAAAATATGCATTGAAAGACACCAGATTTGCTTATTGCTGATGTGTACCGAAGGGACATGCTGTTTTATCCTATCCCCCGATCTTTGGGTTGTGCGTCCTACGTAGCCAGAATAACAATGGACCAGGGACAGTTTGGTTCCGTTTTTGTTAGAGTAAATGGGTATTTTTGTTAATGTGCTGGGAACCTATTGCTGTAGTATTATTGATGGCTTTTATGCATCAGTTGCAAGCGAGAATTTAAAAAGCCTTAGATGGTGGTTCTTGGGATTGCTTTGAAGCAATGCTACCATTCCCTTACTACGGAGAAGATTGTTTGCCATTTTTAAAGAAAGATGGAAGAGGCAATAGTTGATGGATATTAAAGAGGCAGTAGGAAAAACCGTCCTATTCAATCAATCAAAAGCGTATTAAAGAATTAATGTATATGTCGGAGTTCGTAGATAGAAAAAAGTGCAAGCATAATTGTTTGTTCCTTGCACAATAAGGCATAAGTAGATTTTGCTTTGGCATGAGTTTCAATGAACCTTGCAAAGTTTCAATTCCCCTATTGACAAGCCGTTACAACTTTACTGTGACTTCACCTACCGTTTTTCCCCAGATAAATGACTGGGCGCTTAATTTCTGTGGGCGCTAAATTTCTGTGGGCGCTTATAGAGAGAGAAGGGGTTGCTGCTGGACTGGCTTCAAGTAATGGTCTTTTAAACACATTTCATTATTCTGGCGTTCTGCACACTTGAGACTAAATGAGGGTTTTGAGACTAATGTAAAATTCAGAGAAAATGAGCAAGAAGCCTCTTTTCAACTTTGATACTATGAAATTATTTCCTTTAATTGAAGACAATGGGATTATTGAACACCAAATGAAGGCGCTCACTACTAGACAATTTTCTTGGCGCTCAATTTTAATATAGGATCAAATTATCTTGTGTTACTAGATAATATGTTGCTTGATTGTGTGTGGCAAAGACGAATTTCAGAAAACATTAGCATTTAAATCGAGAATTAAATGAAATAATTCTTTTAAAATTCCTATCAAGTAAAAAACTGTATTATTTAAAGACAAGATTTCAACACTGTGCTACATATTAAATATTTCTTATTGCACTTATAAACTAGGCTAAATCATTAAGAATGAATTTTAATAAGACATTTGTGATATGCTTTTTAAACCAAGGATATTATGTTCATATAAAAAGATATCTTATTTCTGAGTATGGTTGCATTCTTTCAAAAAGGACTGTTAATACCTTGCTGCTGATTAATATCTTAAAATGAAATTTAGAGTAATAAGCGGGGTATATTTCATTTCAATATCACGATTATCAGTTACTACCATGAAACATAATATCTATTGCTTAGAAAGAAGTGGTTATAAAGATCAACGAAACACGAGCTTGAACTCTGCGCAGGAGGAGAGGGGTTACATTTACAAATAACGTGAGGCTACGGCAATTATATCAATTGTTTGACGCCAGGGGATATTTACATATTTTTTCAGCTTGACTAGAAGTTCAACATATAATTCTCATGCTTATCATAATGTAAGTGAGCAATACAGAAATATGCAGTTGGATGTCTTTCCAATTTAGCTAGTCAATCATTTCTGCAGTTACTTTATAAAATTAAATGCCTTTAGACCAAATGGAATCTATAAACAAATAAACAAATGGCACCACCTATAAGATTTTTAGACTTCTGCACTTGAAAGTCTATAGAATTGATCTCTCAGCCAGAAAATTCAGTTCCGTTACTCTTCTATACGGGTGCTCTTCTAGACGGATTTTTCTGGTGCTATACGCAAATGCTGGTGCTTGAAATGCTTGCTTCTAAGCCTCTTACAATGGCATGTGGTAGCATCCAAGCTGCTGGACAGAGCCATATTGAAAGCAGATTCACTCTCTTTCAAAACGGTGTCCTCTTTGATCCTCGTATCCGCGAAACGGCTTGCCTTGGTATTCAATGTTCACAGGAGACGAAGAATACTCGTGAATATATTTTTGGTGATAATAAGCGTAGAGCTGTTCAGCCGATTTCATAATCAGCTTTCTTTTTGTTTTATAGCGACGGTTTTGAAACCATATTTTCACCTGCTGCTCAGAAAGTTTTAGTGCCTTGGATAATTCAGCGCGCTCTGGCGCAGAAAGGTACTTTTGGCGATCGAAAATTCTTTCCAGCTCGTAAACCTGGCCTGCTGAAAAGGCCGCGCGGATTCTCTTTCGCTTCTTGGAATCTGGTTGTAATTCACTGTCTGAGTGGTTTGATTCGCTGGGGCTCAACGGCTTCAATCTGCCCAAATCTTGAAGAAATTAATATTTAAATTAATGAATCATACAATCTAGAGACAAACAAATCACTATTATTAAAAGCCTGGACAACCAGAGCAAAATACTTCAATGGGTGGCGTAAAGTGTTTTAAGGAATACGCAGTGCTTGTTTACAACCAACAGATCTAGAAATTTAGCAATGTAAACACGGTAGCAGTTTAAAAGAGATGCTTTGCAAAGGTTACGGTTGCGTTACGCCTTTGTATCTTATGACAAGAATACCATCTACATTCCCACAGGTATGAAATAGAAAAACCGGACGAAAATCAAGTATACTGACAAAAGGCAAATAGCTCTTAATACCACGCTAGAGTTAATTACCAAAGTTTTAGCATTTTCTGCAATACTGGTATCTTTGTGAGTATCGCAACGCAGATTTTTGCCAAACCCGAGGTTGTAACATTGAGGTGTGATGTAGAGATGATTGTGAACAGACACGAGGCCATCCTGCGGTATGGGTTTAAACTAACAAGGCACAAACAGTGTAATTCCTACGCTCCGTCGTGGATTCCAAACCAACCTCAGTCAACGGTTTCAGTTTGGAATGCGTGAGAAGTTTTGCAATGTCATTTCAAAGATTGAATGAGACGATTTAGCTGGAAAGGTTAGGGCTGGGCATCGCCTGTCTCTACGGAGCAATAAAATGGGCGAAAGCAAACAATGGCTTTGCCATGTTGATCGTGGTCAGTAGAAGATTGAGATGGGATCTTCAAATCAAACTAATGAAAAGCTAGGCATTTCTTGTGCACACAATGAATTATCTCGCTTATCCAAATGTCTCGCAAAGTCGGAAATGTAGCATCACATTGTTTAAAGATAACAAACTTGAGACATGTGAGTACACTTCTTTCGAAGAAGAGTCGTCTAAACATAGAAAGATGAAGGAAAGCAGACTGCTAAGTGTTTGCTTTGTTGTTGCAAGGTAATGCATTCTAAATTTGCTCGCAAAAACATTTTGCCCAGCATATGGACCACAATTACCTAAGCAAACGAGTGTTAACTATTCCTCAAAATGATAGCATTACCCACACTTATGGGGAACAATCACATCCTAAAAAGCAAGGAGCAAAACAGGTCCTCACGTGTTAGAAACAATCACATACCCAAAATGAAAGAGGGAAAAACATCCCCATGTACCACATACCAACATATGAAGAACAACCACACCCATTGTTGAATAAATTGGGCAAACACAACCAAGTATAATTCCTATAAGGCGATCTCTATGCTCATTTTATTAAAGTCCAATTATTTCCAATAATTTTTCTAAAAATGTCAACACGTGCGGGTTTCCTAATATTTCTTCTTACATTTTTACTAACTGATTTATATTTCAAAAACAACTTTCAATAATATTATTGGTGGCCTTACTTGGGAAAGCAGAATTTAATTACTAAAGAGAGCTGGAAGATAAGCGCCGTCTAGTGAACCTCCGTTAGCCATGCTATTATTCATGCTACGATTTCTCTTTGCAGATTATTTATGGTATAAACTTTAATATTATTTACAAATTGAATTTATTTACATTATTGTTTTCATTCGTGATATGTATTTGAAGAGTATTGCAACTCATATGTCTGAACCATTACCAACGCCACAAAGTTGAAATTTGATAAATACATTAATAAATATGACCTTTTGGATTTCTCTTAAGAAAACCCTTAATCCGCGAATGGCCAATATTTAGCATGGAATCTGAAACAGATACGGCCTAAGACCTTACTCCAATTAATAAAAATTATTTATAGATTGGATGACTCTTTCGAGCAGCCGTATTGCAATCTTTTGTAAGTGGCATCACAATGGCATTATGGCGCTTTAAGGCGTTTGTCCTGGCATTCAAGCAGTGACCGCCAGCTAGAAGTGCTCAAAGGAAACGAGAATCCTTCAATAAACAAACGAAGGACCATCCATCGGCTTCGTTAATCGCAAAATGAGAAGTCGTTATTGTGATTGCGATTACGCTTTTAGATTACGACAAATGGCTTTGCAAAAAGGAAGCAAACTTAATCTCAACGTCCACTCAATCCCTCGATATGGTTTCTTTCGTAAAAGGCTGGCCATTTTAGACCAAAATAATCGTCACTACAAACAAAATGGACACAAAAAATTCTCAAGCTTTGTGTAACGAAGGTGAATGTCCTAGTCGAAAAGACCAAGCTAGATTAGTTCTTTTAAATGACTGGGTATTTTCGGTATTTTCTCTCTGCAAACCGAGATAAGTATTGCTTTCTAGAAAAATTCAAGTAACCTACTGCTGTAAGTTACAATAAAATCAAACACCGATTAGTCACGTGCATTCTTTGATAAAAATAATCAAAGATAAATTACTGAACTTGTAGAAATTACATCAACTACGTTTATTAGATATGCAAGAAGGTTTAAATTAAAACATAAAGGGAAAGAATAAAAATGTGTCCGTTATGTAATTTGGAATTATTTGTGTGATTTTGAAGCCATAAAACAGAAGGAGCAAAATGCTGTTAGTAGTTTGTTTGTAGTTTGTTTCTTAGCGTTTTGGAGCGATTTCATAAAGAGTCAATTTCTTGGAAATTTATTGAGGATTTCGAATTTTTTCAGAATTACCACAACAACGCAAAAATGCTTCATGTTTAGAAAAATGTAAATACAATAGTAATTAAAATAGCTATAGCAGAATAAACAATATATTAATCAGATAACAGAAACTCATCTCGCATATAACAGCAACAGCAACGAATTCACTACGTATTCTGCCATTAATCGCCTTGGCAGATGTTGCAAAAATTTTGTCCTGGTAGTGTGAATTCGAAACTGTCCGGATACTTTCGTTAGAAGAACGTAGAAGTTTTTAATCAATTTAACGAGTTGACGTTTTCAATTAAATTTTACTCTTTCTGATCAGTCTAGAATTTTTTGAACTGTTACGAGCAACGAAGAACAGTTCTTTTTGGATTAATTTAAATTGATAACTTGAAGGCATAATTGTGAAAAAATTGTGAAAAAATTGTTTAACCTATTTCATACTCTGCTAAAGACCAACCAACAATAAAAGAAATACCATAACTAACTCTGGCACTATTTTAAATAATGAAATCCCACTTGAAGATCTTTTCGCCAAAACAAAAAATATGTTCATCAAAATCTACAGACAGAATAATTTAGAGTAAGACTGAAAAAGTAAAAATTGAAATGCAGAATCAATTAGATGTCTTTTTTCTTTTAAAAGGAATATCCCACAGTAAGTTTATAAGTTTACAAAACTTCAAACTTCTTGGATGCCACTATGATTTGGGTGGTGCCATACTTTTGTCTCGGTACTGTAATTGCGAATTTGTTGCTAGAATTTTTTTTACCTACAAATTTCATGAAGGAATTTTTAATAATTTCCTCCAATTTTTTCTTAAGGCCATCAAAATATATTTGTCCATCAACAAAATTTCTTTTCGATATGTAAGCAAAATTTGGGAGGGTTTTTGTCAAGATGGTAATGACCAAAATAAAAAGAATTGACAATGAACAATGAAACATTCGAAATTTGCAAAAATTAGTTTAAAAACCATAAGTGTAGAAAGGTTTTAGCATTTGGCTTTATCTGCCTTTTCATTAGTCTCTCAGATATCTTAGACATTGATGGAAAGACTGAAATAGGTCTATAGTTTTTCTTAACAAGAGCAAAGTCTTATTAAATATAGGTGATATATCAGCTTCTTTGAGGTTTTCAGGGAAGCTGCTGTTTTCTACGCATGTGTTAAAACTACTATGAAGAAAAGAGGCAAAAATTTCACAATTTTCTTGAAGTATTTTTGAGGGCATGCTATCAATTGGTGAAGCTTTTTTTGGGTTCAGTCTCTTGAGCTGATCGAAAACATCGATGGCATCAACCTCATTAAACTCAAATAGTTCCTGGGGTACCCATTGCTTTTTGATCATTTTAATACTAGGGTGGTTTTTGTATTTGTATACTGATTTATCTATAGGGTCTTCGATGTTTATTGCGAGGGAGAGGTTGGCTTCATTTTCTTTAATTTCTAGCTCATCTGTAATATTTGTAAAGTATTCGTTCAGGATTTGTGTCGTTATTTTCAAATTCTCCATTTTCCAAAAGATTAATCATTGGTAATACTTGTACTTTATCCGTGAGAACCGGATTGACTGTTTTCCAGAACTTTCTGCAAAGCAACCAACATGGCGAAAATGAACAAATTGAAATCAGTACTGCTAAAACAATTCACAACCTGAATAGGAGAGAGAAATCGAAGAACTTTAGCTATAGCTACTATGTTTTTAGGTCATGTCTATGTATCCCTGTTTCTTATAATTTGCAATCATATGATGCAACGTCGCCTGCATCACAAGGTCATGTCGCATGTTTCAACGGAACCAAGGCTGGTTCCTAGGCAACTGCATCCCGGCATGCTGGAGCTCCGAAAAGCGGCTATTCTTGAATCACACATCGATTGCGGGAATTTCTCCTTCGCATTCCACAAACAATAGAAGCTTTGAAAACAATAGACTGAAATATTTTAGCAACTTGCATGATTTATGCATTTAGTTCGGCACAAGGAAAATACGGCGTCTGGATTAGAACCGTACTTATGTCGAATAGTACGGCAGACCGTGTCGACCTAAATACTTACGTCGAAGAAGATTAAAAGAGCTGTACCAAGTTGATTCAGACCCAGTATTAATCATGTTCTAAATTGAGTCATTTAATACGACTCATGAATAATACGCCGTCTGAACTAGACCTAAGTCACCCGACTTTGCTGTTCATCGTTGATTCGTCAATTTGCGTAGGGCTTGTAGCGTAAATGTTTCATATTTTAACAAAAAAATGGTAACAGAGAAAAAGCGCAGAAGTTTCGCAACATTTTAATTCCTTGGTTCATTTTGGAAGAGTATTTCAAAAAACATCAATACTTAATTAAGGGGTCGTTATCGCAATCTTGTTGTAAAATGTTTGCTTTTTTCAAAGGAATAAAATCTTTTAACAAAAAAGAATCTGGATTTGAAACTGTGCCGGTTAAAGCGAGTTGTAATAGAATTCATAATTACGTTTAAATTTTCTCTTTCTTAGTAAGAATGGATTATCGATACGACCAAACTTTAAAGTTTTCTTGACGATACTTTGAAAGAACAAATCTGCCGACTCTTTATTTCCCATATCCTTAAAAATTTTCTTTTCAGCAGTTTCTTTTCCTTCAACCGCTGATTTCTCCATTTTTAACGCTTTTGAGAAAGTTTCCTTTAACAAATAGACCTTGTGAGCCAAGTTTGGGCCATAGAAAAAACGAAACTCCACTATTTTGTAATGGCACCAAGTTATTCTGGATCAGGTTTCTCGATCTCTTTTCTAAGCCAAGTTGTTACTCGTTATACAACTTGAAGAATGACCGATTTCTTTGATAAAATTTCCATGTTCAAGTTTATATATGTCTTCCATGATCTAGACATAGTAACCAAGGGAAAGCTAAGTGATATATAAAGAAATACTAAGCACAGTTACTTACAGAATGGTAGACTACATTTCTTTCCACTTTTGCCTAAAAAAGTATTTTGCTCTGTAGAAACGTGGGGGGGGCATGGCTTCTGTTAGCTATAAAAGCTCCATAAACTTTATGCACAGCTGAACAGAAGCATAATGGGACAGCAAGACGGGCTCTTGAAGTTGATTTGGATATGTAGCCTTGAAACTTTGGAACATTGGAAAAAGCGCACATTATGTGATCGTTTGATAAAAGGAACGAAAAAGTCCAACTCTTCGCTTTTAGTTTACTTTTTCGCTTCTTGTCCAAGTCTTGTGAAAACCAGGTGACTTAAGGTTATCACCAGGAGGGAGAGACAGTTGGTAGGTTTGTGTATCTTTAAGAGACCCTGTGAACACCAGATTGGAAACCGTTACACTGGGCGTTTCCTTTCAAAATCACATTTCAGTTTCGCGGAAAGAATCATCGTCATCATAATTTGTACCTAGGTATCTTCCAGAAATGGCAAACATGAAATGCTTTGTCAATTGATACCTCGCCCGACAAGGGTTTGTAGAAATATTTTGGGGTTTGTAGAAATATCACTTTAAAACCATCTAGATTTATTCTATTATCTTATAGGTTGCGTAACATGATAACATTTATCTAGGATTCCTCTCTTTTAATAAAAACCAAATTTTGAACTTATTCTTATGGATCGTCTCAACTCTGTCATTTGCGGCCAATGCGTGTAGAAATGAAAGTGCCCGGATGATCTTTGCCTCAGCTAGCAGCCCTATTCATTAATTGCAACCTCAAGGGAATTCACACAAAAAATCACCAGTCATAAATATTTGAAACTTTCATCAACCACCTTCATCACCTATGTTATGGTAAGATGAAGAGATCTGAATTCAGCTTCCAAATATTTTTATAAGCACGTTAATAAATCTTCAAAACATGAACAAGACAAGAGGAAACCCTTTCGATGAAGGCCTCGTTCTCATGTCGGGGTCACTGACAGGAATAAAAAACAGACACAATGACTTGGCTAAAGATTCCGTCGAAAAAATTCATTTTTTCAAACTGGTTCCTTCGATTTCTGAAAGTAATGAAATACGTCTTAAGGAAAAAGATTTCAAATTAGGTACAAACATTTTCAGAGGAGAAAATTTCAGACAATAAACCTCGGTGAAAATATTTACGGACAAATTTTTTTAATTTCGGACAAATAGATTTTCGGACAAATATTCAACAGTTTTCTAGATGTTTAATGCAAAACAACATGAGATTATTGGTTCAAATATACTTTTTAAGATTGTTATCGAACTCTCTAAAAATTTTGAAGAATCTCTGACAATTGAGAAGGTGACAATGTTCAGAAATTTCACTACGAAAGTTGTTCAGATCTTTAAGCTAGGCGCGCACGAGAGCATTTTGCCTAAGCAAAGTGTCATTCGTGGCATTTTGCATAAGCATTTTGCTCCCGTGTGCGGTGTCTTTTCTGTAAGAATTTAGGCATTCGCGACCGAAAGCCAAATATTCAACATGTTTAATATTTTTTGTCATTCGTGTCACTTTGCTTCGCGAGTGCGGTGAACGAAAGTGAACGTGATTATTAATCTCGTACACATTTTTTGGGAGCGATTTACCTCTCGGGTAACAGAAAACTAGAGAATGACGCAATGCAATCAACCCTTTCAAGACTGGAGGGAACAGGGTAACATTTCAGGAACAGATGTCCAGTGTCTTCTTGAAGCTCACCCCATCAGAGTGCAAGTTTTTTGTCTACATATACCCCCTTCTCTACTTTTCAAATGCTCCTACATCAATGCTGTGAAATTCGGTTATCTTTCGTTTTGACTTACGTGAATGAACAAGTCCGTTTAGATTTATCCTCTTACATAGAGAGCCAAAGGTATGAAAACATTCCCCAATAAAAAACAGCGAAAAACCAAGCTTTAAGGGTGGTACTGGAAACTCGCGTCATAGTTTTGGAAACAATTTTGGAAAATATAAACTTAAGGAAATTCGATCTGGTTGCTGAAACTGGCCTCAATCCATGCAGATTCTGTCTCTAATTTAGAATTGTCTTTAAAAATGAGAGTAATATCAATATTTAGTATTAAATAATGTAACGATGAAACTGAATTGTACACAGAAAGCTCAGTAATTTTTTGCAAAGTAAAGCAATGGTTATGCTGTTTGGAAGATCTTAAATACAGAAAAATATCTTATAGCTATCCATATCAAATATTGGACCTAGGAAAAAGGGCCGTCTACTTACACATGGAGCAGCTTTGCTCATCAAATATCAATGATATTAAGAAATTGTTAGACATGACTGCAACTGATTACTCTCTCAACAGGCCTGAGTACTACACCAATTTTGGCCCATATTGCTAGTCTATTACAACTATGTAACTGAATCCACTCTCTGGAAAACTTTCACACGGTTGTTTGCAAATGTATTTAACAAGAATAACTCTGAATCTATCGATGACTCAAGTGCTTTCCCAATTCAATCACACGGGTATCTTTGAAGCATTAGTGTTAGCAGCATTTTAAGATCACGGTCATCATGGCTGATATGATATAGCTCACTTCTTATCAATCCTGTTTGTAAACGAAAGTCCCCTTGCTATCGTCCTATCCCCCTTTCTTTAACTCAATAAAAATCAACAATTCGTCAACTGACAGAGCTATCATCTGCTTCATTAGCATTACCGCAAGCTCTGTGCCAAGCCTCTAGAGTGTCAATTTTCTCCTATCATCGAGGGGGGTTTAATTTATAGGGGAGGGGTTATTCTAAATCTATGCTGCTTTAAATTGTTTTGTCCAGATGACTCATAAGTTGATAATTATATTTTGATAAAAGCCTAGCAAACTGAAACGTGTCATGAACACATAAGCATTATCTTTAAAATCTCATAGCATTGATTGTAAGGAATTAGATATAGAAGGGGGTTTGTTTTTATTGCTTCCCAAATCGGAGGGCTTATAGAAGAGGCTATAAAGTCAGAAAGAGATGGGGAATTTACAGTAGACTTGATTTATTGTTGTTGGATAAACTTCAAACAACCTCGTTATATCGACGACATTTGTCGACAGATAAACAAATTTTGCTTGGCTGCAAATACAATTCGACCAGGGTCTTTACTACAACAAATAACAAGAAATAACCAGATAGGTTGTGGCAGAAGATCAGAAAAAGCTAGGCCTATTATTTGTGAAAGCCTAGCTGGTCTTTGGAACACATAAAATCAAACCAAAATATGACCAAATTTAAGATAAAATGAGATTAAAAAAGATGTAAATTGAAAATAACTATGCCTAGATATCGCTTAAATTTTTAAATTGGAAACAAAAGATGAGGATCCCAAGTTCGTTAGTCAAAGTTATCTGGTAAAACGCCCTTAAATAAGGCCTAAACATCTTTGATTTCATTTCATTGTTTTTTGTCTAGTTAGGATTATACCAAATTAAAAAATTTGAAATGTCGAGTAAAAATCAAACAGTGCTTCACCATAAGCTTTGCTTATTGATTATTGGGCAATTCCACTTACGCAAAGAAAGTGCTGCCTTAGCTTTCGTTTAATCCTGGTAAATAAGCCCTCTCGCTAGATCCAAACTTGAGTTTCCTGCCTAGACAGGCAGCACAATAATCCCCAAAGCTAAGAAACAATGATGGAGTTTGCAGTAGATGGCTACATTATATCAATAACTAAGCCTGATGCATTGATACAACTGTTGTCAAGTGTGCTGAGCTGAGGCATATTGATAATGGTGACGCATTAGTCTCCAAGCGTGTTGCGAGTGCGCGACTGTCTACCTATTTCATCTGTAACTAGTTTTTTTATCATTAGAACCGATAAAATTTTTAGTACCAGAACTGATAAAACCTTTGATTATCAAAATTATGGCAACAACTTTAGATAATACACAGAACTGTCTAAGATTATTAACCTTAATTGAAACATTCATTTTCACAATCATGCTGTCACATTCAGACCTTATTCTGTGACTGTCTTCCCAGCTTTACATTTAATTCTTCAAAGATTGATTGTTTGCAATCTGCATGAAATAAAACCTACTAGAAGTTACGTCTCAAGCCCTGGCAAAACGACTAAACATTTCACTAAACATTTCACTCAACTTTTGTTTAGTGAAAAGTTTACTGAAAAGTTTAGTCGTTTTGTCACCCTGTTTAGTGCTGTTTAGTCGAGTTGAGTGTCGTTGAGCAAAGTTTGATCCTGGTCAAAAATGTTTAGCGTTGTTTAGCGTTGTTTAGCAAATGTTTAGTTGTTTTGCCACCAACTAAACATTTGTTGTGATCGCGCAGGCGCTCTAGCTGTGGAAATCGAAAGGTTTTCGTCGGTTATCGTTGGTTTTCCTGTCTCTACGTGGCCCAAAAAGCCTTTATGAGACATCTGCATATCTCGTTGTACGCCACTGTGTCTTCTTCAACAGTCAACTTTGTTGTCAATGTGCTAAAAGTCATTTCTTTCCCCGTCGCTTCATCCAATTCTTATTTTTATCCACTGCTTGTACATGCAACAAAATAAACCAAAAACAAATTCCTATGCAAAATTCCCTACAACCCAACAGCGTCATAGACAGCTCGCAGTTCAAAAAAGTTGAGTGAAGCTTAGTGGAAAGTTAAGTTACGTTTTGCCACCCTCGCTAAACTTCGCTGAACTTCACTAAACAAAAGTTGAGAGAAATGTTTAGTGAAATGTTTAGTCTCTGCCAGGGCATCATGCAGGTTTCTAATGTCAGCGAACTTTCTTGTAATAAGCAAGACTTCATCGTCATTAAGATTGCCTAATTTGATTTATTAAGTATCTATTTTTATTTTAGGAAGCAACAACGTGGCTGAGGAAATTATTACGCATGCTATGTCCCACTATTTCAAGGAAAATCCCTTTTTCATGCGCGGTCAATTTGGAATTAATAATTTTCAAGAGGTAACTATCAAGCAAGGCTCTTACTATTGTTATTACAAATAGATATTTAAATTTCAAAGGATACATTCATCGTTTTTTATGAAAGCCAGAGAATAGTATAATTCTGTATAGAAATTTGTAAGCCTCTCTCCTTTATAAACTCTTTTTTTCAATGTATATGTTATTATTTATAAGGTAATTATTTTTTATTATTCCCGCTTTTTTCAACCATATGATTTACAAAGTTTTGTATAACCTAATAATGGTTTGGGCAAAATGTTCAAAATTGCTATCAATAGGATAGTTTGCAATGCTGCCAATAAGTAGACGAAATCAAACATTCTTCTCGTCAATGCGTGTGAAAACTTTAAAATTTGTTCTCTTTATCTACAATAATTTAGGAAACTACTTTTGATAAGACGCAAGAGCACTTAAGTTGGTAGATCGACTTTCAGAGGTCGATTATTTCAGTCAAGGAAAGATTTCGCCTCCAGATATCTGCCGGCTGCAGATTTATTTAAAGCAAATTTGCACTTCACATCAAACGATAATGCTTTAGGGCCCATCAATAAAATCCAGACTAAATGAACTTATTTGACGCAAAATGTAAATAGCCATGAGACACTGGAATTGAAACTTTGCAGGTGGCCAATTTTATGCTAGTTCGTCTATCCAGACATATTGGAACATTTTTTATTATTTATCGAATGAAAAATAGAGCATTGAAAAGGTAAAAATTCAAAGATTCTAGGCACTCATCTATTAAAAATAAACGACCTTGTTTTGCCAATAAAGCACAGCAATGGAAAAGAACTTCTTTTCCAGAAGAAAGAGCTCACAAAGTAACGAAAATTGTCTATGCAAATAACAAAAAGTAATATATTTTCAGAAACATACCTGAAATTTTTTAAGCATTATAAACGCAATTAGTTCTATATGAGACGTAATATGATAATATGGTAATATGACGATATACTAAAGTTTTTGCTAATGAAAAAATTTGAGGCAGTTTGGATGTTGGAAAATTTTCAAAACATTTGTTGCTCTGAATATGATCTGGATTTAAGGGATCGTTTTAATTTTTGAACAGGCTAAATATTCAATTTTTACTTAGAAAGAGAGAAACACAATACTCATAAAGAAGTGACAATATTTTCAAGCGGCATTCTCAATCTCTTTTCTAGCTGCTTTTTACTAGCTGATAAAAAGATACTCGATTTTTAGCTAACCAGTACCGGAATAACTCTGATGTTATTTTGAGTCAATGAAAAACTTCAGCTGAAAATTGAAACATTCCGTGTCTGTTTATAAACATTTCTAGCCCCAAAACTTATCAGTTTGAAGAATGGTGTCATTGACTGTAGCAATCGAACGATACTTTAGTGGATCCTTCCTTGTTCCTCTAGAACATTCCATAATTAACAAGTCACTGGCATCGCAATTGTTGAACAGATCTCTCCTTCAAATTAACTAACAACGAATGTATGTCCTTTTGTAATTGACTTGAAGAAAAAACCCTCCTTTCTTATCATTATTGTCTTTACAATAATTCAACGTGCAAAAATATTAAAAAGAAATAGAGGAAACCAATGAAGTAAAATAAATAATTATGTTGCTATAAAGATTTAGAAAACGCACTTGGAATGAAATACAATCAGAGAAGTGTGAAGTAAAAAAGAAAAACTGGTCGATTCAATGTTGGCTTGGGAAGGCTTTGACATCCCAAAGAAGTCAAACTTCAGTGTTATATACTTCACTAAAAACCAAAATTTAAAAAAATGATTCGAAAACCATTCATGGTAAAATTGGGTTCTAATTATCGAATTAACTTCATATTCTTATCCCCATAGCAAACCTGACTACTCCAACATTGCTCAAAATTCGCGGGGCTGAAGAAAACGTTTTGTTTGCACTAAGCTTTCAATGGCCCATTTCGCTTATTACCTTCTTAAATAAAATGTTTACCTTGATTTGCATGCACTTTTCTGTAGCCTCTGGCATTAATTAGGTATTGCTAATACCAGCTATATAAATATTGATGCTAACTGTGAATTAGACCAAGCAAAAACACTAGAAGTTTAGAATCACTTACCAAGGCTATTGACCATTTCTATTTCTCGGTTAGCCAAACACACAAAAAATCTCCGTCAAATAGAAAACAAGGGTTTCAACATGTAAATGTGACGAAGCTAGTGCATTTTGGTAAAACAATTACTTGTGAATCGCGTTGGAAATTTAAACGAAATTTAAACATATTTGTACTTTGTTTTGTAATGTAGCTCACTCGAATTGAGAACCGTAAGTAGTTGACAGCATATCGATGATTTCAAAAGCAACTTGTCAATGCTCAGATTAATACCTTGTCAAAGTGGAAATGAAGCAATTCAAAATGCAAGCACGCGTAGGACATGCCATTTATTTTCTCACAGGCTACAATCACAGGCTGACATTAATTTTGATATTGTACTACTAACTGAATTCAATCTCGCTAGTAATACGCATTGAAGAACCTTGAAATACAAAATGGTATGTAAAAAATGTTCTCACAATCGAGAACGGCTATCGCTTATTGTCAAGCTAATCAAGAAATCCACTTGATAGCCATCTTCAACTGATAATTTCAAAGCAAAGAAGGTGCTTTCAACACTTATCCTTTATAACATTAATTTGGACATTGTACTACTAACTGAATTCAGTCTCGCTAGGAATACGCGTTGAAGAACCTTGAAATACAAAATGTTATGTACAAAATGTTCTCACCAAAATATATTAATGAGAAAATATTTAAACTGGGAGAGATTATGAAATAAATTGAAAGTTTCAGTGAATATTTCCTTGAAAGTACAAAGCTCTTAGCAGGAAAGAAACCCATATCACTGCTTTCAATACGCCTGTCATTGCTTTACTAAACCTTCAAGCATTCGTTATTATAAACTCCTTTTTTCAAACAGATGAGAACATTTTAAGTATATAAATGTTTAATTTCCAAAAAGCTTTAACAGAAAAACCCCACCAATCTACCTTTCTAGGAGCATAAGAAGTTTTGAAGTGGGCTGATTTCTATTATTTGCGCCTGCTTCTGCAGAAGCCTTCGGCTTTCTTTGTGAAACTTGACGAATTATGACTTCTAAAGATAGTGTGTAAAGACAGTTGCCTAGAAGAGTTAAGTTTTCCTAATGGGGCTTTTCTCAATCTCCGCCGCATGGCCAGGGAATCAAGGGAGCTTCTCGACAGGAAAAGAAAGAACTTTATAAAGGAATTTCTGATTCAATTTTCTTGCATTTGATTAAATATAATCTTCGCAGCTCAATAGAATTATCCTTCTGTAAGATGTTCTGATTTTGAATATTTCAACAGCTGGGTCACAATATTCATTTAAGAATATAAATTATGGCATCAAGGCACAATACCTATATGAATTTAATTATAGCCAGACCAATAAGTCTGCAAGACCTATTCTATTGATTTTGGGTTTTATTACCTCAAAACTGTCTTAGAATGCTTCAAGTCATCGTTTGGAGATTGTGGATAAAAAGCATAGCACAAATATCGTTTGGGAACATAACGACAGAACAAAACATCAAAAGTTTTTGCTAGATAAGGCTAGAAAGGCTTCCAGAGAGAAGATCCGATTTGGCAAGATTCAAAAATCTAGTTGAACTCTCTGCGAGATTTTTCAGTTACTGCTTTTCTTGGTGCATTTAGAGATTTTTCTTTTCCCCTTCCCAAAAAGGATCTGTAACATTTCTTTAAATGAAAGATAACATTCGCTAAATGTGCCTTGCCCTTGGTTAACCTATAGTTTGCTTCAAAAGTTAACTGCGCAGTAGCACAACTCTAACAGTATTACCCTGGACTATCTGTTGGCATTTTATGCAACTGTTAGACATGCCTCACCTTGCTAACAAAATCAAAATTTCGGTAATAACCTTTATTACAAGAAATTATAGAGTCTGAGTCGCTACAGCGCTCGAGGTAAGGTTAAGGTTTTACTAAAATCCATTTTCTCGCACTATCTATATCTATCTAAGCCTCATATCTTTCATGATTTGTTAATAATTCTTCGCTAAAACATCAGCAAATCAACACATCCTAAACTTATAATACAAGAGAACTAATTTTCTTAGGTTAACAGCTACAAATTTTCAATTGTTATCAGTGCCTAAGCTAATGTTATGTTGGCCATGTAACGATGATTGTATTTTAAAGTGGCTTCAGGGAGACTGCAGTGAGAAATATAAAAAAGCACCCTCGAGTTACTCAAGTGAAAAGAAATGCGATCAGTGTAGACATATGAAGCAGCATTTGAGTGTTGGGGCATACCTGTTGGATGAGACGCTATTTGGTGGAGTTCAAAGTACCCTTCTAGCCACTACCCTTTGGAATTTTGTGGATTATACCTCAGTATCTATAAAGCTAGAGTATAGATTTCAAAAGCCCGAAAGAACATTGCCCAGTAAGGATAGTGTTATCAATGATACCCTTAGATCACTATTTATTCTTATACCGCTTTCTTGTAACATTACCACAGTATTGGCCTTAAAGCAAAATAAATTAGTTTGAATAAATATTGACGCGGTTTCCGCTATCCACTAAACGATTTGATCTTTATATTTTTTTCAATTAATAGTTACTTAAAAGATTAAATCAGTTCCACAATTTTGAAAAAAATATTCGCATGAAAAATTATAAGGAACAACACACTAACACTGTTGGCAATCGCAAAGAACGTAAAAAGCATCCCCTGAAAGAGCAACTTAGAGATAGAAAAGCAACAAATAAAAATAATATTAGGCATTTACGAACAGAGCTTGTAGCTAGCTTTTTTTACTGAAGCTCCAAGTTTAAAACCAAAGGGAGCAAAACGAAAAATGGGTACCTGTGCTCGTAGGCCTTGGCTCGCTGTCGTCTTCCGAAGTGCTCGATGATAACACTGGATTCTTCTCTGTGATGCTTTCTCTTCTTGTGTCCTCTGGGCTTCGAATACATCGGGAAGGCAATGAACTGACGTGTCGCGGAGATTGATTGATTCGTTGAGGCTGACAACAGATGAAATCTAGTGGCCATTGATTTCTAGATGAAGGTACATGACATCCGCAAGGAAATTTTGGCGTTGGCGAGTGAATGTTCGGAGGCAAAGTACACCCTAGCATTGTCGATCTTGATCTGTGGCAAGAACATGGCGATGCTGGTTCACAAAGAGGCACCATTTGTTTTCTTTCATGATGGTGGAAGTTTTGATTCCTGTTAAAGCTATGGTGCCTTCTCATAGCAATCGCATGCTCGTCGCGATCAGCCTTTGTAATTGTATCATCGCTTAAGATATCCTTGATCAGAAAAGAGTTCTTCTTCCTTGATATTGATGCCTTGGCAGTAGCCATCGTCTGCTGAGACCAACTGTCCGGCTAATTGGAGCAAGACTTGTTTTAATTAGGATGGCTCGATGAAAAGCGACACTCCCCGACAAACACTCAGGGTCACTCGCAGGCTTATAATGATCTCTTATTGTAATAACACACTTAAATCCCATCAAGTAACACATGGATCAATGGACAGTTTTTAGAACTGGTGCTTAAACAAACGACCTATTGGAAGTCAAACAAGCGGTTCAAAATATAAGCACACACACGACCAGCGATTGGCTTGTTCGCAGGCTATCGATCGATTTAGCAAACGCTGTTTAAATATGCGACTGATTCAAGGCATTTATCAGCGAATGGGTTAAGCAAATTTTGCGACGAGGCGTTAACATAATAGACACGGAGATGGTCGCCTACCATCGAAACTTCCTGTTATATAGTTAAGCAGTATTATGATAGTAACCCCTTCTAAATGTCCAAGCAGCAGCGACTGGCAATTTCACTGTCATTTTTTAATGCTATAAAAGCAGGTGACGGGGACAGAAAAGAGATTTCCACCCCAAGGTTGCTAAAAAAGGTAAAGAGTGAAAAGAAAGCAATGCAAGTCAAAGTGTCGTTATAAGAATTAGCACTCAAATCTCGTTTTAGGCTCAAACTGAGCTTCTGCGTTTACATTGTCTTTAAAGTTGCTTAAGATTTTACATCGAATAGATGTTGGAAAGAAAATTAAGTTAATTTTGCTGGGAATAACAGAGTCAAGGATGAGTTTGGAGACAGTGAATTTGATTATTAAAATGATTATGAAAATTAGGATCACGAAGACCATGATGGTTTTGGATATCATTTCAAAGGTTACTTTACTTTTTCCAGTGGGTTCTTTATCAGATTAATTGTAAACTGTGAACAAGTGGTGCAGCCATGCAGCACTTCAAAATGCTTATTTGTTTCAAATGCTTTCAGATAAGACTTTTCAATGTTTTTCCAAGTTTTGACGCAAACTCAGAGTGCTTGCTGGCGGAAAGAAAATTAAAACGCCGGCTCCACTTTCGGGTTGATCGCGATGCAATTGGCGCAACCACATTGAAATGCGGCCGAATGAAAACCTAGCACGTTTTGCCATACATGTTTATTCATACAAGTATGTTAGATTGGCATCAGATTGTAAATAAAAACGTAGATGTGAGAGCGCGAAGCTTGATTTTATGAAGAATACAACAAAGAAGTTTATCTAAAATCGTTATATGAACCTTGCTTGGGTTAATTTAGACCTACTCTCAAACGAGAAAAGATTGTCAAGCATAAAATTGAATGAATCATAAAAAGTGTTAAAAGGATAAAACAAACTATGTTCCAACGAACAAAGATTGAAATGGGATGCTGGGTAACGATAGGCACTCTCAAAGCATATGCTCTAAAACACACAGAGAAAACGAATATTTTCTTGCTCATAGTTAAGATTAGACCAATCAAATGTTCATTTCAGTCGTTTGACATACTAGCTCCTTTCCAACCCAGTGGCATTGCCCCCTGAAAATAGGTCCCTTGTCCCTAGCCTGATAACCAGCCCATTACTCTAATTCCTTTAGAATAATGGGCTGGTTATCAGGCTACTTGTCCCTTAAAACTCTGCAAATGAGGTAAAGTATGGATGTGATGACAAAAAAATTTGAATTATAAAACATATTTCAATTCAGTTCAAGCTTTAATCACAATTTTCATCTCAAATTTTCTAATTAAACTAATAAGCTGTTTTGCTGTAAAGAAGGTACAAAGTTGCTTTCAGCGCCTTCTTGATTTTTCAAACATGGTTCTTTCCGAGGGGCAAATGATTTCATGAAAATCTCGTATACCTTTTGTGAAAAACCTATTGTTTTGTCTGAAAATCCCAAGAAATCATTCTGTTTTAGGCAAAATCTCGTACGCTATTTGCAAGAGTGAATCGCCCCTCGGTTCTTTTTGGCCATTATTAGAATAAAACGTGGTTCTCTCATAGGTATTTAAGCATATATGGAGATACAAAAATGAATGTTTACTGTAAACAACGCCAAGATCAGCAGTTCCATTGGATGCTTAGAAGCGACTCTCGAAAGCACCTGATTAGTCAGTTGTCGGTGCCTTAGTTGGATAAATTCAGTTTGCTATCACCTGAAACACACAGCAATCAACGTGATGATTTCAGAAAAGTTTGCGCGCTCACAAAACTTACACCCATCGTATGTTAAGATAAGAACCAGTATTGGCGGGTTTTTCGCACTCTGTCAGGTTCCTAAACAAACAAGAAACCCTATATTGTTTTCAGTTCCATCCCTTTTAAAATTGATTAAAGTTAATTCACTGGTTCTCACTAGAAACAGTAAAGAAATGTGATCAAATTATTTTTAACCAAATGGTGGTTTTAAAAATATTTATCGATCTGCAGGTAAGGGGATTACTAGCGTGGCTTTATTTAGTCAAGTGAATTGTAACGATTTCTTTTTTGCTTGTGTTGGTATTGAACTTGGCCAAAAAGGGAACCGTTCGTATTAACAAAAAATTATTTTCCAATTTTCTGAATAAACATGAAACGAATTACTTGTGTTAGTGTGTATTTAATTCAGAGCTAATACATTGACGTAACGCACCTAAATTCATTGATATAGCCATTCAACGACCATTTTGAATCAATAGTTTGTGTTTGCTGGCAATGGATGGTGGGAGGCAAGCACATCTAGGGCTTACACTGGCTTATTTCCTCAAATATGTTTTATCAATATGTTTAAGACCTGCTTTTCATACCATTTACCGACAATTTTCACGAAACATTCTTCTGCAATTTTTTTTTTCATTTGGCAAAAACGTATTTTTAAAAATACGTTAGTCCCCAGGAACATTTTTTGAATACATTTTAATCTTATCCAATCAAATTCCGATATTTTAAAGATAAACCACGAGGTCTGTAAAATGATAGGGACTATTTCGGAGGCCAGATGTCAGAGAAAAAAATTCTCTGATGACAGAAAAGGAATTATAGTTATTGATAACTAATAACAAAATAAGGCACTGTGGTGTCAAGAAAATTTCAGAAGCAAAGAGGGGACTTCTTCCCTCGATTAATTGGAAATGGTGTGGAATGCTGCAACGCACCAACCACTTTTCTCCTTAGAAAACTAGATCTTTTAGAAAACATTACAAGGAGATTTATTTTTTCTTTCTCCTTTATCTTTGACATGAAAAGCAACTTCTGCTATCACTATTTCTTTCTCTTCTCGGAATGAAAGCAAGGTCATGATGGTCTGCTTTTGGTGCACAGTTTCAATCCTGTGACAAGAAACCATTTCCATGAGCTTACACCGAATATTCTTTGGTGCAAGCACATGATAAAATCCTGTGGTCTTCCGCACCTTTACCCTAAATATATAATAAAAATAGTCTCTTTCTATGTTTAAATAAATATCGAAAATTATTATGCATGTTTTTCAAACACGAACATTTGACGAGGTGCTGTGCAGGAAGCAGCTGTGGTCACAAATATGGCAAGGTCCAGCATCAAATTATTGAAATATTTCTATTTGATTACCAAAGAATATGATCTAACAAGTCAAAACATCTTAAAGTGTTTGCAAACAGAGAGAGCAAAGAAAAATCAGCCAACAAGCTCCACTTGTGTGGGCGAAGGGTTTACACCCATCTTTCTATCTTGACAGTTTACAAAGAGACCTCCTGTTTGTTTTCTCTGCGTCTAGGGTCCCTTCGAAATTATGTCGGATACTTAGACAAAGTATTTAGGTTTGAGAGAGCTTTTACAAATCCAAACAAGGGAAGTCTACCTCATCAAAAACTTAATGTGGGTATTTTAATCGAAAAATTTGTTAATTTATAGTAAATATTTCCACAGCAGGGATAAAAAGAAACGTAAACTTGACTTGCCCTAAAATGGGATCACTCTCAGCCATTTGTTCACAGAATTTGTGTGACGTAGATATTTTAATGCCAATTTCACGACTAAACGCACGGATAATGTGCGGGAGGCAATGTTCACACCTAAACCCTTTCATTCAGTCAATAGAACTTTATACAGAGAAGGGCCAATTTTACAAGGATTCGTACCTTGGAGGGGTGTGGCAGCCTAGGATAGAATGCGAAAAAAACAGCTTTCAGTTGGAAGCTCTAACAACAATAGTTCACGATTTCTGGAAAATGAATCCTTTTTATATTTCATTTCTGCAACATAAAAAATTGTTGCCTGCACAAAAAGTTCAGTGCTGGTCTGCATCCCAGAGCTTCTTCAAAGAAAAGCTTTTTCCATATACAAATGCTTTTGTGGTTTTGATTCTCCACGCATACGAAAGAACTTCAATGTAACCTTTAAAGCTAGAAAAACAATCTAGTCAGAAAAAGCAAGAAAAATTTTCGTAATAAAGTCTTTAAAGCAAGTATCTTCTATGAAATTTCACTTTACTCGAAAGGCCAAAGGGTTACTATAAAATTTGAAATGTGAAATACACGATCAATTTTTGACTGGTTTTAGATATTCCGGAAAAACATTAAATGGTTATACGATAATGATATTTGAAGATGAGTGTTGCTAAGTATTTCCGTCAGATGTGGTGGCTTTTTCAACTGTTTATATTTTCATTAAGGACTTCGCAAGATAATAATGTTCGTTTCCCCTAACAAAATTCCATTATTTGACCTAGAAGCGACAAAGAAAGCTATAAGAAGATTAATTGTGAGTTTTCATCTAATGTTGTGCTTTATAACTGTCGCTCACCTTTGGGACTTTGGACACCAGAGTTTAGTGAACTGCGAGTGGACCAAAATTACTGCAAAGAGTCTTAGCTATTTCCATGGTACATAACTTAATAAAGGCATTTTATGAAATAAGAGAACCAGCAATTGACTTGAAGCTTTTCATTTTAAGAGAGAAAGAGTTGAAAAAAAGCAGAGATTTGAAAAACTGGATAATGATCGCACCATCAGACAAAATTGAAGAAATTGCGAACGTAAATATTATCTTCAGAAATTAGAATTATTGAAATTTCATCTTCAGAAATCTCAGTTTCTCTGAGGCATACCCCAAACTAAATTCGAAGAATACGGTCATGATGAACACGGCCAATGATGTATGGCCGTCCTGCATGCGCGTTTTGGTGTCGCAAAAACGTTCGTTGGTTTTCTCGGAGCCACCAGTATAATTAAGGCCAATGCAACCCCAGATAAAGCAAAAAGACTGATAGACGTCTGTCTTAGGAAGACAAGAGGAAAAGGCAAAATAGATTCAATTTAGAAGTCAGTTTATTTTTACTGTCTAAAAAAACTCGAAAATTTAAGAAGTTGTTTAGCTGATCAAAAAGAATGTAACAATTTCAGTGAATTGAAAACTAAGATTGCTTATTTTATTGTGATGCTAGACATCAGCGGTTCAAGCTTTTCTCGTTCAGCGACTTTGCTACCTGAAAGGAAGAAGATTATTTGCGCGAAAAGTTTCGAAGAATGCATTTCTGCGTTTGTGTCTCCTCACCGTAATCTCAATAATCACATCACATCTCTTAATATTATTATTAAGAATGATGTCTGCATCAATATTCATCTTATCTGAGAAGAACCGGATTTTTGGAAGAGTACCTACCATTTACCCAAAACTTTATAAAAGCAAACTTTATAATATACCACAGTAACAACGATGTCTGCGAAAAAACGTTTGTTACATTGGCAGGGACCGCGGAACCGGGGGTGGGGGCGCTGAAGGGGCTTTAGAACCCCCAATAATTTCCAAAATTTACTTAAAACCATACAAAAAGTCACCTTGTTCTTGGTTTTCAGCATGTTTAGCCCTCTCAGATCGTTTTAGCCCCTTCATTCTGTAGTATGTTTTGCGGTGCTTGTGCATTGGCCAGTGATAGTTTACAGCTATTAAAAATGTAGGTAGGAATACGGAAGACTGTTGTTTAACTTAGAAAATAATTTCACTTTTTGGAAAATGCACAGCTATTTTCAATTTTATGCAGCCAGACCCCCGAAAAAGATTTCTAGCAAAGCCAGCGCATTTGCATGATCTGAATCTCGATTTAGGCACGCCAAGCATTAACAGGTTACTGTTGTTGTGAAAGGATAGTCTCTTGGTTCTAAACTTGTTGGATGCTGCTACAACCATAAACTTGATTTTGGCTCGAAAAACCACGCACAAGTTGACATCACCTTTTGATGTTATCTTCAACTTTGCTTACAGGAATATTGTTGTCGTTTGTAGGAACTCTTGGATTTTTCAACTAGCTGGTTGAAATATTTTTTAGAGCTTTCTAAAATGAGGCACATGCAACATTGCGATTTAAAGCCTTTAGCATGGGCTTTCCAAATACGTTTGTATGTTTACTTTCGAAATTTAGACAAAACGAAAGTATTATGTTTTTATGTTCACAAATGTAGAAAAAACAGATGATACGAAAATATGAAGATGTTTATATTAATTTGTCGATCCCCGTCCTGTTATTTGCAGTTAACAAATGTGTTGCTTTCAATTTGAAAGTTTCATTTAACAAAAAATACAATTTCTAGAAGGCTTATGCCTGATTAATACGGCACTGCATTAGTTCATGGATAATTTATAGCATTTTGGTAAATCAATCAGATATCCCTTTAAACAATTATCGTTACTTCTCCATCTTCTTTGGCACCTTTCCCTTAAATACTTTGACAAGCTGATGCTCGGAAATATTCAAAAGCCAGTCCATGCTTAAGCTCCTGTTTGCTGTTAACACAATCAAAATAATTTCTGAAACATCAGTTTCTCATCGAGACAGGATTAAATTATCGTGCACTGTTTGGCAATGACTGCAGTTAAACATAAAGATGTTGCTGGCGTGATGAAGACAACGAATGCCATTACCCTGGCACTATTTACTCGATCACCCTGAGCAAGTTGAAGAATAATACAACAACCAGCGAATATTCTCCACTAAAGAGGTCTCTATAATACCAGCCTAATCACATATATGTCAACAACGCAGGCCAGACAAGGGGTAAACTATCTTATTAACATGTCTAAATAAGCACCACACTCGTCTAAGGAAATCTACATAGAAGCGATACACTGAAATACGGAGTGAGAACAGAAACTGGCGAGCAAGCAAATGTGGGAAAGACCTGAAAATTAGATTTCATAAGATTATAGACATCTGATTTGACAAAAGTCTTTTACAAACACGCAAAGGCTGTTCCACTCTTTTCTTATAACAACACAATTAATAAGAGCAGTAAGGCTCGATTTGCCCAAAAGATAAGAACACCATAGGAACGCGTCCAGTCCTGGATGAAAAATTGGGAAACAACAATACATTTTTGGAAATTTTCTCTCAAGTTAACGAAAAGAGCAGATATTACAAACAAATTAACGGTGCAACTAAAAATGCCTTGCAAAACTGTTTTTAGAGACAATTTATAGTATGCTGCTGTAGAAACATGTTCACATAAGACCAACAATAAGAGAAGCAGAGCTTCAATTATCCAAAAAACATCGAGCCACAGCAAAACTTGTCTGGTTCTCATAAAAACAAGTTTATTTGAAAGCCATCCGGGTGCAGATATGATCACAGGTGTGATATGGAAAGTCATTTAGAGGTGAAAGAAAGAAGGGGTACTCGTTCAAATATTAAGTATTAAATATCAAATATTAAGTACAAATTAGAATAAACTAAGGAACTGAGTGTTGACACCATTATCAGGATGAGGCGAAGAAACTGGCAGAAAATCTCAAATGGAAAGCATTAGCGAACCTAAGTGATGGACATGCACTTACATCAGCAAACATGCAAATTATCTCGAAATGAACGTTTTATTATGATGGGTTAATGTGCAATAAAACTAAAATGTGTTTACTTTCATGGTTAACAAGAGAACAGGTGGTAAAATAGGGATCGCTTAACTGGAGAGAATCTTGTTTTGTTTTAGCAGCTGACAAATTATCTATGGTATCTGTTCTAGTCAACAACGCAGTGGCTTCATCCGTGGGAACCAGGAGACTGCGCTGCAAACACAGCCTGAAACGTAGCCCGAAGAGGGAAACTTTAAGCCACAAAATAAATAATAATCATCATAACCCCTATCATGTTATCATCAAAATGTTAAACTCGGACGTCATAAATAAAGTTGTGTGAAAACCAGTAAAAGAAGCTGCAGATTATGATCCTCAGAGCAGAGCAATAAAACTAAACGCGAAGTAGCGAAGTAGGAAACATTGAGACGAACTGAAACCAGTCAGAGTCTGCATACAGGCTATCCAAGATTTTTTTATGGCCACATAATCACCTTCAATATACGAACTACTCAGTAAACACAGGTTCATTTATGTGGGTTTTCAACGCGGGGTTGCTTTTAATGTCCAGCGACAACAACAACAACAACCAATACAAACGCAACAACAACAATAACAACAAACAGCCAGACAGTAGTGTCGTCATAATCTGAATGTAACTGGAATAATCAAAGTATAACTAAAGCGTACTCTTGAGTTTAATGGGAAAATTGCTCAGCGTTTTCGGGCAATTTGGTGAAAGATTTCACAAAGCTGGTTGAGATATGCTGCAAGAATTTACGAAATATCCGGAGGACATGAATTTTCCGATAACCACGCACTCAGCAGTCGAATCTAGATGCTTTTGTCTTAAATTCCAAATGCTTAGAAAGCCTAGGTGTCTTCATCCTTACAAAAACAAGGATTCTTATATCGAATTTCGAGGAATAAGAATCACTTAACTGTAATTCGCATAAATCTTACTGTATTTATATTTTGATTAGTCAAACAGCTTTTGATCCACACAAACATTCTGCAAACACAGATAAATTTCAAAATGGGTTTCAGAATCAAAAACAATTCACAGATCAAATGGGAAGGTGTCCATCCATGACAATAGATGGCATTAAAAGGGTATTTGATTCAAACCAAACAGGTCGGTCGATGATGCAGAGGATTCTTTGCCGTAAGAGGAGATTGAAGCAGCTTCTGCCCTCTAAAGAGGGATTGGAAAAGCCCTCATGAGAATATATAGAGGAAACTGTCATTCCAGCGCATTAAAATGACGCATGACTTTTCATACATCAACAGCAGCAGCAATCATGTTTTGCCACACAAAAGCACCGCAATTAATAATAGGAAAGGCCTAGGGCAGAAGGCTCAGGGAAGGAGTAGATTGGAAGGTTCAAGAGAACATTTTGAGAAGCTTCAACTACAGTCGTATGTAAGCAAAATGGCCTTAAAAAGATTCTGGTAATTCGAAAATATGGATGGAACTTACAGACTACGGAATTTGGCGATACTAGTAATACTCTTTCCCGGATTTGAAGTTTTGTTATGATCTCTGACCCTTTCTAGTAGCATACATGTCATTCCTCTTTGATGAGATGGAAGAAGACAAGTAGTAATTGCCCTGACAACATTTTCATTTCTTATTCTCGGATAGTCTCCCAAGCTACTTTTTCTTATCTGCATGACGTTATAGACGTAGGAAGCTTATGCGGGGGAGGGAGGGGTCGCAGTGGTGGCACCAGCCATTAGACTCTGAGCGGGAAAAATGAAACTTTTCGACCACGCCCTTATTACCGCCAGAGAACGCCCTTTTACCGACAAAGAACGCCAATTTTACCCGAAGGGTACGCCTGTGACTAAATTTTGGTTCCTTAAAGGTAGTTTCAAAATCATAGGATTGCATCAAAAAAAGTACGTTACCAATAATATTATCTTTCCCTCAACATCTTCTCGTCTAATTTAGACGAAATAGAAAGCTGATCCTATCGAGTACTGGGGGGACGTGTACATTCAAGAGAATGAAGCAACTGTTTATAAAAAGCGGGGACGTGCCCCTTTGCTTCCATGTTTCTATACGTTTGTGGTGACATAGAAAAACTAACGGGAACAAAAGATATCATATAACATAACTAAAAATTTTAACAAAATCAGTAAACATAATAGAACGTTCGATTAAACGACAAATGGACCACCTAGGTACAAGGGTCAAAACCATTTGAAACCAGAGGAAACGATGGAAAGATTTGAGAAAAACGCTAAGGGTCACTTGGTCGTCTGAATGACGTCACGCTCGTGAAAAAGAAACTCACGCAGAACGGGGGAGGGGGGAGTTTAATGCGGAGAAGATAGAAGCGCTCATGGGATTATTTATGACACAGTGACAATGAATGAACAAATAAGGACTTTGTTCACGCTCAAATCACCAAAAGAGGTGAAGCATGGCCCCTTTTCATGCTTTTACCTCACGTTTTGGCGAGGCGTAGTGATAACGCTTCCAGAGGGCGATTTTTTTATTCATGTTATTTAATGTTGGTTTACAAAAAAATAGCTAATAAACAGATGGGGCTACACAGTCACAAACTGCCCTTATTCGTACAAGGGGAAAGGGAAATCAGGTGATCAGAATATCAAGACGGAAGAATCGTTTGATCCATCTATGAACATTGGCTTTCAGTCCTTCTCTACCTAAAATCAGTTAATTGCTTGCAGGGAAAATTTAGGCAATGAATTTTAACCGAATGCCCGGAGTTGCCTAATAAAACATGCTACCTCTTAAATGAAATCCAATTTATAAGTCCTTATTTCAAACAGTTGAAAATTTAGGATCAATTTGTTTGGATATTGAGTCAAGATGACCAAAGATGGTTTAACTTAGTTGTCAAATTTGTATCAAGAGGCTTGATATAAGTACAATACCAACGCCCAACCACTTCAACCCAATCTGTTAAAAATTATGTTGATTTGAACATTTTCATTTTCTGCTGAAAATAGTATATGCTGGTAATAACGTTTCTATTTGTATTGAAATTTATGTTATCCTAGCGTACGTGGAAATTTATGCGTAACAAGCCGTTGTAGCTGTAATAATATTTATGGTATGTTATTGCTGTAATTAGGTAATGGAAGATATTGGAATAGACACTTAATTACAATGGAACCTCAATAAACGGACACTTTTATACAACGGATACCTCTCAACAACGGACAGATATTTTTGTTCCAAGTGGTTAAACGCACCTAGAGGAAATTCTATACAACGGACACCTCTATACAACACTGGTCTGAGTGCCAGCCGTTATAAAGAGGTTTCATTGTATACGAAATTATGAGACTGTTTGAAATCAAAGAATGCAATCTTGGTATGATAATCTGTCCCTCACCATACTCAATATGGACCTCGAGATAACTTTAGAATAAACTTGTTTGAACCAAGATTACTTCATCTCGTTTTCATCTGCAGCTGGCACCAGTAGCATAGTCACTGACTATTTGTTTTCAGATCAGAAAACTCTCGATTTACCTAATTTTTCTTTCATAATTGCACCATAAAAAAGGAAGTATAACTTCCAGTGGTATAATAAAGGGACATCTTGTCATCACAAAGGTTGCTAGACTCTTTTGGGTAACTAAGTACATTGACGCAGCTTTCTTTAACGTTACAAAAAGAGAAAACAAGGAATAAATTCGTAACAGGAGATAATGTGGAAAACGGTCTTGGATAGTGTGACTTCACCAGTTGGGTCCAGGTGCAAAGTCCTAGAATCTCACAAGAATTCAAGCTTTTATTTTAGTAATAAATGTGAGAAGACATCAAGCAAATCCCAGCTACTCCCGACGTTTGAGATGCATTGGATATTGCTACTCCGAAATTGGAAAAAGGATATATATTCTTCATTCTTAGATTCATCAAACAGAATGACTGATGGTTGAGCCATACAGACATGAATAATAATGAGAGCACGTAGTGAGAAGGTGTGGCTGAAAAAAAATGAAATTCGCAGTATCAATGAAAGTCACTAGGGTTTAGTGACACAACTGCATCACCGCTCTCGCATTGATTCTTGATTTCAGAATATGCGAAAAAAGAGGCAACGGGATGACGGCTTTTTAACCTGCAGCAAGAAAATAGGGTTTAAGATGGCTTTGCACAGTTTGGCCAGGTAAAAGCTACAACTTCTGTCAGAATGCGATTTGATGAAGAAAGGTGTTTTCTGCACCCCCCTCGCCCTCCTTAGAATATTCATTTGGACATAAGATTATTATCATGAACATTTTCCGCTTCATAAAGCATTGCAGAAAAAATCATTACTCATTTCTCTCCGTTTTTTGCGCAAAACCAGCCCCCTGGAGCTTTCGTTGCCATCCTTTAAAAAACAATAAATTTCCTGCCCACAATTTTATGCGTGTATGTTGAGCAAGAAGGCACATTTACATTTGTTATGAAAATTTAGGGGTTTATAAAAGATCTTGAGATAAAGAAAACCATCTATATCGTAAGACGTAGTGAATTTGACCTAACTACTTGTTGTTAGTGAAAGAATTGTGACATTCAAAAGTTTTGGGGAACAATTATATAAGCTTACTTTCAGCGAATAACATTCATTACCCTTTTCAAACAGCCTATCTCGAATACGAACAAAGTTTGATATTGAAAAAAGCAACACATGTAAAACCATAGCTTTACGGAAGATTTGAGCTATGTCTTTAGGGTTTACGTCTCTCTGAAAAGCACATGCCATACAACCGACTTAAATTAAAAAATGACAATGCAACCATATGGGGAAACTGAAATTTCAAAATTTTTATTGATAGTTAACAAAAATTTGAACAAATTCCAAACAGAGATCGAGAACACTTAAATATTGTACATTTCTACTTGCCTTAAATTTTATCATTCAAATAATAAAGGCTCCTATTTTTTACAAAAGTACCATACACATCAATTTTGTCAATAAGAATTATACAAGGGGTGAGGGAGCAAAGAATGATGTCATCTCACTAAAATGTCTTTAGCTATATGTTCGATTAGAAGTCATATCCATAAAGGACTATTTTTAACTAATTAATGGACAAATACATACTGTGGGCTGAGCTGCTTAAAGAAACGTGCCCACATGGCAAATAAAATAAAGATGAGAATTATAATTAATCTTTGTTTCATCACAGCAGTATTTCATTTCAATTCTTGCGCAAACATACATTTAAGGTCAAACTTCTGTGCGATATCTTGGTTTAAAATCATTAGCAAAGTGCAAACGTGCGCACGGACTTGTTGTTGGATATCTTGCAGAGGGAGCTATTGGATATTTTGCAGAAACAACACTTGAATCAGATCTTGCAGAAGGTCTTTTAATACCACCTCTATACGCTTCAGATATCGTCTAGAGCTACAATTTCTGAAAAAGATCCTGCTTCCTTCGAACCTTTGTGGTTACCAAATGTTTCTCAAGCCAAGCCTATTGAACATACCTTGTTACCAAAGGCTGCAGCCTTTCAAAAAATTCTTTCTTCCTCTTCTTTAGCTGGCGGCCATACTAGTTCAACCTCCTGAAAGAAATGTTGTGTTTCACTGGACAGTTTCATTACATTACAATTCAGAATCATTACAATTTCGACAACACAGGAGGATAAGGAACGAAAGATTTTGCTCAAATTAAAACCATTGACATTAACAAAAAACCTCTCTGTTTCCAAATGTAAGCAAAAGAAACGAATAATAAGTTTCTCTAATCAAAACAATTTATATTGATCCATTCTAAGGTGCATTTAGAATAATTTTGATCGTCCGTTAGAGAAAAGAGGTGAATAAATATTGACAAGCATCTCTTTTGATTTTAGGCCCAGGTCCAGATTGGACATCACATCTAATATGCATACTATATTTAACCAAACTAATAGCCAAACAAGTAAAAATTTATGTTTGTAAAGTAATACTGAAAGCAAATTAAGTTCCATTTTTAGATTAAGAGTCATCAAAAAAATATTCATATTTCAATAGGGAGCTTTTGCAACTTAAAATGGTGATTAATCAGCAGGAGTTTCTTTATCTCAGGTTAGTCTATTCAAACATTGGCGCAGTTTGTGTATGCGATATATTCCTGTTATGCACGCCCATTTCTAGAGAGTCAATAAGACATTCTTTTGAGATGATGAAATTTTGTTGTCAAAGCTTCAGAATGAAAAAAGTGCCATTTGCCAGCTTCATAAGCTTGCATCTCTGCATTGGTTATACAAAATTAAAATACCATTAAATGCCTTTGAAAAGAAATTGAACAATCCAGAGTTCCCAAGCCTCAGTCCATATTCCTTATCTTGAGCAGAGCCGTTAGTTAAACATTAAATTTAAGCGAAAGCTTCAGCCCTGAAAATGTCATTCTAGTTGTAATTGAACAATTTCGAGCCCCGTGTTCTGGTTTGACGTTCATCCAAGTGTCTTTACTTATTCAAGCAAGCCATTTCGGATTTTTTGAAAACTCTTTAACAAAGTTTCGAAGGTTTTCTTCACAGAGCTGCAGTTTGGCCACATTTTTCATATGAAGAAACAGATTTGGTGGCTGACATGGAGTTCAAAATCCTATACAAAAATAAATTAATAAAAAATAAATTGAAAAATGATTTTCATACTCCATGAGAAGGTGGCTGTATTGGTGAAGATGCTATTAATATACTTCACCTTTCCAGCACAATTACAATCACAAAATATGATGACACTGAATATTTGCCTGCAATGGAAGAAAATTTGGCCGTTTCTTCCTTGACTGTGTTAATCACACAGCAATACTGAGGTAGAAATTAAATCAAAGAAATAAAACATTGTTGTCATTGAAAAAGAAAAAAAATTTTCTGAGTGAATTTACTAGCTAGCAACAAAAACCAATGTCTGGGCGTCAAAATGCAGTTCTGGGAGCTTCAAGGAGAACTTTCTGTTTGCACAGCTTCTTGGAGAATTAGAATTGTTTGCCGTAGGCAGAGCCTAGACTCCAAGTAAATCGTGTTTATTCAAGTCACGATTAAAATTGCTTATTATAGAAATGGGGGCATGAGTGTCACATAATTCTTAGTAACCTATATTTTCTGACGATTTCTGATTCACAGACTGGTTTGAAACGTATTTACAAAGAGAGAAGAAGTCATATCTAGTGATATCTTGATACTCAAACACACAAAGCTAGACAGACGAAATTCAAGTAAAATCCTGTCCTAGTCAAGCAGGTTCACAAAGGATTTCAGCTGCTGCACATGAAATATCAAAGGAATTTAAGATACGGAATTTAAGTACGGAAGGATGAAAGAGAGGAAAATGTGACAAAGGAAAAGTGAAAGAAAGAAAAAATTAAAAAAGGGTCAAATAGTTAGAACCAACTTCATAGCCTCGACCAGCCTCAAATGTAATATTACTTCGATTTACTTGGAAGCAATCATAGGCGATATCCCACCCATAGCGTACTGTGAAATTAGTGAGCGAATGGTGATTGGTCTTGAAACTATTGAAATGACTAACCTGTACATCAAGTTCCAGAATATCAACCTCTGTTTCAAGAAGAGATCCGAGTGAAGGACACGTCCGTCTGAAGTCACCATGCACAAATTCCTTGATGTATCTTATTGACGCAGAATTAAGAAAACATTCCATCAAGCCTAAACAATTGGAACTACGATACACTACAAGACAATGGCAACATCATACTTCCTCGAAAAAAATAAATACAGATCTCAGAATGTCAGATTATGTCATATTATTTCATCAATGTCAACTTGCGAGCCAATCGACGCAATAAATATTATCCTTAATGAAAAGAGTTCAATTGCTGACACATAGCTTTGAAGGATACGTCCCTGCCTGTGTGGAAAGATTAAGAGTAAAATGATTTTGGTCGATCCTCTCAGCTGATATCGAGTGAATGGTCTTGCTTCTTGCTGCGAATGGTCTCCTGAAAATTAATTCAGTTCTTAAAGGTTAACCGATGTCAATTTGCCATAGGAAAACACAATAAAACCTACAAGACAACTGGATATTCTGTCACACAAACATTCTTCGTTGTTGCACACTGCAATGATTGCCGCACATTGCTGCACAGATATGCATTGAAACTAAAAGTTTGCGTGCAAAAGAAGCTACAGTCGTGCTGAAAAGAAATTGATACGTTTTTTGACCAGCTGTCTTGGGAAACTCTTTATTGAAGTTATCTTAGCCTTACAAAATGCTTTAAAGTAAGATAAGGGCTATTTAAATATCGTTTCCTTAAAATCTTTCAGTGGCAGCAGACTATACCAATGTTAAAAAATGTATAGAAATATTCCGTTATTACTTGAAACAAGCAACTTCCTTAGCAACTCAAAACTGTCTAACTACTAAGTGAATACCTGTCAAGGAAATGGCATATACAGAGATAATTGCTTATACAGAAATTACAGAGAATATTCTAGGAGCTTTTCAAATAATAATTCTAATCGTACGCGTATTGCATTGACGTTGCATTGATGTTGTATTGCCGTTGCATTGACGTTGCATTGATGTTGTATTGACATTGCATTGACGCATCCACAAGTCAACAAATAATGCAAACGAAAATTTGCAAACTAAGAGTAAGTTCCTAATCAACGATAAATATTTCAAAGAATAAAAAGCGAAAGGAAAAGGGCAAATAACCTGTGCAAGACACGAACGGGAGTTTTTTGGGAGATGACAAGATCCTGGAAAACGAAATTCAAATCAATAGTGTGTTGAATATCTGATGAAGAAAATGACGTTAAATGTTAGACCCCGTTTACACGAGAGTCGAATGTTTATTTGAAAGTGGGCCAGAATAATTGTCAATTCGAGGTACATTGAAGAAGATGTATTCCGTAGAATTGGCGTCAGAAAACGAAACATCAAGACTGATAAATAGGATTATTGCATGTCTTTTATTTGTTGGTTTAGCTGCGAGTTTGTCCTTTGTTAACAGCTCTTTCAGGTTTAATTGTGAGTGGTAAGTTCAGTAGGAACTGTTTGTTCTAATCTCAATTGTTTGATAGATTTCTGATGCATGCCATTTTTGAAAAGCGCATGCGCGTAATCTTTAGATCTCATCTGGATCGGATCCCGTGTAAACGCCTGGGATCAGATCCACAAATATCGGATATTTTTGGATCCGATCTGGTTCAGGTCACGTGCAATCAGAGTATTAGCATCTATAGTAATGTGCATGCGTTGTGAACAATGCAAAAGAATTGAGCTATTATATGTTCCTCTGTATCCTGGGATAGCATGGAGACGATAGAAACAAAAAGGATTTTAATTATCTGTGAATTTCGCTAATTTTTGTGATAATTTAACCAAATCATTTTTTCCTTCAAATCCACACAAAAATTCGAAACAAGATGACTTAAGAGAAAGAAACACTTTAATCATTCTCCGCTGTGCTTTTCTGAACATTGTTTAATTCAAATATGAGACAACATATTCATTTCCATCAAAGTGCTGTAGAAAAACATCAATTCAGTATTTCGCTACAAAAAATAGCCATATAATATAGAAATGACATCAATCTAAGCAGGCATATCGACTATCTGAGCAGATAAACAATGGAGGTCGGTTTGTGTTCTTGATGTAGACGGTCATAAAGCCATCTCACAAGGCATGTTTAGATCAGTAGCACATAAATGTTGTAATGAAAGTAATATATATCTTGACGTGGGCAATGCTTCTCTATAGGTGTCTTTATGGCTAATAAAATTATTTTCATGGCTAATAAAACTGTTCTTTATAGTTAACAAAACTTTGAAGAAGCATAAAATGTCATAAAAGTAAAGAAAAAAGGCCAATAATATTAATTTCATTGAGCACAACAGATACACAGTATTAGTCGCTTCATAACAGGTAACAGGTAAGCAGTAACATTCATCAATTCAAGCACTGATAAATCCAAAGTACCTTTACATTTTGGAGACTTTCGAGCTTTTCATCGCTCACTCCATTCTTTGCATAGACAGTAGCTCTGAAAAAGAAAAACTCTTTGCTGTAAAAGATTCACAACAATCTTCTATTTACTTCTATCTAAATCCAGATGAATTAAGATCCGCTTTTTCTTGCTATCTTGAAAGTTAACCTTTAAAAACTTTGCTTATTGATTGGCTAATACTGATTGACAGGTGGCTTAAGCTGATTAAGTGTATGTCGATTGCCTTGAATTTTCCTCAACGTTATTTTAAACTATGCATTATTCTTTTTGATTTGTGATTGCTAGATGGAGACATAGCTGTTGACAAAAATCATTATCTGCTGAAATGATTCTCAAGTCTCAAATCATCCAATCAATCATTAATCACTTCAGTGAATCATTGCATTCGATAAATCAATAAACAAATAAATCAACCAATCGCTTCAAAACAATTAATCAATCATTTTGTCAATCAATTATCACATGAAATCAATCAGTCCATTGACAAAACAGCCTAAACAAAGGACTTTCTTTTTGATGGTTGGAAAACAGACATACGAGATACGTTATAGATCAAGTCTCAGCTTCGCAAAAAAGGATTTTGGAGAGATTCGGCATGTGTATATTGTTTACATAACTACCGTATGACTTGACTTAACTGAGCAAATAGATGTATCAGTTGAAGAGCGTCAAGATTCTTGGATTAGTAAAAAAATTCAGCCTAAGTTTGACGAGGATTTAGGCATTATGAAGAAATGGTTTTGAAGTAGATCTCTGTTTAGAGAGGAGGATGGGATTGCATCTACACGGCTCTTTTCAGATAACCGACCTGGCGTATCACAGGAAATAGATACTATCAAAACTAATACAGTCTACCTCTATTTGTGAATTAAAAACTTTTTGCATTCCAAATTGGGAACATCAAATTGAGAGTAAAGAAAGCTTAATCCATATATTGGCTCAATGAAAGGGGGGTCAACTCGAACGAATAGACATATTGGCAAACAAGACATACTCCTAGCCACTCGCCATTAGACAGTCAGAGACAGGTGAAGTCAAGTTCAACAAAAACAGGCGATCAATTCTCTGTAAACGTTCTTGGATAAACCGAGAAGTTTTCTTATTTCTCTTTGACCCCAGAAGACTTAATTAGATTTTATTCACTGCCATCTCTCATGAGCATTCCGTTCCCACGATCTACCACCGACGAAAAAGACAAATACGCTGATTTAAATATTCAGATTCTGCAATTACGTAATCGTCTTAGGTTCAGAGACGGGCGATCTACTAAACTATATTTAACTTTAGTGAAGATAAATCACTTAAAAACCTTCTTCAAATGACTTCACTAACCCAAAAACCTAGATGGACTCTGGCTAAATTTGATGCCATAAACTTTTTGAAATATTATAATAGTAGATGTAATCTGTGGGCTTTCTGTTTTTGGTCATGGGTTAAAAGATCGCTATCTATGAGTCTGAAACCGGACTTAGATTGAAAACAGACGTGGTTTGAAACCGGACTTAAATTGAAACTAGACGTGGTTTGAAACCGGACAAATGGTTTGTGGCTTCCAAGTTAGAAAGAATAGAATAAGGTTTCAGGGAAAGAGATAATTTCAAAAAATTGGTCCAAAGGACCAATGAGAGATTTTCGGAAATAGCTGAAACGTTGTTCATGAAACTTAAACAACGCAAATGGACAAAGATACAGAGGTTTGCAAAAGTGTTTTTCAATCAGCTTGATTATTCTAACTGGCAATATCAGCATACAAGAGAAACAGTGGAAAGAGAAAGGGAGTAACTACCAAACGAAAAATGGGGACAAAGATTCGCAGAATAAATTCACAATTAGTTTGAAAGTTACCAGAAAGACGTAATACAATTATAAAAAGGAACAGCAATGGGAGACGCGCGGAAACGTTCACAAACAAACAAGATAGGAGAAATGAGAAAGAAGTAGAAAATCAGCGCCAAAGAAAGAAAAACGTCGAGACAGGCTGAATCAGCTGCCACAGGAAAAATAACGTAGAAATGAATGGAAGAGCCTGGCATGTACTCCCTCTTGATAAGCCTTTTTGGCTTGGTTTCTATAGTATAAACATTTTTCCATACCTTCAGAGCAAATGCTTCTGCAATTCATAGGATTTGTTCTTGGTCTTAAAAATGACCGGATTTAATACAGGGGAGTTTTTGAGGATTATGTCGGTTTAACATATAACTAATCTTGAATGCATTGAAGAGCTCCTACTTCAGTACTCTTTTAATGTCAACACTTATTCTGCTGACGTATGTGACACAGCTTCGTTTATGACTCAGAAATCACATGCTTTATATGCAGTTAATAACAAGTTTTAAAGACGAAATATAACAGGAAGTATAAACACACAGCACCTTAGGATAAAGAAATATAAAAATAACGGTTAATTAACTTCAAGGGTGGAAGGGTTTGATTGATATGAAATTAACAACATGACTAGAAAGGTTTGTACTTGCAAGAAAAAGATATATAGGTGCGTCACTCGTCTGGTTTGACAGATTTAATCAGAATTCTCATTTCAAGGATATCGATTCCAAACCTCTATCTGAACACGTGACCTCAAAATCTCAGAGGGCAATCCGAAGTTTACTCTTAGTTCAACATCTACAATCCTGGACGAATTTTGTTAAGATTTTCCAAAAAAGAATTTTTCAAAAATAAAAAAAACCCTATTCCAGCCCCCGTCCACCTTCCATCAATTTTAGTGTTGAACAAATCTGAGTTTCTCTTAGATGCTGTGGCTTCTGCTCAGCATTGATTTTTTGAGGATTGGGGTTAAGGCTATTTTTGTCACAATAATTTTCTTGTATTTTCAAAAAAATGAAGTTTACTTGAATAAGTTTTGTTCAAGATTGTAAATTCATTGTACAAAACTATTTTGTATTGGGTGTATAACGCAGAATCACAAGGAATATGGACAAAAAAACTGGGTCTTGAAAACCAGAAGAAAGTTTCATAGAAAGCCCTGACAGTAAATTAAGCAATCAAAGAAACAATTTATCTTCCGCAGTCAAGCCTTGCAAAAAAACATGAGAAATATGCAGAATGGAAAAACTACAACCGGAAAAAGTTACACAGATTTTCGTGTACTGGTATAGCACTGAGACGTGGATAATATGTTCAAGACCCTTTTGTAGGACTGACACTGGAGCCAGCAACAAAATGATAAAGGACTTTTACTTGTATAACGGTTAATCAATCTCAAATATAAACATATTATACATATCGAAGTCCAAATTGAACTGAGAGTCTATCAAATTTACTTTTTGAATACTTTAGGATCACATCGACCAATGTTTCCTTGAACAATATGAATTCCTGTAAATAGCTGCTAAATTTATCTTCCGATCAATAAACAATCAAATTTCGTCATCTTTTAATTATCGATAGACACAAATGTTTAATGATGGTTGAAGGTTAATACGAAAGCAAGAATGTTCCACTATAATATTGAATAACAAGTCATATTTTGCTTTCCACAAATTTTCTCAGGACATGGGATCGTCTGCTCAAACATTGAAAATAGTTTCATAACACAGGAATTTCAATTTCACAGGCTGACTAATAAATTAGCAATTTGAATATTTTTACTGCGAAAGTAATTCTAATCTGAGGCTAATCTTTTAATTTTGAACTCGACATTGAGCCAGTGGAAAACAAGACCTTTCTTCCAATTGGACACCAGTTTACACATTTTTGTATTCTCTTTCTCACGCCCAGTTTCATGGTCTTCAAACAGTCACTAGTCTGACTAATCGAAATCTGAACAAAACATCAAGTCATTTAGCTAAGTAGCTGAGAAAGAAGTTAGGATCCTCACCTGTAGAGTTTTATTTTGTGCTCTTCGCCTTCTTTCAGTAAAGTAAGATCTTTTCTAGGAAAGAAAAGATTTTAAATGTGCATAGAACTTTGCTGTTTTTGGTAAATACAAAATAAGCTTATAAAGAGGCTGCTTATAAAGGCCTTGCATTTCATGAAATCGTTCATTCTTTTAATTCACACCGATTAGCTTCAAAGGGTGATGAAATATTCGATATGTTTAGAAACAATTGACTTCTAAAAAGCGGTAAAATAAATTTTTAAATTCATTTTTCCTTCAAAATGTAGTTGTTGAAGGCAAAAAAGTCTACTAGCCAACAAACAGAAGGAAACAAAATTTGCTTAAAATTTTCAAAGATTTACAAGTCATCGTTGGTCAGGAAATACCTTGTGAAAGTTTGGTTAGATAAATATTCATAGCGTTGGACTAATTTACGATCTTACAGAGGAATACCTTGCATAAATTATACGGCGAAACCGGAATTATACAGGAATATCACAAACGTATAACAAAGCGAGCCCATTTACAAAGAAATGAAATACCAGGCGACAATATGGCCCAGTGTTGTTACATCTGGCATATGAGGGTGAATTTGGGAACATGCAGCAAAAGATGGCTTACTTTGGAATCATTTGCAGACGATTGACAGCTATCATGTCGGTTGAACTGTTGATTGAAATCTGGAGCTCCTTGACATCTTCTTCCGATGTTTTAGTTCTTCTGGAGTTAATGAGCTCTATGGCAAACGGTCTGCCTGCGTGAAGAAAAATTCTAAAACATTTAATCGAAAAGATAATCAATTCAAATGCACTTGGCTTACAAGTCGCAAGTTTTGTCATCTTTGTTATTTAATCTCGGTTAAAAATCTTAGTCAAACCTTACAGTGATTAGCTCTAATCGAAAGAAGAGCTTCAGACTCAAAGACATTAAAACAAGCCATGGTGGAACGCAAATGGCAGCAATAATATGCAGACATGTTACTGTGCAGTAGGACACATGAAGTTGTTAATAGGCTGAGGGTGGCTGGCGGGTCTGCAGTTTGGTACCCCTTCTAAAACCATTAAAGGTTTACCTGATCCAAGCATTTTTACGTCAACATCTTCTCTGCCGGCCGAGATAAACTTTAAATCTGAAAATGGAGGAAACTTTTTTCAAACCAAACATCGCTCTGGTCTGCAACTTATATAGATATACATAGATATATGTGTGAATAAGTTACATGCTTTCCAGCACTAAACTTTTACATTCAAAATAATATTCAAGAACAAATGAGCTAGAAAATCCCAAGGAACTTCCACTTAACTTAATGAAAGAAAAAGCCCTCAATGTCCTACTCTACTATGTAAAGATTAGAACATTCCTGAATTAGCAAAAGAAATGGTAATCGGTGGACGCTGATAAAAATACTCTACTTTGGTTTGAGGTTAAATTGCCAAAAAATGTTACCTGTCGCACGAAAATAGTGCAATATTTTATCGCATATCAGTTCCTGTTGAAAAGAGCAAGAAGTCACAACAAAATAATCACAAACTATGGCAAAGAACATATACATTAGCGATATGAATAATTTTGTACAAAAAACGTTTTTTATAATTCAGCCTATATTATATGGTTCCTACATTAAATTTGATTTGGCCTACTTCAACCAATTATGACTATGTAGGTCAACAAAAACACTGCCGAAAATTTGAGGGTGAGTTTTCCGCAATGTCCTTATCCCCCTCTTCCCAGGAATCGTATTCCTGCTGGAGTCAAGGCCAAACCTCTAAAATAAGCAAAGTACGCTACAACTGATGTGTTTTAACAATCGCTTCGCAAGATCACTTTCAAAATAAGACACGCTTTGCTCCCGATGATGCTATGCTCCCCATGATGCTATGCTCCCGAAGATGCTATGCTCCTGATGATGCTATGCTCCCGATGATGCTAACAGTCTATGGTTGCTCAACCCTAGCTGATATTGGATTGCCTCGTTAAAAGTCCTTGAGTCACAGTTTCATATTAGTGCCACTACTGACTCATGGTAAAGAAATCAATGCAGATTCTACGTTCATTCTACGGTCAGATAAGATAACCTTTTAAAGGCTGATGTTACATTTAAAGCAATAGACAGCTGGTTTAGCCGACGAGTCATGACTTGCTACCTTTCATTTACTGCCAACGGCGAATTACTTCGAATTATTTTGAAAGGACAATCCATGAAAACATTCACCTGTACTGAGGATTCTGTTTTTCTGGTTCCATCGATTATCCAAGGCGTCTGGCTTAATTCCCTTGAATATTTATTGTACCTTCCTGTTGAAAGCCAAACAAGAGACGAAGATTTATTGATGAGCATAAGCAACATTAAAAACTTGAAATTCTTTATTCTTTTCATTAATACTTTTCTATTATGGCGATGATCTATTAAGCAGGAGCACAAATCACCCGGCATTAATAACAGACTGTTCGCAGCAGATCCTATTTGTAGAAAGCAAACAGACATGATAATTGCTGCAGTGCTCCGGAAAGAGAGAGGAATAACATTCGATGAATCAAGAGAAAAATGCCGAAATATATCACAAAGAGACATATGGGCATGAAATACAGTTTGTTGTGAAAATGCTACTCTCCGAGAGTACATGGAGCTTTGGAAACGACATATATGATACAAACAAAAATCTGCTAAAATCTGTTTAGTCTACAAAACAATTTTGGAATACTGAGCTGAAAAAACTTTATTTAAAACATTCTTTGTGCCCCATTGTTCTATTCTTTATAAACATTGCTGTTTCTGTTTTCAGCATGCTTGCAGAATCAGTACACGTTTGATAGCGTTATTCTGTATTAAATATAGGCTTATAGCCAACTAACAAGGTATGAAGCAAGATTCTTCTGACCTGCAACGTAAATGGCTTCTTGAAAACAAAGAATATCTTTCAAGCTGCAAGACTCGGTTGGTAACTGCGGAGGACAGTCTGCATACCTAAGAAATGGGACAGCATAAAATGATCGAAGTTGAAATAGAGACAGTATCAATCAATCAATCAATCAATCAATCAATCAATCAATCAATCAATCAATCAATCAATCAATCAATCAATCAGTCAGTCAATCAATCAATCAATCAATCAATCAATCAGTCAATCAATCAATCAATCAATCAATCAATCAATCAATCAATCAATCAAAAACTTTATTAATGTGTCAAAAAATATTTAGCTTAACAAGCTTATTGGGGACACAACGAAAATAGTATATAGAGTTCTAGATCTCGCATCTAGAACAAATCCCTTCGTGTTTTTCAACTTGTTGGACAAATGCTATGGCAAAACATGATTGATACTTACTTTGAAAGAGTCTCCATGGATTTCATCTCATCTAGAGTGGTTTGAATACTAGAAATACTTTGTGAAGGTTTTCCACCATACTGTTACAAAAATAGAGATCTCAGTGAGTTTTGGAAGGGGAGTCATTAAGCTAACAAGCAACAATTTTAGGATACATCCTCCATAACTTTGTATTTATTGCTTCATAATCAATGGTGAGGCATACTAACATAAAACTGAAAAATTAACAAAAGTAAATAAAAGGGTGAAAAGTCAATTATCGACCTTTAAGCATGCTTAGACCACAAGCATGATCACACATCTTATCTAATTCTAAACTAGAAAAGACAAACATATAGACAAAATTGATAAAAAATGTGAAGGATAAAATAATGTATAATCAGAAATAAACTGCTTCTCAAAAACCAACATCCTTTTTGGAAACAATTAAAAATGGCAGAAAACTATTTGAAATATGTTTTCCATTACCTTCCTTTTTCTGGAATTTGATCCTTTACTACATTGCATTCTACAAAAAGATTACTGTATGATAAGAAAATCAGTTAGAGATAACACTTCGTGCTAATGCTATTTTGGTATAATGAACAACATACCTGATCTAATCGAATTAACATGTTGAGCACAAAGCTAGTTTAAACATGTTTTTTATTCAGTAGTTCAAGTTTCTTGATAGAAAATTACTATCTTATATTTATTTTTAGCTCTTTGTTAGTTTCAAGAGCTTGCCCTCTTGACCCCTCAGAAACAATCTATTTCTAAGCAAATATTTTTCAGTCAATTTTGTTATTAGATTCCTTTTCACTGACGACCCTGCTATATGTTAAAATAACATTAGATAATGCAAATTGAGACAGTTCTTAAAATACAAAGAGCATATCTTGGAAAATCAGATGCCAAAAAGCTGAAAGAGGCTGTGAAATAAAAGTGACCTTGGTTGCTCTGAAATATCAGCAGTTGGTCGCAACTTTGCTTGAAGAACCCATGACAACCTTGCACCAGATATTCTCAATAAACACTGCCTAGCTCAATGTAAGAGCTTATTATCAAAATTGATGTTTAATAATTCATTAAAGACATTTTCTCTCATCATGACACTTTCTGTAAAGTAGGAGCAAATCAGAAGTGAATCCTAATTTCAAGATATTTTAAAGAAACACTTTTAAAATAAGTCTACACTTACAAAACTCATTAACAAAAGGCTGTCCTTGTCTTATGAAGCTTGCCTCTTAACACTGGCACAGCTTATCTATTATCTTTCTCACTCAGGGCAAGTTTAACAACAAATGATTTATTCAAGCAACTAAAGTTTTTTGTTTTCTCTTTATGTGAATCATAATGCACTGACAATTCAATTAATAATGTCCATGCTGCATTATCTCCATATTTGCACTTTCAAAGAATTTATCTACATGGGCAATCCTCTCAGAAAAAGAACAGGCTTGTTCATCATTCGAACACAACCTGAGAAATGAATTACTAGATATATTAATCAATGCATCTTCTTACAAGGCCGAGACTTCCTTGCGATCGTTGATGTAATCAGCAACAACAGTGACTCTCAAGTCGCTCTGTAATAAAAATAGTATTTTTATAACACCTTTGCATCTTAAAATTGCTTTGCAAAAAATAATTCTAGATATACTAAAGTCTTTTGACTGACACTCTAAGGAGTAGAAGAACAAAAACTCTAAGTAGGGAAATAGAAAATATATACACTCAGCACATGAATTTTAAGGTTGCCCAATCAGTGTTGCCTGCCTATAGAAAATATCCCCAATGGAGCATTAGGGTCAAAATAAACTCCCTGTATCCACACATGAGTGGTTATTTATTTTCATGCATATCAAATCGAAAACAGCTAGACAGATGACACATGTACACCGACTGATGTACACATAAATGAAGATACTACTATTGCTAACCTATAGAGCCCAATACTGAAATTGTACATCAATTTAAAATTAGCAGGAAATCAAAGAGGCAGGGTAAGGCATTCTTATTTTCTCCAGTTTTGTAAAATGTGCTTAATGATGGGGTACTGAAATGTTGCAAAATGGGAACATTCCACAATATAAAAAGGGCATGGTCTCAGAATCAACCATATAACTGTTGAAAAGCACACTAAAAACTCATTTACAAGCTGAATGTTATAAATGTAACATGAAAACAAATTTTCAAAATACTAAAGCATTATCAAATTTCCTAAACAGACAAAGCAAAATTTTGAATATAAAACCTTGACATCGCACTTTTTTCTTGTTTTTTCTTCTAATTTTTCAGTAAGTCCATATTTCAAAGCATCTTTCACTGAAACAACATCTTCCTGTTTCCATACTTCGTCTCTAAGAAGAGAAAGGATTCACAGCAACCATCAATAATGTATTCTATTGAGCTTTCGAAAACGTTTTTTGGTGACAGTCTGTCTTAGGAAAACCAAGTTGCTCATTCAGTTAGAAATTAACTATTTGAAATAAAATGGTCAACTATATGAACACAAAAGACTAGCAAAATGTTAACCTTGTTCCAGAATTAAGTACATTGACATTATCTTACTATTTTGGTTCTTACCAAACTTCCAAAAAACATTAAATTTTACTACAATATATAAATGAACACAGGAACTGTTACAAGAAAAAGGGTAGAAGATTCAATTTCAGTCACAACAAATGAAAGGCATCATTTAGAAATTTTTCTTCATTCCCATTTTAGAAATTCCCATCTTTTACTTGCCAGCAAGGGTTTTCAAACTAGTTGTAAATTAAGAAAGAATCTTAGGCAGCCTTTCCACTAGCCTGGGTTAAAACATCCGGGTTAAAACTTATCCGTTTTTCAAGTGAGTCAAGAGAAACAGCTTTTTTCTTCGACCCGTTTTTAATCCGTTTTTGATCATTCCGACTAAGCCAGGTTAAAATGTATCCAGGGTGAAAAGTTGTAAGAGTAATCGGTATTTGCATCAATAATCCTTCAATTTCTATTGTTGTAGGCCAATGAAAGCAACATCGACATCCAGGATTTTGTTTTTTTATTTTTGGCGCCATCTCAATTTTTGAATGTTGCTGTTGTTGCAAGTGGGTCAGAAGTTATCAGGGTTTCAGCATTTCCATTAACTCGCAGGTGGGTCAAAAGATACCCGGGTAAAAACTGACCCACTTTGAGACCCATTTTCAAACTTATCTGTTTTTCAAGTGAGTTAGTGGGAACGCGACGCAAAAACAGGTAACTTTTAACCTGGATATGTTTTGACCCAGGCTAGTGGAAAGGCTGCCTTATAGAAGTCTATTGAAACTTGAAAATTTAGCATAGGTTTGGCTTCATTATTGATAAATAGCTACAATCTTTTTTGAAGAACATGTAAAATTTGAATTAACAGCCAATCACATACCTCAGTTTCTCTTTTGCATATGTATACAATGAGTGCTAGCAAAACCAATGATAACAATTTAGTGTTTCAGATAAATAGAGAATTTTAAGAATAATCAGTGAAAAAATTAAGGCTAAACAAAAGTAAACAAATGTACATAAAAATCAATTTTAAGACTTATGTAGAAAAGAACAGCAAATGAACAGGAATTCCCTGTGTATGCCTATGAAGCCAATTTATTTGAGAAGTTTACATTCATCAGTTTTGTTGACTTTCTGCCCCAGTCAAAAAGCTTAACACCTCATCAGATAGGATCAAAGACATGACATCTATAAATTCTTGAATGACTGTGATCTTTTCTTGACATGACTTTAATAGTCAAAATAATTAAATATTCAGTACCCTTGTTCTAAAGAAATGTTGAACAAATTTGATATAGGCATAATAAAGAATTTCAGGCTGTTATGAGATGGAAACAAAGGCTGTTTGACATAATGTATAGGAAACTTCTTGGAAACATTTTATGGGTTGCACAACACCACCACACACCTAGTAATGGTTAGTATCCCAACTAGACTTTTCCTCGCATATTTGTCACATAACTTAAATCACATACCTGTCTTATAGCTATTGAATTGGGAATCATAGCATTCAATGAGAATGTGTCACTGTCATAGTCATCTTCCAACATTTTCTTTGCTATCTAAAATTGATAAAAAATGTGATACTTTTTCAGAGACACTTCACTTTTCCACTTTTACCAAAAAAATTCTTTGAAGTTTATTTTCAATTCAGGAAACTTTGGAAAATATATTGTTGTGCTCCTGTCACTCACAATTTGATTATAAATGGAAATTCAATTCTTTGGTACACTCTTTCAAACATTAACCTTGCCAAGTAATGTCAATAAGTGTAACAAAACGGTACAAAGTATTCTTGGTGAACAGAAAATCTATTGCTACAGGTTGCTAACAAAAATTAAAAAATTTTAAAGAAATGAAGAAAAAGATCCAAACAACAATAAAACAGCATACTTTGTTCAGACAACTGCTCAAAAAGTTGTCTCCAAGGATTCCCAAACACAGTGGGCAGCTTTCTGATTTATGTTCTTCTTGCAATACTGGCTGACAATTTTGTAGCAACTCTGCGCCATGTTTTACATTTGCATGCTAAAATATTCAAAATAGGTGCTATTCTCAGATTTGAGCAATTTGTATCTTCACATTTGACAAAAATGGATAACAGAATTGGAACCTTAATGTTGAAATTAGTCTGTGCCAAAAATTTCAAATTGTTTGGGCTGTCAGGCTGCGAATTACCACATTTTCAAAATTTAGCTTTTCCTATACATTTCAATGGAATTTGTTGCTGTAGTGAAATTTTTTCACTGCAGCAGTAAGTTCTCGTCAACTCTAAAGAAATATCTAAACATTCGAAACAAAGTAACATGCGACCGAACGGTCCAAACAACATATTCAAGAACGGTCCAAACAAGATGAAGATTTCAATTCTGAAGTCCATTTTCGAAAAAGATCTGTAGATAGTGAGATACAAAACTGATGACATCAACTTGAATCCATCAATTGCTATTTATGAAAATAATAAACATGGATAAATGCAGATTCAAAATCTGGAAATGACAAACAATGGCAATGGGTTGAAAAATTTACAAAGTAAAGAAATAAACTTGAAAAGTGTTTGAAAATTCGACACATCAGGTACAAATTTGACATGAGGGGTACCATTTGCATGGGAGCGACGGCTACGCCCCACTATGGCTACTCTGAACTCTTATCATGTCGCAATTAACAGAACCTGTTAAAAATGTTTTGAAAAACTTCCAGCAAGTCTCATAAAGGTTTCAAAGCTGCGAGACTGTCCAATAAAAAGTTGAAATTTTTAACTTTTGAAATTGGGTATCTCAACATCATAAAAGTGTCATGTCACGCGTTTCTATCATCAAAATATAGAAAGCACGGATATCGCAACACCACTTAGCTTACTGCTTAAATAGTTAACCTATCCATGCGTTGAGGTTTTGCTTGCTAAAGCTGGACAAATATTGTATTCCGTTAATTAATCAGCAAGACTTTGTTACAGTTTATCGTATTATATCTTAAATATAATTAATTAAAATAAAATTTTAGTAACCAACCTCGGCGTCACCAGCCCTTCTGAGAACGAAATTTGCTCTATTATGCTTTCCAGATAATCTATGCAAACACCTTATACAGCACTTCGCCTCGCGCAGAAATTCTCCAATATGCATAGCAAGTGATTTCGGATTTCTGCTATCGTTTGCCCTGAGCACGAGTCAACACCACGAGATAACTGCCGCCATTTTCGGCGATTGTAGCCTCATACCCATGTCGAGGATACAACGGGAAATTCTTAGAAACAATTTCTTTGGGGCGACCATAGAGATGGGGACGCATACACAAGAAGTTAGTATGCATTTTTCGTTGCCTCATTAGTAACTTTTGGGATGTGCAAGAACCGCAAGTTACAAAGCAAGCTTTTATCTCCACACCACACTTTCTAACAAACTCGTCCCAGAAGTACCTACAATAACTTCTTTCAAGAAAAAACTTCTGTTACTTTGCCCCACTCCTAAACCAGAATTAAGTATCGATGTTCCAAAACGCCTAGCAGCTCTTTCTTACCCACTTACGTGCTCGTTTAAGCAAGCTGAACCTGCATAAGATTTGATATAATTTCAAAGATAAAATTGATCCAATGTGCTCTATAAATGATGGCGTTGAGGATACAGATCATTTCTTGCTGTTCTTCCATTTATGTTTTAGACATGTTCTTCTCAAAGGTGTCAGTGCATTATCACATAAACATGGCCTATCAACTTTTCAAACGGAATGCTACTTAATGTTTTGTTGTATGGTGATGAAAGGCTACCAATTGCTGTTAATAGAGAAATAATCAAGGCAACTCTGCTACCACCTCACCTCTAATTAGTATTTGTAGAGTTGGATATGATATCTGTGGAATTTTATGAGAGATTCTATCAAACCACATAGACATGTCGCCTTGTTAAAATTGCGTGTACCGCTTACTAGACTAGGCGACAAGAGACAGGCTTTCACAAGCCTGAGTCAAGATCATGAAATGGGTTTTTAAAACATGGTTTTTTTTTAAACTTGAAATATCCAGAACTTGAAATATCCAGAACTCCCATGGCTTAAAATTAGACAGCGACTCAAACTCTGTTAAACAAATTGTTACAAACAACTTCATAAGGGTATCTGTTGGTAACCTGAAACGCCAAATACAGTAGATAAAAACAAAGAATGTGTACATATGCAATTAAAATCAACGTTGAAATTTGTTTCATGCTTCATATAAATATAGTGGCAATTATTAGAATGAGATTCCTTGCTCGTGATAAAAAGATGATTCAGAAACAATAATACTTGAATATCCGAAGAAACGTTCTGTATATTATGCGGATTGTATGACATTCCTTAAGATGTGGATAAATGCTATTTTCTCTTGAAATCTAATGCCTGTGATCTGAGAACAACAAATTTTCTTGGATAATCAACCAAAAAGTCTTTCTTGCGATAGAATGTTCATACGTGAACTGCTAATGAACAGTGAAATGACAGTTGAGCGTCAAAGTGTTTGTTCCATAAAAAATATGCTATCTATGTCTAACTTGACCGTTGGTACTAATTTATTTTTCAGGGACAATTTTACAGAACGTTGATTGTCTGCATGTATTGCCTAGCAATTAAGCCAGTTTCAGACACAATCTATTTTACTTATTGTTGAATCCGTTATTGAACAGCATTGTAAAGGGACACAAGGGTTCAATATTTCACTATGGACTTCTAAGGAAAGGGGTCAACGTCATTTTAAATGGGCATTGACATCAAAACACCCGCAGCGATTCTGCAATCGACTCCAGTCCCGTTGCCCTGTGCATAAATATGACCACTCTAGGGCTACTTTAATTCCTCTGCCAACGTCAAAAAAATCTTCTTCCAGAAAGAACCAATTCTTGAAAGGTTTGTTCTGGTATAGTTGTTTAGAAGCTTTTATCTTGTCGAGAATATGGACAGCTTCTTGATATATACAAAATGGCAAAAAGTGCTCCCAAGTAAGAAAAAAGACATGCAAGAGTTCAGCCTTTCAGATATTTTTTGCTCGAAAGCCAATTTTCAAAGAATAGTCGCCATGAACATTTCTACATTCAGTGTTATTCCACTATGTTAAACCGAAATATTTCAGGATAATTTATACGAAATACCCAATTCAATATAACCAATAAACAAACTAATAGTTTTTTATATAGAAAATTATGATATCGTAATTTAAATCTATGATAACAGTTTCATTTTGTTCTATTTAGTAGAAAACTTAGCAATCTTTTGACTACATAAAACAGTAAAATCCTTGAACAGTCCTTGAACAATTTAAAGCCCTTGAACAGTAAAATTCCATTAATCATAACAATAAATATTAAGAATTATGAAGTAATTGAGTAAGAACTATGTTGATTAGAAAACCCCTGAAAGTACAAATACCAAATAGCATACATTTTATTAGAAAAATGACAGCTTGTTCTTCAGCCAATCGTTTGTGAGTTCCTCTATACTTCGAACTTCAAAAACCTAGAAATGAACATGACTTAAAAAATAGTATGCCTCGTCTCGGAAATGCAAAAAGATAGTAGCAAGGATAAAGTTTACTAAAAATTCAGTCCCTAAAACATTCAAATAGAAAGCGACTTAAGAATTTTTAGCTCAAGAGAATGCTAACAGTCTGGGGAGTTGAGGTATGGAAGTTTATTGGTTCATAGAACCCTCACTGCCTGCCCAGCTTAGGGTTGCAGTGGTAGGGATGAGCAAGAAGGGCCCTCGCAAAAAATTGTCAAATAACAACAGCATGAGGTAGACAAGAGCTATTTTGGCACTAACAAGAGAAGCCCAGTCCTCTTACATGGCTTTACACCCCTGCTGCTCAGTGGTGGATACTTTGGCCAAGGAGGGCGGTTAACCCCAAATATTTTGGAAGAAAATGATCTTTTGTTCTAAAATAATGGTCAAATGTGACGTCATCTAAACAAACAATAGGCTTGCCCCCAAATACTTGTCCACCACTGCGGCTGCTCTAAAGAAAGAGGCCTTATTGCAATTGCACTGCACTAAAAATCGACTATCTTCGATTTCTTGGCTTAATGTTACATGCCTAATGGCTTCTATTGTCTTTGATGAATGAGCAATTTAACATGAACGTTCACTGAGAATTGTTTTTCAATCTATTATATGTACAATTAGCTTTTCCATTACTTCTCCTTGAAAAAATTTCAACATGGGTAGAAAGTTTTCTGGAATTGCAAGTGTGGGGAAATTTTGGAATTGTACGTCGTATCTGATGGCCTATTTTGAAAGACTAAATCAGGTATCTCTAAAGAATTCGTAAAGCTATCCCGAGCAAATTCTTCCGATGGCTAGGTTTCAAAGCAATGTGCGATACAATAAATACTTAAAATAAATCAAACCTTTGTCATATTAGTTTCTTTGATAAAATGAAGTTTTGATCCTGCGTACATCATCTGCATCTCTGGCTTACAACCTGCAAAATAAAAAGCCACTATTTTACTTAAGAATTCTTACTTAGCAAAATCCATCTTCGCAAAAGCCCTTAGATGGGCCCTATAAATTCAGCTAAAACCTGGCTTTATTCTTGCGTCAATCGCTTTTTATTCGCTGAAATAGAAGAGTCTTTAAGTTGAATGGCGCGAAATATCATTTCCATTATAATTCTGACAATGACGATATCATACCAACTGGCTGGTGCATGATGACGAGTTTACAGTGAAACCAACAAAAGAAAACCTCAAAGAAAAAATTCAACTGACCGCTTGGGGAAATGAATATGAAGCACATAGGGTATGAGACGCGTCCGTCGTCATGGTTAAAAACATTTCTGTAGATAACGAATCTAAAACAGAAGAGGTGCAAAGATTATTTTTCAAAATAAACAGCAATATTACAGTATCAATTTAGGAAAGGAAGCGTTCTGCTAGACCAAGCTCGGAATAGAAATATATCAATTTTAAATTGTTAATTTGATAATTTATCTTTTATTTTCAATTAAAAGTGAAATTAGTTAAAAGTAAAACAGATTTTAGCTATACAATGTAAGAAATGTCATTTCAAGTCAAAAAAATGCAGGAAAATCGCTCATTCGGTAATTACCAGTATTAAATTAGAGGCTGAAAGAAGCGAAGCGATAAACTACCTTGGTTGGTGAACAGGCAATAGTTCTGCAACTTCTTCAATCGTAGGACTTTCAAAGTCCTAAAGGAAATAATCATTTCACTGCTTAAAGTATTTAATGTGTTGCCAAAAACAGAAACACTTACCTTCATTAAAGGATTTAAGTTACTTATATATCGTGAAAAAAGTGGGCAATCAATTGGCAAGAAAACATGAATTCTTCAAGAGATGCAATCATTAATGTGTATATCTATACATTATTATGACTATGTGTATCATAATCACAAATGTGTATCATAATCATAATCATTATGATTATGTGCATCATAATAACAAATGTGTATCATAATCATAATCATTATGACTAAGTGTATCATAATCACAAATGTGTATCATAATCATAATCATTATGACTAAGTGTATCATAATCACAAATGTGTATCATAATCATAATCATTATGACTAAGTGTATCATAATCACAAATGTGTATCATAATCATAATCATTATGACTATGTGTATCATAATCACAAATGTGTATCATAATCATAATCATTATGATTATGTGTATCATAATCACAAATGTGTATCATAATCATAATCATTATGACTATGTGTATCATAATCACAAATGTGTATCATAATCATGATCATTATGACTATCTGTATCATAATCACATATGTGTATCATAATCATAATCATTATGACTAAGTGTATCATAATCACAAATGTGTATCATAATCATGATCATTATGACTATCTGTATCATAATCACATATGTGTATCATAATCATAATCATTATGACTATGTGTATCATAATCACAAATGTGTATCATAATCATGATCATTATGACTATCTGTATCATAATCACATATGTGTATCATAATCATAATCATTATGACTAAGTGTATCATAATCACAAATGTGTATCATAATCATAATCATTATGACTATGTGTATCATAATCACAAATGTGTATCATAGTCACAAATGTGTATCATAATCATAATCATTATGACTATGTGTATCATAATCACAAATGTGTATCATAATCACAAATGTGTATCATAATCATAATCATTATGACTATGTGTATCATAATCATAATCATTATGACTACGTGTATCATAATCACAAAAGTGTATCATAATCATAATCATTATGATTATGTGTATCATAATCACAAATGTGTATTATAATCATAATCATTATGACTATGTGTATCATAATCACAAATGTGTATCATAGTCACAAATGTGTATCATAATCATAATCATTATGACTATGTGTATCATAATCACAAATGTGTATCATAATCACAAATGTGTATCATAATCATAATCATTATGACTATGTGTATCATAATCACATATGTGTATCATAATCATAATCATTATGAATATGTGTATCATAATCACAAATGTGTATCATAATCATAATCATTATGACTATGTGTATCATAATCACAAATGTGTATCATAATCACAAATGTGTATCATAATCATAATCATTTTGACTATGTGTATCATAATCACATATGTGTATCATAATCATAATCATTATGAATATGTGTATCATAATCACAAATGTGTATCATAATCATAATCATTATGACTATGTGAATCATAATCACATATGTGTATCATAATCATAATCATTATGACTACGTGTATCATAATCACAAATGTGTATCATAATCATAATCATTATGACTATGTGTATCATAATCACAAATGTGTATCATAATCATGATCATTATGACTATGTGTATCATAATTATAATCATTCTACCATTACTATCTTTAAGGTTATGTACCCTTATTCTGTTCACAAAAGTAAAAGTTAACTGAAAAAATGGGGTATCAAACAGCCCAGTTATTGGGAAATAAATCACTTTGAATGATAAATTTGAGCCAAAGAATACCAAAATGACAGTCATTTTAACTAAAATTGTACTGCGGCAGTCACTATATCTACTTTTAGTAGAAAATATACAGAGCTAAGAAAAATCCTAAGTAACTTACCTCTAATTCTTCCGCAATAGAAGTGTCTTCCTTAATTTGCCGAGCCTCTGTATCAATCAAAGCTTTAAGAGGAGGGAAAGAAACATTCTTAATATGGATATCATATTTTCAAATGGTTTTTTAAATAATCTTTGCTACCAGACTGAAAAAGTGCATTCAAAACATTAGCAAATTCCATATAAGCACAAAAAGCATAGACAACTAAACATTTTTGATTAATAGGAATGCAGTCTCTATTACTGAATAGGAGCTGTGCGGCAAATTATGAGGTTTTATGGGGGTCTCACGGCCGCAAATATTTCCACATAGAGGGCCCCAGATTAAATCAAAATTGTGAAAAGTAGGTCCTCTTTACAGCTCTGGGACCGGGTTAAAACATTATGGTTCATTGATAACCCCAAAGAGTTCTGCGAACCAATGTGACTGAAGCTTTCATGATATTTGTCCTACAAGTCAGTGTAAAGCATGGAGATGTGGTGTCACTTGTTGAAAAACGAATGAGGAGGTCACAAGGAACTTATAGAGAGGGGAGTAGAAGGCTGGGGCAAACATATTAATATTAGGGCCATGCCCCCCCCCCCCACTTTTCTGCAGAGCTAAAGGAAAATTTTAGGCAAAAGTGGAAATAAATGTAGTATAGCATTCTGTAAGTAACTGTGTTTAGTTATCCCTTACATATGCCTTTAGATTTAGCTTGGTTGCTATGACTTTACCATAGAAGACATATATATAAATTTGAATATGGGAAATAGGATGAAAGAAATCGGTCATTGTCTAAGTTGTACAGCGAGAAACAGCTTGGCTTAGGAAATAGATCGAGAAACCTGATCCAGAATAACTTGGTGCCAGCACAAATTGACAGAGTTTCGTTTTTTCTATTGCCTAAACGTTGCTCACAAGCAGTGGCGGACACTTGGGGGGCGAGGGGGGGCGACCGCCCCCCCAATACTTTAGAGGACAATGGTCTTTTGTTCTAAAACAATGGGACATGTGACGTCATCTTATTAAAACAATAGGCTTGCCCCCCCAATATTTCATCAAGTGTCCGCCCCTGCTCACAAGGTCTATTTGTTAACAACAAATTTCTCCGGAACATTGCAAAAAGAGAGAAATTGCTAGCGATGTGGCAGGGAAAGAAACTGACGAAAAAAAAATTTTTGAGCAGGGATGGGCAGATTTGTTCTAAAGAAGTAAAATCAAGAAAACTTCAACACTTGATTGTATCCATAATCCATTCCTACTAAAAAAGAAAATCTAGATGCAATTGTAAATTCTATTAAAACTATTTTTGATTCTTGTTAAAAGCACCTTTTTTCCGAAATATTTAAGATCAGATGTTACAAAACAATTTCCCAAGTGTACAAATTGCTTAATTTGCTTTTATTTTAGTTGATAGTTCTCCTGCTTTTGTTGAACTTGTACATATTGATTAAACAAAGCTTAAAGATATTGCCTTGGATTTTCCTTCAGTAAAAATCAATTTTAGATACAGTCTCTGGCCATCCCTAAAATACAATAATCCTAAATTTTTTTGGCCTAACCTAAGCCCTTTCAAGACCTTCATATTTGGCCCCCCCCCCCCCCCCCCCACTTTCAAATACGTTTCGCCGGCCCTGTGCCAAAGTCAATGCACGCCATTAGAAAAAGAATATCTTTATACTCATTAGAGATGGGCAATGTGTAGTATTTACAGGCATTTATCTTATCTATCCCTTTTGAAGAACATCATTTGAATTGTTTTCTTAGTTTAAGCTTAGAATACATTTTGCTTTAGTGTTATCTCTTGCTATCTTGTGCACCTAAGACTGTGCGTTCATGGAAGTCACCTTAGTGCCCTAGAAGTCACTGTGGAAAAACCAGTTGTAGTGGCCTGTTTTATCTTATCTTAAAACTAAATGTTTGATAAAACATTATCAATCCAAGGCATTTTTAAACACAGGTTTTAAAGACTAACCAATTATAGCTGCATTGCTTTTTTCTTTGTTTTTGCGAAACTTCTTGAGTTTATCATTGAGCTCAGGATCCAGGTCACATAATTTCAAGTTAGAAGCCTGTAATTAAAAGTAATTAAGAGCAAATTCACAACTACATACTTCAAATCAGATTTCATATTGACGTAATTAAGTGCATCTAAAGGCTTATATTGAAATAAAAAAAAATTCCGTCAGAAAAGTTTTGACAAAAACCTTTGGAAGTATATTTGAGAATCTCGGACAAAAACATTCAGACAGAAACTTTTTTTTATTCCATATATGTTCCAAGGGAAATAAGAATAGGACAGGTTTCAAGATGGCAAACAAGGTAACAAAGATGGCGGTTGCTAAAGTGAAAGGGGCGGGATACAGGGACTCACTTAACAGCTTGGAGAGAAAAGACAGACAGCAGAAAGCAATGAGAATAGCAAAGCACAGGAACAAAAAGTTGACGGGCGTGTATCAAGCAAAAATTATAAAGGGCACTGGTGGGATGGTACTTACAGGAGATACAGAAATCAGAGAAAGGTGGAAGGAGTACTACAAGGTGCTAATGGATGTTGAAAATCTAAGAGAAGAAAATGTGATACAGCCAGCAGAAGAAACAGAGGTAGAGGATGCGAGTTAGGAAGAGGTTGTGGTGGCAAAGAGAGCATTCGGCAAGACAGATAGTGAATGTCTGACAACAATATTTGGTAATATTATTGAGACGAAGCAAATGCCTGATAACTGGAGAGCCAGTACCCATTTTTAAGAATAAAGGCGATGTCCAAGACTGTAGAAACTACTGGGTCATGAAATTAATGACACGTACTGCGAAAATACGGGTGAGGATCGTAGATAGAAGACTGAGAGAGAAGGTAACATAGTCGCAGCAACAGTTTGCTTTTACGACAGGTCAAAGTACATCTGAAACTTTCTTTGCACTTCGCCAAGTGATGAAAAAAATACAGAGAAGAACAGGAGGATCTGCACTGTGTCTTCATAGAATTGGAAAAGCTTACAATAGAGTGCCATGATAGGAACTGTGGAACTTTCACAGGCTGAAGGGAGTGAACAAGAAATACATGAGACTCATTCGGGACATGCAAGACAAGAGTAAGAAGTACAGCTGGAAACATGAAAGACTTTGAAACAGCAGTGTGGTTGCAACAAGGCTCTGCCCTGAGTCCATTCCTTTTTGCCTTATCATGGACTGCCTAACAGCAGATGTGCAGAAAGAGGCACCATGAGAATTGCTGTTCGCAAACTATGTGGTAGTGTGCACAGAGATGAGAAAAAAGTAGAATGGATAACTCTGGTGGGGTAGATTGGAAGACAGGGGCAAAACGACAGGAAGGGAAGATGCAGGTAGCAGAAATGAAAATGTTGCAATGGTCATTGGGCCTAACTAACTAAAAGATGGAATAAGGTGAGAATGAGTGGGTGATGAAAGGACTATCAGTTGGTGTGCTAAAAGGAAAACTCAGAGAGACTAGGCTTAGATTGTTAGGATATGTAGCCAGAAGAGACAATATTGTAGGTATTTACCTACATGGGTAGAAGAATAAGAAGCATAAAGGTAGGGAGAAAAAGCAGGGAAGGCCAAAGAAATGAAGGAGGTTGGTGTCACTGAGGACAAGGCAGCAGACAGAGAAGGATTAGAGAAAGGTTAATCTGCAATGGTGATCCTGACAAGGGTGGAAAAAGCCTGGAGAAAATAATGGAGATGCTGAAACCAGCTGTAGCTTGAAAAATATTGGTGTAATAGAAAAGCTGGGCTAGCGTTGCAAAGCTTAAAGCTGCATCACAGCCTCTGAAAAAGAAGTATACTGAGAATCTTCAAGAGCCACATTTTTCTTGTTGAAAAAGGCTGAACATCCTCAATGAAAAATATTACCTATGGCCAATTACTTGATTATTCAATGCATTTTTTCTGTTTTTCTTGAAATTCTTAGAATTTGAAACTTTAGCACTAAAAACTTTTCAACAAACATAGATCTCTGATAAAAAAAGCTTCAGACAAATTTTTGTCCGAAAGTTTGATATCCAAAAGTTTATAACATAAAACAAAATATGAACAAAGAGACAATTTTTTATAAAAACCATCATGCTAAAAAGAATTAAAAGGCACACAAAACATACCATAATTATTGTTCCAAGGTGTTGCGAGTAACTCTGAAATTGAAAATAAAAAAACAATCTAATATTCTATAAGATGATAAGTAAGTAGTTTATTTCATGATGAAGGTGATAAAAGCATCAAACTTTGTCAAGGGTTACAATATAATTTGATAAACCTCAGAATTACTATGATCGACTGGAATATTATGTGTTATATAACCCTATTGACTTTACTAGAATTTTGATTAAAAGATTTTATCGCAAACTGAAGGTGCCTAAGGAAAAATCAAAACATCCAGCATTGTTTACTCTTGCATTTGGACATTGCTTACATAGCATTTTGACAGTCTGCCCAGACTCCCAATAATTCTGTGCTGGAGAGATTTGTCTTGAACCTGATGTTGGCAGAACAGATCATCATGCCAGATGAATCAGGAGAAAGAAGGGTTGAGCTTATCTTAAAAATGATTGTCTGAAAAAATGATGCTAATGGACCAAAGTACCCCTTAGGTAAATATCAGCATCCAATCGAATATGATGAAAATACCAGCACATACTATAAACCTAATTTTCCCATTTTTTATCTTTAATATAGTTTTATTTTCTTTTTCTTTATTCATTTCCTTGCTTTTTTATAGTGTCATTTACATTTCTATTATCTCATTCTTACTGTTATTCAAACCAAAATGAATTGTATACTCATCGTCAAATCACATCATCCGGGCACATGGCTTTGATAGCTCTATCTTGAGTTTTTTTCATGTGTCCGTCAGCTGATTTATTCTTATATGGGGTTGTTTTCTCTTTCTTTAATGTTCTTATTGTAATTTTGGATTTAATAATTGAATTTTAAACAACTCACCTAAATGACGTAATATGTAATTAATTGATTTGCTGAAAAAAGTTGTTGAGTTTGAGTTTGAGTCAAGAGTTATGTTAATGCATTAGTACAAAAAAGAGTTTTATGTGCGGATATTTTTTGAATGAGAGTATTTGCAATGGTCAATGCTTAGAATCCTCAATGCTAGATATTTATAATGTAAAAAGGTATTGCCCCGAAACCAGATTGAAGAGTATGGCAATTTCAACTGAGATCTCGAGTGTGCAAGCCCAAAATTTCAAGTGTGCAAGTGTGCAATTTGGTATAAGTGTATACTTTTTTGGATACTTATCAGGTTCATCCCGGTGTCCTAGGCAACATTTCATGAAAATTCTTCCATAATTTGTTGCTTCTTTATGTTGATGATAAAGGCTATGCTTTTGTAAATAGTTCTTTCGTATCTACCTTGTAATGTTGCTAAATGAAATGGATTCTTGAATTTTAATTCTGTACCATGAAAATGTATCATTTGAAACCAACCTCTCTAATGTCTACAGTGAGAAAATAGTGAGCCCTACATTTCAAAGGTAATCAAAGTGCCCCCTTCCCCATCCCCATGGCTGGCATGGATTACAAAACACCTTTTCTTTGTACAGAGAGAGGGAGGGTAGCAGAATTTGTTATCATCTCATCACCGTTGATAATGTTTTATTAGGTAAGTCCAAACCCAAAACGCCTGATATTAATGATTTGACTTGACCATACAAGTTTAAGCGCAATACTCATTTTCATTTGCAAACAAATAGCAGGATGACATGTACTTACGAGCTTCAATGCGTGCAAAGGAAACTTTCTATCCAACTGAAATTTGAGAAATTGATTGAGGAAGCCAGTTGTAATTACTGCACCTCGTTTGGATGCAGCCTCGATTCTCAAAAATTTGGAACCGCTCGATGCTCCTCAAAGCTCAATAGGACGCACGCCCCCGGGGGCCGGAACAGCCATGCCTTCCCCCCAATTTTTTTGTGAGCAAAAACAAGGTGCCCTGTTTTGAAGCACTAAATTCAAGTTCGATCAATAGCACTTGGCCTCTCCACCCGGCCGGCTCAGTTCGTTGTTCAAACGTCGTACGTACTTCGCTGTTCATACGTATATCATGCGAGTTCCGAAAAACTCCGAGAAAGGGTAGTCAAAGGCTAGAAATCTGAGATTAAGAATTTTGAAAATAGTGTTCCCTTTTTACTCAGTCAGAGGAACCACAGAAAGGGTAGGATTTTTCTGACATCAAGTTGCATATAACTTTTTTGGCCAGTCAATGGCTGTTGAAGTACCAAATATTTTGCAGTAGAATCTAGTCTTGTCTATTTTGCTAATGCTAGATAAGAATTTGCTATTTTGCTATTTTGTACTTTTTGCATTACCCTCGATCTTGCCAATTTTATTTGCCGAAACCGATATGATATTTCATTCGACCAATCCGGACTATTTCTAGATGGAAAACAGTTCGAGATAGCGGTAGTTCGACTAACTGAGGTTCAAATGTATATTGACCTAAAATGGCAATCCCGGAACATAAGCCAGCAGCCCTTTTCAAGTAAATCCTAATTATACTCTTTCAAGCAAAACAAAACCGTCACTGGTTAGTTTCGAGACAACTGCTATAAAGATGCAACGACTTTGCCCAGAACGTAAGAAATGTGCTTGCCATAAGCGTACGGGCCGGGGGGGGGCTGAGAGGGGCGGCAGCCCCCCAGTTTTCGAAAAACCATGTCGGTTGGGCAAATTTTCAAAAATTCTCCGCAAATAGTCGGGCAGAAATGACTTCAAATAACCCAAAGATTGAAAGCTACGAGTCAATATCGTTGCATTATCAAATCGATCAAAAGTGCCTTAAAAATGATAAGATGGTTTTTGAAAATTATAAGAAGCAAAGCGCGTCTGAATCGTATGGTGATAATGCAGCAATGCTTGTCCAGAAGATGTTTCAACAAGGTTTGCATCAAGTACTGCCATTCCTGTATGAAACAACATCATTGCTAGCAACGATTCCAGCAACATCTTGCTCAGCTGAAAGATCATTCAGTGGCCTTCGACGGCTGAAAACATATCTCAGATCAACCATGGACCAAGAACGGCTGAGAGATTCACATTGGCACTACTTAGCATCGAGAGGAAATTTTCAAACAAAGTTTTGAAAAGTGACATGAATGCGATGATTGATACATTTGGAAATAGAAAGGGTCGGGACTCACCTTTTTTTTACTGTAGTCGAATTCAAGAGTTAATAGTAGTATTTCAAGTGATATTACATAAAATATTGGAAAATATTATACATTGCTGCCCTTATCTATGAGAAAATTACATCAAACTTTTAGATCTGAACAGTAGAGATTATAGAAGAATCGATAAGGATAGCATGTCACCCCAAACATGTCTCTGATTGGTTTGCTCAAATGACCGTTTTTACTTTAGATATTTCGGTAAAAAAGAACTCGTAATGTAAATATTTTTCATGTCAAGCTCCTTATCACCAACAGGCTCATAAATATATGCATGCCTCTGTACTCGGGCAAAAATCCTACCGCCCCCCCCCCCCCCCCCTGTAAAAATTCCGCCGTACGCTTATGGTGCTTGCATATACCAAATCTTAGTACTTGTTTTTCTAGCAACATTTTTCTAAATAATTGGTATAGCTCAAATTAAAAAGTAGAATGCTTGCTGGGATCCTCAGCAAAAATAATAGCTAATATGAATATATATGGAATCCATTTATATATGAAATAACAAAAGAAAAAACAAAAATGACAAAGAGAAAAAGGTAGGATAATTGATGTTCAGCATTGGAAGACATTGAGGCAAGCAGTGACGGAAATTATGGGGGTTCATTTTGACTGGCAATTAGATTTTTCATACAGCCCCTGCATGCCGGGGCGAAAGTATTTATTAACCTTAATTTATTTAAAAATTCTGTTTTAATACATTGGATTCTCGTCGCCGTGTTGTTTGTTTATCTACAAACAATTGACTTGTGACCCCCAAATTTATTAACAAAACAAACACAAATATCAAAGTGGAATATAAAAGACACAATTATCAAAATATGACTATTTTCAAAGTTGTCTTTTCACAAATTACTTATTTTTACAGTAATTGAAATTTTCATGGTTGATATCGGTATAGTGAAAAGGAGTATTTCTAATGTTCAGTTTGAATTGAAGATAGGGCTCCTTCTGAACCAGTTGTTTTAAAAAGCGTTGACATGTCTTGAAAAGGTACGCAAACAAAAATCGAGAAACTCAAGAGTCAATAAACATTCAGAATGCTGTGAGTGACTAAAGTAGTGAAGTTAACTCAAATTCTGTTGCCTATTTACAAAAGGTTAATTCGAATAATTGTTAGGCTTGACTTGCTAATACGTTGAAGAAATGATAAATTTCATCACAATCATAGACGGCCAAAACAGTTCCACATTCAGTACATTTAACAGGATTATAAACTTCGCTCGATTTACTGTCTTCAGTAGCTGGTATTAACTTTCCAGGCCCATCCTTTCTTTTTCTTGCATTTTTTCGTTTATTTTCATATCGAAGCAGTTCATCTCTGCAGACATTGCAATGCAGCACAAACATTGCTCTATACTGCGTCTTGTATATATCGTGTCTGCGTAAAAGATAAAAGGCGTAATAAAAACTGGTATAGAACAATGATACAATAAGTATGAAGCCGAAGATATTGTGTCAAGGCATAAAGGGCATGTTTCTCTAGAAGAAATCGTATAGCTTGATGCTTATAAAGCAACTTCTTTATAAGAATTTCCATAACTTTTTGAACTATTAAATTTTCGTAGAGGAAGTGTCTCCTAGAGGAAGTTCTCTTTTAAAAAATGCTGTCACCGTCTTCTCCTAAAAAATGTACTTGAAACACACTATTTAAAACTTTAACAATGCCCCCGTAATATTGTTGTCATATGGTGCCTCTTATGACGTCAAAAAACAGTAAAATGTTTCTGAAATTCCAAAAGAAATTTCTGAAGGTAAAAACCTGAGGATTGCGCTTAACATCAAAATCATACTTTTGACAAGATCTTTTTTAAACACCCAGATAATGAAAATGGTTGAAAGTGAAATATGTACGCTAAGCACAACTCTTTAAACGTACAAGTGTAAGAACACTAGAGAATCCCAGCAGAAACAAACTACATCTGTTTACCGCAAACTCAAGTTTAAGACTTTTTAATAATATCCAAGTAATGAAAGTGGACGAGCATAAGCATCTTGGGCTTACACTCGACTCTAGGCTTTCTTTTATAAGTCACATAAATGCAGCTATTGCAAAATCAAGAAAAGCAATAGGAATGTTCAGGACCGTCGAGAGGGGGGGTAACCAGGGTAGTTACCAGGGGGCCCGTAGAAAATAAGGTATGTATTTTTGGCTATGAGTTTTCAATTAGCAGCATTGGCAGGGCGGGCCCATGACCCGATTGATATTCGAAATTTATTCTTTCAACAAGGGATCAACAAGCTGGTCTATGATGAGGGCCTTTTTTTGTTAAGGTTTATAATTAAAACATTGACGATACGATCACAATATACTTCTCCGGAAGCCGAAAAATTCGATTGCACTTACATATATCTACTTTTAGGTCAAATGTTTTAGTTATTCCTTGTGTGGACTTCCCATAAACGTAAAACTAAATTTTCCATTTACGGCGTACACCAGAGAAAAAGCACATGCGAAGAACCAAGACAAATCCAAACGCTATAAAAGTCTTAATCAAAATCACTAAGCGGGATCACGATCCAACCAACCCCTGCGATGTCATCTTACAGGCACAAGTCTGGTGCTCAGAAAAAGCAGGAAAAAAGATGCGAGAAAAAGAAGCAAAGAAAGCCTCTCGCACATTGTTTGAGGTAGGTGCTTACAAAAGAGACAAGGAAGGTGATTCAACTTTAAATAAACCTGGTGAAAGCTCTGTTCAAAGCACCGCTGAAGAAGAAGAAGACACAAACGGCTTGGCTGCTTCGGTAGACCATGACACCCCAGAAAGTAGAGAAAGCACTACTGATCCGTCATTAAATCAAGATACTGTTCATAGTGGATCATCTAGTTTTGATGTCGGCACATTGACCGGATTTCCAACGATAAAGGAGTTAGAAAAGGTTGTTAGAACTGGTCATTTGCCTCATCCTCCAGAGTTTCCCAAAGATTGCGACGGCCACAAATTTCCAACAACGGTCCTTAATGTGAAGCAGCAAAATTGGGAGGTAGTAAGAAGAAGCTGGCTTGTTTTCAGTCCTACAAAGGCTGCACTCTATTGTTTGCCATGCACACTATTAATAATGGTTCAAAATCAAAATTGGCTTCTCCTGATGGTTGGGGAGCGAACGACAGCTGGAAAAGATTGTGGGAAAAGATTAAGGATTTCGCCATGAGGAAAGCAAGAAAAGCAGTTTTTTAAACATTGAATTAACTCTGATTTTTAAACTGATTTGTTTTAATGATTTGTTTTATATAGTCACTAATTACATGTTCTGTTAAAGACCTTAAAATACAAATTCAAGTGTTTCAGGGGCGTTGATTTCAAAATTCATGCCTTTTACAGTCCATCTAACTGCATTGCTAAGGGCGTAATCTAAAAAAGGTTTTTGTAGCCTTCGACTGTGGGGCCCCATGACAGTCCCAGCCCTGGGGCCCGGCCCGTCTCTCGACGGCCCTGGAAATGTTGAAGTTTCTTTCAAAATATCTTCCTCGAGAAATCTTGAATATGCTTTATAAACTTTATGTCAGACCTCATTTAGATTATGGTGATGTGATTTACCACCTTCCATGCAAGGAAATCAGTTCAAATAGCCGCGGCAATATCCTGATGCAAAAACTCGAATCGGTACAATATTCTGCAGCATTAGCAGTAACAGGAACATGGAAAGGTACCTCTCGTGAAAAGCTGTATCAAGAGTTAGGATGGGAATCCCTGTACTTGAGAAGATGGAGTAGACGACTTTTCATGATCTACAAGATCATTAACAATCTGATGCCAGATTATCTAAGAGATCCTATTCCCCAGCTGATTCAATCATATTATGCTTTTCGTAATCAACCCGTTGTTGGACAAATTAGAGCAAGAACTGAAAAATATAAGTCAAGCTTTTTCCCAAACAGCTTACATGAATGGAATCAGCTTGACCCTGAAATCAGAGAATCGCCTTCCATTGATATATTCAAGAATAGATTGCTGTCAATCATTAGACCACTTTCTAACTCTGTTTTCGGTATTTATGACCCACGAGGGCTTTCTTTATTAACTCAACTTAGGGTAGGGTTGAGCAAACTAAATTTCTACAAATTCAGTCATAATTTTAGTGACACAATCAACCCGATGCGTCTGATCAACGATGGTCTTGAGGATACGGAGCACTTCATATTGTCATGCCATTCTTTTGAAGAACAAAAACATGACCTCCTCGCTTATGTCATTCCAGTACTGCACTCTTTTGAATTTACCAACGTTCCTAATCCTATCCTTTTACAGATTCTTTTGTACGGCGACAAAAAGTTGCCATTTGAAGTAAATAAATTCATTTTGGAATCTACTATTCTGTATATTTCAAGAACGGAACGCTTTGAATGATCATAAAATCAGTTTCATCAAATATCCCTTAGTCTTGTGTCTCACCCACTTATTTGCCATTTTCAGTTTTTCAAAACGTATTATCTTGTACCTGTAATCTTCTATATATATATATACTTCTTTTCTTTTTTTGCAACATTGATTAAGTGTAAGTGTAGCGTTCGTATTTGTTTCTTTAGTTGCATGTAATGGCCATGGGGTTGGCATTGTCCATTGCTCTCCATGGTATCGTACCTGTAGTATCGTAGAGTAATTAGCAAGTAAAGTAGAATGTAATTTATATTGTAAAATTTTATCTGGATATAAAAAAAAAATAAAAAAAAAGTTTAAGACTCGTTTCCCTTTAACTTTATATATTTATTTTATAAAAAAAACAGTTAAATATCTGGTCACATCAGAGTCGACAATCAGAGAAAATCATGCAATTCAGTTACCTTTGACAGTCAATACACACTGTAACCAGGCAAGCTGGACAGCTGAGTATTGCATCGCTCTTACGAACATTACCCTTGGTCTTGTCAGAAGCTGTTTCGCCCTCTTTTAGCTCACGAGACTTGTGCGCTACAATAAGACAAAGAAAAACTGCCTTAGCATTACTACTAAAAAATGAACTTAAAATGAAATAAAAATCATCAGGCCACAAAGATACAATAAAAGAAAACAAGGTAAACAACTTAGCTCTTATGATGTGAAAATGATGCAACTTTTCTCTAGGCAATCTAGCAGCTATTTCGAACAGTTTCGCTAAATATGTGGCGTATTATTCACTGTTTCCAAATATCTTGATCGTTGTATTGTTTAAAACTATTTGACACTGTATCTAAAATTAAAATCCATGGATTTATGTCCACTCTGAACAATTATTATTATCAGTTTTAGCCACCAATTGTGGTAAAATCACAAAATGTGAGTAATAAAAACTTACGAATTTTTGGAATATGTTTTTGTCTTTCTCTTTCCATCCATTTCGCATCATCATCGTCCATATCTGGGTCATAAAGAAGGTCATCGTTATTCGGCTGCTTTCCATTGTTGCCAAGCCGATTTGATTCAGCAGCATCTGCAACTCCGTTATACATTTCATCATCCATGTTAAAGTCATTATCCATGCCAAAGGACCCTGTAAAACATTTTCAACAACAATCTTAGTATCCTTGTTACGATAAAATGTTCCCTGATGGCAGAATACAGACTTTTACAAAACGTGCTTTCTGCTTGCTGTTAAAGTCAATAGGAACATCCCAAATTTAGTCTAATTGTTTACATCAAGCAGAACTTTCACAAGAAAATATTTTCACAAGTATAAAATATAGTTCCATAACATGCAAGGAAATCAACATGACAAGATGATTGTAAACTTCAACAAAGAGTAGAGTAGAACAGTGACAAAAGTGCCAAGGGATGCTGTGCTTTAATGGCAAGACTACTTAATTCAAACTAATTAGCCGCCACTATCTCAGAAGCAGTATCCATGAAAAAGGAACACAATCTAACCCTACAAAAGTTGTAACAGCCAGCAGTCACAAAAAGTATTGCCAATCTTTGATCTGACATCAGAGACAGGAAAACTTGAATTAGACACCAGAAATATGCTTTACAAAATATTTCAACATTGTAAAGGATTGGCAAAATACAAATATAAAGCCTAAACTAAAAAGAGCATAATGTAGAAGAATTAAATGAAACATACTTCTTCTCTCTACATTTTCCTTTAACTTGTTTAATTCATTTTCAAAACTTTCTGTGCTATCTTCAAGTTCATGATTCACCTCAACTTCATCACCAGAGCTAGCAGTAAAAAAGATCTGAGTTGAGAAAAAATTAAATAAATTGTTAGAAGTAAAACAAATTAAGAAGCTTTCGTCTGAAAAATGCAAAAAACACCTAAAGTCAAGAGACAGCAAATAAGGCTTTACGTGAGACAAATAATATTATCACACATCTGGAAGAAATGATGACAATGATCTTTGGGAAGAAGCAGTGACCATAACTACTGAAAAGAAAAAAGGATGAAAAAAGAAATCACTGACAGGGAAACTGAAGTGAAAAAATTGACATTAAATATCTGTTGTTACCAGATTTCAGTTTTCTTAATACAAAAGCAATTTACTCATTCAAAAAGTGGTACAAGACTGTCACCAAAACAAAAAAAATTCCATGTATCTAAGTACAAAGGCTCATGAGATTTCCACGGAATGATTCGCTCTTTGGCACAATAATTTTTTATATTTTGTTGTATTTGAGCTCACATTCATGTGTCTTTGAGCTAAGATTCATAATATGATTCACGCCATTCAAATACATAGGACCGTGCACCTGAATTGCGAATTGCAAGCCTTTCCAAACATTTCAAAAACTTCTATTTCAGATCTGGCCATTAAAATTTTGGCATTGGATATGAGATTGCTCTCCTTGTTTGAGTCAGGCAGGCAATGTTCAGAAAATGTAAAATTTATCAATAAGTTGATTTGAATGCATTATAAAATAGAAAAATATCAAAGTTGGAAGGAAAACATGAAAGACAGGACCTTCAAAGCAACTTTCTGCATATGAACAAAATGAATAACCTTCTATCTACTGTGCTTTGTAATCATAAATTTCAACCTCGCTGAAATCTGATTTTTATTCACAAACTTCTATAACTTCCTCTATGCTCTCAACTTCACCGGTTCCATTAAAAAAGAAGTAATGGCCATGATTTACAGCCCAAGACAAGATAAAAATGAAACTTGAAGCTTGTAACATTTCTCAAAAACGCTACCCACCGTCATTACACTTTCATTTCACCACCACCACCACTCACACTCTCGCACTCGCCACCCTTCCCTCTTTCACATTTATTACCTTTTTCCTCTTCGCTACGCTGCATTTGTTAGTTGCTAGACTGCATGCTCGACACCTTTAGCTGGAAGGAGCGCGAAGGATGTGTCACCCTTTTCCTAGAAATGACACATCCTTCGCGTTCCTTTCAGCTAAAGGTGTCGAGCATGCAGTCTAGCAACTAACGCATTTGTGGAAGTAAGGGAAAAAAAGTAAAACACAGAGGTTGTAAAGAATTCACCCTGATGAACATTTGCATGATTTATATGTAACGGTTTGGATTTTATATTTATTCAATTTAAAAATGTTCCAGTTGCGTGCTAAAGTAACATTTTCTGTTAAGTCCTGTTGTGTTAGTGAATGCCTTTTTATGGCAATGCGTTTGTCTTTCAACATGACGCTCATATTGTCCTGTTAATTAGCTTCTGTTAAAAGTTAGTCTTTCTGTTGAATCAATAGAGTAAAGTTCAAAGAAGGAGTGCGTTACTTGTTCGGGGCTTAGGCCTAGCCCGTCGCTCCACCAACGAGCTGGTTATCAACTGGTTCTTCACCGTCATGACAAGAACCCTTATCGTTACAGCATCGACACAAATTTTCAAAGGAACTTAATTGGAATAGAATCTTTCACAGCAAAGATTTTCAACTTTGAAATGAGAAAAAGCCTGTGTAATGTCGCAACCTGACAACTCTTAAAAACATTAAAACAAAAAACAAAAATCAACCACTTAAAAAAGGATTTTGTAAATAGAACCAATAAATAGCCTGCATAATTTGAAGTAAATCGTTTAATTTATAAAGCCTTTTTCACTGAAGATGTTCTTATTTGATGAAATCGATTATACCAATCAGACCACTTGAATAACTATCATGGTGCTCCTTCTTATCCCCGCTGAGCCTAAAATATAAATATACTTTATCAGGAACGCCAAGAGAGAAATAAGCAACATCAAAGACCCTCCCAGAAACTGAGACTGGGCGATATCATATTGTTGAAGGCATTCTGCACTGCTTTTAGTAACCCTTTCACTGTTATGACGTTTTACCAAAGGATGACCAAGGGAAAATGCATGCAGCACACCAGGAGAATCAGGAATGTAAATGTTACAAACTGCTGAGATCTGTGCTTCTATGTTGCTTTATCAGCTCCAATCTTTCCTGCTGGTCAAAAACCTGTCTGTTCTAAGGGGCAGGCAAAAAAATTTGTCAAGGGTTTCTTAACCTTGTTTGACATAAACAGTAAAACTTTTGCAAGAAAGTTATTTGAATGGTTAATGCCCCCAATATCCCACTGATTCACAAAATGGAGGTATACGAGAGGCTCAAAATCTGTATTAGGTCCCCCTAGTTTGAAAAGGTAGTAGCAGATCCGGCCAATCTTTTTCCCACCAAGTGCTCCCATTTGTCATATTTCTCAACTGGTTCATAAGCAGTTTTACAAAATTTTGTAAGGATTTCAGCTAATGAACAGCAACTGCCCATTAAAAAGCTCTTGGGTAGAAAAGGATCAATTATTCGAGTGATGGCTATTGTTGGCCTTTATTTCTCCTTAGTTTTATCTCTAATCACTTCATGAATTTTGTCAATTTTCATAGACATGTTCCCAAGCTTTCCGATTAACTGCACAAGCAAGTCCGACAACACACCCTCATTGCCTTCCTTCCCTGTGTGGGTTGATGAACTCAATCCTTCACCCTCTTTGTTTGAATCATCTGTTAGTAGAGAATACTCTTCACAAGAAACCAAATGTGAATCTGAAATAACGCACACTTATAAGCATTTGTTTCATCTACGACTTGTTTTGCAACCGCTTCTGGAACCTAATCATCTAAGTTACAAGAATCAAACATTTTGATGTCAGCCAAATGAATGGAACTGGAGAGTGGGCAAGAATTTCATAAACTCTTATTTACAGGATAGTCTTTTTATTTCATTTTTATAACCCATGGATGAATATTAACTGCAAGCATTTACAGTTTGCAATTTTTTTTACCACAAGGAGGTGATTAGAAATTCTGATTGAGCATTAGTTGACAATTGAGGTGTCCAAATCAAAACAGTTGGAGCGTTAGAATGAAATAATTGAGAGAAAATATGAAGAATTCCAAAACTCTTGGTACTTAATATAAATTGGTGTAACAGTACTGAGTTGAACTCAGTAGAAAGGAAGATTAGCAATTTATCAATATCCGACCATATGTTGCACCCTATTTTACTTGCAGGCACATTTTTTACTCAGCTTTCTGCTCGCAGGCACAAAATATTTTTAATTAGCCTTGGTAGCTGACTTAGCACCAAGTGCAAAACACCGTAGGGATGTCCCATTAAACAAACAGAGAGGGATTTCAGAATATCCTATAGGAAATTCTCAAAAAGAACCAAGACAAGGGTATGGGAAAGAACAGTGATGGCTTACCTTCTCTATATGTAGAGGGGATGTGGGGAAATTTTTGGAAGCTGAACAGGCCAGGGGTTTCAGAGCTATCAAGAAGATGACCTTGCTGGACAGAGTATCAAACAAGCAGATGTGGAAGCCACTTTTGTCCTGGACATCAACTATAAAATCTCTAATTTCACCAAACAAGACAATAGAGATGTTTTTTCTCTTTTTGTCCTGCTTGATTACAAGATAGCAGAATCTTTGAGGGATTGGGCAACATTCCACAAATGTAGAGGTTTGTAACTGTAGTGCAATCGAATAAAAATTTAAAATTGTAATGTCATTGAATTATTATTATTATTATCATTATTATAACAAGACTATCACATCCGTTTTTCTTATTACGTCTGACATGCTTAAAGAAACGGTTTGAAGGATCTGGCCCTCTCTCCAAACAACTTTCGTTTGATTATCAACAGGTTGCTCACCCCTTTAATAGAAGATAGTAGATAAGAGACTCATAGCTCAATTTGGGGATGGGTCTTATAATTTATTCCATATGCTTCCTACCTCCAGTTACGTTGTTCATCTCCACTTTCGTCTTCAACGTAGTAATCCTGGTCTCTACTACAATCGTCACTGAAAAGATCCATTTTCTCTGTATATCAACTCTATCTAACGTTCTGTTTATGATTCCCAAAGCCTTGAACTTTAGCTAGGCCTAGCCTCTTGATGAAATTGAGGCTACTTAACAAAAAATGACGGTAAGTGGGTCTATCCCCTTAATTATTAATTGGGGTAGCAGTAACACTACGACGCTCCGCTTGCTTGTTCGACTGCGTTACTTCCTCTGCATTCCTGGTCAACAGTGCTGTGCACTTTTGCAATCATTTGCACAGTCAAAATCCACCAGATCAATTTATTTCATGATTATCCACTGTTATAAATTCTTTCTCAATAAAAACTGCATAGAATGGCGAAAAATAAAGCCCCCTCAACCCCCCCCCCCCATTTCTGCTCAAAAGGGCGCTTCCGAAGAACTAGAGGGCGTGGCAAAAGTAAGGTTTCTGGGGCTACGCCCCTGGGTCCTGCTTTTTGTTGTGTGGCAGTCAGGATTCGTTCTGGATCGGTTAAGATCCGCTTATGACGACCAAACATTTAAAAATTAACTTTCCTTTTAAAAAAAATCACTCATTTTCAAAACTGAAACTTGACAGGTCTGTAATATAGTTAGCAAATAAATATTAGTACCAGAATGAAAATGTCATAGTTTGATTGGTAAAATACAATAGTTTGATCATTGTGTTTTTAACAATCAAACTATTATATTTTGTGTATATTATCGTTATTCTGGATGAAGTACCACACGCAACGTACATATTATAAAAATCCTATCCAGAAAGTGGGCCTGCGAGTGCACCAGCCCTTGACTGCCTAGAGAATAATACTCAGTGGCAACAATGGGGAACTGTTTCCCGGCTGATGCACCTGCCCGCAAAACGACTGTCTCCGGGGGAAAGCTAGAAAGCAGAAATTGGAAAGGAAAATATTAGTAATTAATTAGGTCCCCTACGAAGCCCGCTACATGGGCTTGCCAGTGGCCCTACGGTAAGGTACATAGAATAGCCTTGGTAGAGACAGGAATTCTGTCGAAGCCCCCAATGAATTCTAGGAAAATTAGCTTTGGTAAAGATAAGAATTCTGTCAGGGCCCCCACTTTATTATAGGAAAATGTGCGCCTGAACGAGAAGACAAAAATGTCTAGCCTCTATCTCAAATTGAATGGACACGCCCCATAGTGGTCACGTGATAAAAAGCAGCTTGCTCTGCTAGAAAATTTTGGTAAAAAAATTCACTCGCAGTCCTGTGGCTATCGCTAGGAAGGGGGTCGCCTTAAATAGAAAGGGGGAAGAGGGAAGAGGCAGTAATGATATGTCTGTGAGAGAAGGAAGAACTGCAGGATAGGCTGTCCGCCGGTGAGTGCCAATGTCTTTGTAATTGCATTCTCTTATTTCAATTTCTTTGCTTTTTTTCTTCTTTCGTCTAAGCAAATTGTCTCTTTGTGACAAGAAGCATCATATTTGTGACATGCTTGGATTTTCTGAGTAGAGACATTTACTTTACCACGCTTTACCATCCACTTGATATTCCATTCTTGCCTCATCGATAAAAATGTATTAGTTGTCGAAAGAACATTAATGTAGTTTTCTGCTTATTGTGTGAAAAGCCTTCAAGGAAATATTCCTTAAAGATTGACAACGAGAAGTACGTTAATTTTGGAAAGTCGTATCTTACCTGGGTTTAGATAGTTCCAAAAACCTACCGGCTGTTCAAGCAGTTATTGGCTGCGAAACAACACCGGTAATGCTGTTGTAAGATAAGCTAACATTTTATAAAGCTTTAGGAGTGTTCTGGAAAGACATTCTCGCGAAAGCGATCAAATTTGTGCAAAAATAATCATTCAAAGGGAAATGTGATGAAACACTTGTGCAGACAAGAGTAAGAATTCGCAAGGCAATGAAAAACAGGTTCTCAGAAGCTCTACAACCAGATCCATACTGGTCGACGCAGGCATTTACTATTGGTTATATTATCAAAAGAAGATTGTAAGAGAAACTTCCTTTAAGCTTTGGTTGGACATACGATGGAGAGAATGATCTGGCCTACAGATGGTACAAGTGTTGTTTATAGAAAATAAGAAATGGCACTAAGAGGATATACAGAGAAAAACGTTTCTTAAAGGCTTGATGAGAAAAGTATTCGATCGTCAACGTTTAAAAAGCTGTGAAACTAATTCCAAAAATATTTTTCACACAAATTATTTTCATCTTGTGCAGGGCCCCGCACACCCTCCGCTAAAAAACTGCAAGATCTGCAGCGCTCTAGTGATGAAATCGAAGAAAATTCCTTTTTCTGATTTTTAAAGATTTTTATCATTTTTTTGATGACGCCACTTCCGGTGATAATTTTTTTGGCCCATCTTGGATTTGGAATCTCCATAGTCAATTTAGTCCCAGTAGGCCGTCCTCTCCCATTTTATATGCCGAATTGTGGGGTTTGTGTGAAAAGCATGAAAATTGGCATACACGGCCAGTTTGATACGCTGAAAAAGATAGAGTTTGGAGCCAACCTGAAATTTGCCCCAATGTGCTATTTTCAGAATGGGGTACTTGGCCCCAGTCTTCCGAAAAATCATTCACCGTATCTATTAGTCGAATTATGCTAAAAGCAAGAAAATTGGCAGACTAAACCAACGTGATACGCTGAAAAACATAAATTGAAAGCCAACCTAAAATTTACCCCGAATTATGCTAAAAGCAAGAAAATTGGCAGACTAAACCAACGTGATACGCTGAAAAACATAAAGTTGAAATTTGCCCCCATGTGCTATTTTCAGAATGGGGTACTTGGCCCCAGTCTTCCGAAAAATCATTCATTGTATCTATTAGTCGAATTATGCTAAAAGCAAGAAAATTGGCAGACTAAACCAACGTGATACGCTGAAAAACATAAATTGAAAGCCAACCTAAAATTTACCCCATGTGCTATTTTTAGAACAGCGCACTCGGTTCCAGACCTCTCAGAGATCATTCCCTGTATCTATTGATCTGGTTGCCTTGATAACATGTTAGTCAGCATACTTAGCCAGTTTGATACGCTAAAAACGATGATACCAGTGGCGGATTAAGGGAGGGGCAACTAGGGGCAGTTGCCCCACCCTCGACAAGTTGAAGCAAGTCTGGCGCCCCTTCTTTGGAAATTGTGCGCTTCTTTTGAAGAATGAGAATCTGGTGAAAAAGTTTCTGAGAGCGATAGGTTAATTTGCTTCAAGGATTACCTTAAAGTTATGTTGTTTATTCTGAAAATGGATCTGAAATTGTTGTATATAGCGTACTCTCGCAACCAATTTTTGTAAAATTTCAGCGCCCCCACTACCAACTGCCCCTCCTTCAAATTTGCTCTGGATCCGCCCCTGGATGATACACCGAGTAAAACAGAAATTTACCCCCTTGTGATGTTAATCTTTTTATTGAATTTCATTTCATTTAAAGATTATTCATTGCCTGCCAAAACCAAGAGGGCAAACTTGGAGGTTTTTTTTAACATGAAAATCAGAGTTTTCCACCGGCGCTATCACAAAACAACGAGCTAAGATCAGAAATTTTACGAAATATTTTGAAGTCAAAGTAGATTCCACAACAATGTCTGACATACCACTTGTGAATATAATGATTACCATTGGTGCTGCACTTGTAAACGGTTTACTTCCAATACGTGGTACCACATTCAAGCAATATGCATCAGATAGGTTTTTGCCATTTCTTGATCAAAAGTTGAAGAATGTAAAGAGAGTTGATGTTGTGTTTGACGTTTATGACACCCCTGTCTAAGTGCCCCGGCATATCCTGCCCCGTCGAATTCCCCGGTGAAATGATTTTAGCAAAACTCTGCCCCGGGCAAGGCAAGATCCTCCCCGGTACAAAATAACTGTCCCCGGGATAGATCGCTTCGATCAAATTCCTTGATCACAAGTCTTGCAAACCCCGGTACCAAAAGCGCCTCAAAGTTTCCCCGGAAATCCAACTTGTAGCAAATTTTGGAATCCAACCGACAGTGATTTATGGCTGATGCATGCTTAAACTACCTTTTCAATTTATTGGTGCGAATTCACATCTCCTGCAATCTGACACTCCAGTAATTGGGACTATCACATGGCTACTTACCGACTATTACTGAAAAAATCAGGAATGCAACGGTATTGCCATTGACTACAAGACTTGAGTATCGGACCAAATTATTAAATAAGTATACAAGGTAGTATTTTTAAGAGCTCTAAACACCCCTTGTAGCCTGACGAGTACCAATTCTATGGACAGTTGATTTAGCTGAAAGTAGCTATGAAAGCAAGAAAGAGATAGATTGTAAAGTGCACTATAGATTAAGGTTGTAATAATTGTGTGTAGCACATCTTGAGGCTGATTTTTAAACGATGGAGCAGAAAACGCTTGTAATTTAATGGCTCGCAGAATTTTCTTCTGTAGTCGGAATAATTGTTTAGATATTTTTCGTGGGTAAGGCTTCATGTAACTGAGCTATAGAGGCAGATGAGAGTAGGAAGAAGGAAATGATCAGGTAGTCCTAGAAAGCTTTATGCAAAATTCAGTGATGTAGTAGTTCCACCACTGAATCTAATCCATAAGTTTCTCTAAAAAATTTGTATAATTTGCCCTTTGGATAGACTGTTCACCAATCTTTGTAGGGATTATTTGACTGTAACTCTGCAGGGAATTTACATGCAAAGAAAATAAAGAAGGACAAAAAAGCGTTGAAATATAGCAGGAGGTCATTATCAAGTTTTGCTTGGTCTAGAACAGGCCAGAAATGACGCAATAGACACAACCACAGCAAGTCAGAAGAGGAAGAGATAGAAAAAAGCAAACCCTAACTAGAGGAGCTTATCAGTGACACTCTTTTGATATCGGCGCCTGACTGTCCCTCACTTTGATGGCATTTTCTACAGAAGCCAATGATTTCTAGATTTCTTGTTGGTACTAAATCAAAATCAAGAGCCTTCTCTGGTAAAATTATACCATGTCAAAATTCTCTACATTTTTTCGGAAGAATCGTTAACTGAAATTCACAATGAGCTCCAGACCTTTTTTACATACAAAAAAGAAATTCCAAAATGAGAAGACCAGAGGGTCAATTGATAATTAGTAGTTCTGTTTACCTGGCTTCCAAAGTAACGCAAAAACATCCTGTTTTCAAGACCATGGCAAAATTGTATCAGCTGTTTTTTTTTGCTGCAAAACCTATTTGCAAAAATAAAGGAAATCTCAGTACGTTAAGAAGAATGGCTGCAGTGAAATTGCTTAGAACAGTGCATTTTCCAGCGAACTAGAATAATCGAAATTCGAAAATTTTCTTTCCTCGGGTAGTTACTGTATTCAGAGCATGTCCCGATATCACATCTTTAGGGTTGAAAGGTCCATTAGTCCGTTATTATTATTTTGGCTTGTCAATGTTTCTACCAAAGGGTTCTGACAAAATTCAAGTGTGCTGCGTTTCCAAACTTTCTATTTACTGTTTGCCAATTTTTTTATATAATTGCGACTTGTATAATGTGCAGCTAGTGTCAATGCTGATGCCATGTTCCTGCTGTTATATGTCCTGTTGATGCCATGTCCTTGGTACAAATTTAGGGATCCCCGGTTTAAAATTTGACCACCATTTTCCCCATCAAAAAGTGACCGCCACCCCGGCAAAAATCTGAACTCTCACCGGGGCACTTAGACGGGGGTGTTTTATGTGAATGACTCCCTTAAGTCAACTGCAAGATCCAACCAAGGTGAAGGTAGTTGAAAAAGAGTTAAGGACAACTACATAGCTCCAGGAAATTGAAATTCCTTCTTGAGGCACAGTGATAACAAAACGGCACTGTTTTCTTATTGGGCCAATTTTTCCCATTAAAATCTAAAAAATGGAGAAAAATCTTTAAAATTCAGCCAAGGACTCGACCTCAACTTTTCTTGCATTTTTGCACTAAATTAACTATCAGATCTTATTTAACCCTGGGCAGTATAAACATTTTGCCCTCTCTCTTGCAGTGAAGTTTCTCCAGCCCTTCATGTGGTATCAATGTTCTGATCTCTGCTGCCACTCAAGACAATGTACATGGCTGCACAACCAATGATTGGAAAAAAAATCAACCCTCTCATGTTAAATTGCAATGATGACATGGCAAGAACAACTTAGAAATTTCATAGAACCCCCCTTGTTAAAATTTTATGACTACATCCCTGGATCAAATCAACTAGTTTTTCTGTTAAAAACAGGAGTGGTGTGGCTAGGCGGGGCAATGTTTTATGTTGTCAAAAAGATGACAAGCAGTGCCGCCAATTTGAACAAGGTGCAATACTTTCAATACTCTAGTGTATCATAAGATTATTTATCTTTTGATCACACTCTTAAAGAGTGAGACACACCTTCTTGTCGGCAAAAATCATTTCTGTGCCCTTAAGAAAATTTTGTTGGATCCACCCCAATTATTTCTTATTTGCTTTTTTTGTAAGTGGTTTTTTCACCTCTTGGAAGAGAATGTTTAGGGAGGAATTTAATAGGCAAATGAAAGGCAAATCAATTATGTACAATGGTTTACAAACAAGCTGGACAAATATGAGCTGAATCCCAAACACTGTACTTGATGAAATTTGATTTGATTTTTTGTTTATTGTGCTTCAGTGATAGTCTTAATATAAGGATTGCTGGGCTTAGGTTGAGCTAGGATGATGGTGGGCCTACCTTTATGATATATGAGCATTTCTGTACATTGCAAATGAGAATTCAACTTAAGCCAAATGTTGCCAATTGTTGTGTTGGTCCTTGATTCAGCAGCTAAATATGAAACTTGTCTTTTTTATTGAAATTTGATGTAAGCATAATTAGTGCTGTGGAACCATTCAAGGATCTGATCTGTCTATTCAATAAAAATCCTACTTTCCCTTCCTATTTTGGTTGGTACCAATATTCATAAATGCTTGGTACCAATAATTTCCTCTGTTGTGAAGCAAAAGATGGGGATCAATTTCATGCTAAATTGGATGCTGAACTGTTGGAAAGAATCCTTCCACTCATTTTTGCAGGAAAATAATGAGAAACCCACTGGGAGAGACTGCAAGTATTTTGCAACTTTTCTTTACTTTGCAACCCTTTATTCAGCTTAATAGTCTCTTTGCAGTTTTATTCAAGCGATTTGCAGAAGCTTTCTCAATATAATATAATATGTACATCTATTTAGAACTTTTTTCTTACCATTTATACAAAAAATTAAAAATTGAACTACTTTCTGTTTACAATTTCAGCCCAGTAATCTGAAGGACGTTTTCTCTTTGCCCTTTGAGACCAAACATCAATATTCAACATTAACTTTCTCAACCTAGTTCCAGCAAGATAACGCCACAACACATCATATAGTTTTGTACCTCTGTTATAAGGACAAACCCTTATACAAACAGAGCAGTCTGTATTAATTGAAGTCCAATATTTGAAACATTTCTCAGGGTTTATTGACCATTTTTCAACACCTTCTAATGTTGAATTAGTAATTCTTTCTTTTGATGGGGCTCTATCAAAAATTGCCTTGGCAGGACAGGCCTTTACACAAAGGCTGCAAATGCTACAAAAATCTTTTACACCAAAGTTTATTGGTTTGTCTAATTCCATGGGTAAGTCAGTAAAAATTTTGCCAATTCGTATCCTTGGTCCAAACTTTGGATTTATTAAGAGACCATGTTTTCCGTACTCACCAAGACCTGCCTTTACTGCATATGGGATTGACAAGGCAGTGTCATTTAAACTTGGTACAGCTTTATAGCCAAGATTTTTCAAGTATTGGCTAACAGACAATATCACAAGCAAATCTTCTGCATACCCCAACCCAGTTGCTGTTCCACTTAGTGCTGATGGAACAGTGTGCAATAGCTCCCTGTCCATTGCATTGATTACTACAATGACATATCTCAAATCAGGATCTATTTCATTTGCTTTTTCGACACCTTTCTCACAACTGAACTTTTTTGAATATGTCCATCGATCATCGTATGTGGTAATGCCAACCCCATTAGCTCCAAATTTTTTAGCAACGTGTTTGATATTGGATGCAGCTTCTGCCTCCGAATCGAATTCCATCTTTTCCTTTGGTCCATCCCGAAGAACGGTGAGAGTGTCTAAAAACCCTTCTCTTCTATCCTCGTTTTCTTTGTTTTCTGCAAACAGATCAATAATATGCCACGAGGCATTCCTGAGTGCGAAATCCCTCTGCGAGAAACCCCTACCTCTCCCTTGCCACTGAGTGATAAGTGGTTTTCTGTACGAGGTATAAAAATTTTCAGACTTTGAAGATCTAACAGTTTCATCCCACCAAGATCTGCAAAATATTTCGTTTTTCTGACTAAATTTCTTGAAATTGGGAAGCACTTTAAAATCGCAGTCTACGTCACCAGTTCCATTAGCTGTCTTTATGCCAGCATTGTAGAGGTTGTCAACACGAGCTTGCCCTCTTTTCACTGCATTTAAAACATACTGCTGCAGTCTTTGTGCTCCTTTTTTCCTTATGTTTTTAGCCTTCCTCCAAGCCTCCATTTATGCTATTATTACTTTTCCATGTCCTGTGCAGTTTACACACAGTACCAGAATCCTTTGCGGTGAGTTCTTCGGTTTGGGAGCATGAACCACTTTTTTGCCCCTTTTGATCCCCTCTCTATTATCAAGTCTCTTAAACTATTCGCAAATTATAGTCTCCAAGGAATTGACGTTGTAAATTATGGTGCCCTCTCCGCACAAGCAAAGTATCACAAATGGCAAGAAATTTTACAACATACCCTCTGCTAAAAAAGATGACTCGGTAAATATTCCGAGTATCTTTGATGTAAAGAACCTGCAAACTCTAATGACTTGAATGTTTAAATTAAAGGGAAAATGTCAAATCTCGTTTTATGAGGGAGGACTTCTGCGAGCGCCCTTCTATTTATAATCTGGGAAACAATAATGAATTCATGGTCTTTAGGGTAAGAACAACAAGGTACTATCGGTATAATGGGCAGCGTCTTTGGCTCTCTCTTCTTCAGTGCATTAAAAATGCTCAATCTGACAATGAGTTTAGAAAATTTTGAATTTTTGCTCGTACCACAACTTGAATTTTTGTATAAGTACTGTTATCTTACATAGATAGACGGACGTTATGATTTTTCAATAGCTCAGATTTTCCTATCAGTTGGTTTTTATTCCTGTTCTGATAGTTTGTTATGTATTTGAAATCTTTTGTATTTAATTTTATATATACTTAAAAGATGTATAAGTTTTTTAACAGTTGGCTTGAATTCACTCTTGAATATTTTACCGGAAATAGCTATGTAGCACCAACTTTAAATATATAGATTATTATTATTATTATTTTTCTTTTACATTCCACTAAAAATTTACAAGACAAGTTACCTATAACGCTACCTACTAATTACTCAACAAACACTACAAAGACGTTGATACCACGGGGAGCAATAGACCATGACAACCCCGTTGCAAATTTACATAGAAAGAATAAAAACTACCAGATGAATCAGGAAAGATGCACTACCCGCCCGCAAAGCCGCACCTGAGAGCCACCAACCGACACACATAATTGGATGCGAATTAAACAATGCTATAAAAATTATTTCCCAGGCCTCATTTGAGGCCTTATTATTATTATTATTATCTCATGGCATTTTACTGTTGCAGATCTACCAAAAACCTGGGTTGTCTAACACCTAGACAATCTTGTGTCCAATTTTATTCTCCAGTGGCTTGATCTTCCTGTTTCTGCTACCTTGAGTGGAATTATCCTCTCAAAAAATCAGTTTGGCCTAAATCTACAACTGCCTTCTGTCAAATTCACGCATTGCCAAGCTGTCTGTCGCAATGCCCTAGAATCTTCTCCCAATATTGACATTCAAACCCTATTCATGGCACCAACCTACAGTACAACATCCATCTTATTACTAAAGAGGTACTGAAGGCTGTCAAATCCGACAACAAAGAACGTCTCTCAAAACTTATCATCTCAGGGAGCTACAATTACCTTCCTACTAAAACATTCACTGGAAAATCTTAACGGTATTTGGTCAAGTACACAGAGCAATCTGCCTAGTAACATCTTTAACTTTACCATCAAGTATCTTAACAACACTCTTCCAACTCGTAAAGATCTGCTAAAATGGAACCTTAGTCAAACATCTGACTTTGAATTCTGTCTTCTTCCAGAAACACTTCTACACGTTGTTGCTGGATGCAAAGTGTACCTTGACCAAGGCAGCTATACTTGGCGTCATAATTCTGCATTAAACTTTCTAGCCACTTCCTTCCAAACAATAAATGGGTCTCTACGCAGATTTGCCAGGCTTTCTTTCCTCTTCTATCATAACTGGAGATCAACAACGCCCTGACTTACTTCCCAAAACTAAGTGTAATGTTCTGAGTGAGAGGGAGTTCACACACGACTGAACTGTAGCTTGTTTTCTCGTGAACTGATTATCTTACAATAGGGACTACATACAAATAACAGGGTGACAATACAAAGTACAAAGGTCAATCCTAAATAATGATATACACAAATACTATGACATTACACTAAGGAAAACTGTCTGTACGTTTTAGAGCTAACCATTGGCTTTGAAACGAATCTCAACTGCAATGCTAACAGAAAGTCAGAGAATACTTAAAACGTCAGTTTAAGCCACAACTTCTAAAACAAACAATGAAGAACCCACTTTTTCCTTGTAATAGTCTTTTTCTTTGTAAACCCAGGCTAGCCAATTGCAAATTACCTTTGTAATAGTGAAATTTGTAATTGTAGTTTTAATTGAATTGAAATGAAAAGTCTCCATGATATTAAAATACAAAGTGACCGACATGGTAGCCAGCCTGCATAAAATGTTGCAGAAAAATGGTTGACTATCTTACAATCAAGTTTCTTTTGCATCAAGTATTCTATTCTTTATCAATCACCCTGTCTCTTGAATGCAGTGTTACGTTACCATATCAAAAGATTGACCCTGACTTTTCGAAGATTTTATGCCAGGCTTTTATGTAGATGACCTTGTCACTGGTGCCAGAAATAATGTCGATGCATTCAATCTATTTTGCAAGCCTAAGCTGGATTGGGGGTTTAGACAAGTGGAAAGCAAATGATCCTAAGCTGAGAGAGATGTTTGCTTAAAAAAGACCATAAGGTTAAGTGGAGAAAAAGCAGCGAAAGCTAAAATTGTTGAAATGATGTGAGACGGTAATAAGGATTGCTTTGAAATAGACTTTGAAAGAGATCTTTCTAAGTCAGGATCCAGACTGGGACATTTTCTGGGTGCATGTGGGTCGTATTCATTAGGGAAACATTTAAGAACCAAAGCATGGGTAAGAATGTTTTTGTAAAACGTAAGACAAGAGTGCAAAAAAAAGGGGGGAGATGGACCTATAGAAAATTCAAAATATCAAAATCATGCTGAGACAGGGGCAAAATTTCGACAAAATTAGAGTGAGTGTGCTTTAAATTAGATTGAGAATTTCTGGTCTTAGTGAACTTGCAAGATATCCTATCATTTTACCCCGGGCCCTAGACCTTTTACCCACCCCCTTAACTTGCTAACATTTGGTGGTGGCTTGCTAGACAGGGAATTTTTAACAACAATCAAGCAAAGTGCCTAACCTTAGTTTTTGCTCTTGATTTTGGGTACTTTCAGCCTTGCTGAATATTTTAAGCCTTGGATACATTTGTGTAACACAATAGAAATCACGTGATCGATGACGTCATTGTCCCCGGTCATCAAAATTTTTAATTCTCTGTTTTGAAAAATTGCTCCCACCATCTTGTTTGGCATTGTAATATGAGCAAAAATTTCCAACAAATAAATTCTATAACACCTGCAGATAACGAGTTATTGCTATTTAAAGTTTGCACATTTTGTAGTTTCCATATTCTGATGTTTTATACTCTTAGGAGTGTCAGGCGAAAAAGTTTGTTGTCAATGTGTAATAAAACGTTTGCTTTTTTCGAAGCTATTAGGTTCTGTACCGCCAAAAACTGTACAAAGTTTCACGTGAAAAGTGTGAAGTTATAAACAGACTTCTTGAAACGCTTCATCCATTAGAGTTTGAGACTAAATAAGAGAAAGTAGTGGGAAAAGGAACATTGATTACATAAGAGAAATGATAGGAGGGAAATGATGATTACATAAGAGTCAGTGGCCTAGCTAAAGATTTCTGGTGGTGGAGCGAATATCTCCTGAATCCCGTAAAATTTCTTCATCAAGAAAATGGTATTGCTGTTGATCCTTACTTTTTCTAGAATGTTTTCTTTGCTTAACTTGACAGGATTTACTTATCTTTGCTAATGCAAAAGGACTTTCAGCTGCTCCTACTGTCTTGTAAGGAATATTACAATTATCAGTCATCACTGTGGTATTTCTTGTTGTGCTTTTTTTCTATAATCATTATCGAAAGACATCTTACAAACCGAACCTTCAATTGTCTGTCTTACCAAACATTCTGTCGCTTTCACTCTAGCTTCCCTCCTTAGCACACACCAACACACATCTATGACACACCAAAGAAGTAACAGACACCTCACGAATAGTTTTGTAAAAGAAGGAAGAACATTGGAAGAACACTGCACGCACAGAGAAATGAAGGACATATATGTGGGATGGTGTAATGTTACCAGCGGAATGGCTAGCGAACTTTAGAATGTCATCAGAAGACTTCGTGAACCTAGCGCAAATCTTGAGAACGTAGCTATAGTTTTGGTTTTGCAAGTTCAGTTCCCCCCAATTTGAATGAAATCCTGTTCACATGAACATTTCACGCCGGGAGTTTTTATTGGCCCTACTCATGTGAACACTCAAAGGGATTTGACCAAACATCGAATTGAAGTCAGGCCGGTGCGAGTTTAAAACCGGCCTGAAATTTCTCACGTGAAGTGCCTCTAATAAACAAATGGCTGTTCCCCCACCAGACAAGATCCCTTTAAAAGGTTAGAAGTTTATATTTCATTTCATTTATGCTAATTTATGCAGTGAAGGCTATACCATAACTTGATGAGTACTTCATCGAAGGAGAGGTGTGCTAGGACCAAATGTCTTAATTATACCATTTTGTCCTTTAAAACGCTGATTAACCACTATTAATTGGCTCGTTTACATTATTCATTATTTTAGAAGGGTAGGTTGGTGTTAACAAAAGTTTGATGAGAATCTGGCAGTCCAAAAAACAACAATCACAGATATTTCAGCAGATATGTTTTTCTTGTTAAATTGGGGCAGAAGGAAAACTTGGCGGAAAAAAGAAAACTCTCAAAGAAATGTAGAATGAAATTGATTATATAAATTTAAATGATCAAAAGCATTTCATATTAATCTCCATTAAACCGTTGCTCAATTTATTGTGAGATGTGTTGGTTGATCCAATCGATGTAGTCACCAACAGGAGTAAATGCAGTGTAGTACTTGCAGTATTCTACCACAAAACTTGCAACGCCATGTTGTTCCCAGCTTCCGTCACTCTTTGGACATACGTATGGACCACCACTGTCACCTTTGCATGCATTGATGCGCTTTGATGTACCAAAACCAGCGCAAACCAAGTCGCTTCTGTTGAAGCAGTTTGTGTGGTTCACGACTGGAAGCATGGCTTGCTGTAGTGTGTGGTGCGATGGTCCTGGGTGCTGAATTGAACCCCATCCTATACGGATATGAAGGAGCTTGTCAAACAAAAGCTACCGAAAAACAGAATTTTAATGACTTCACATGGTAAGAGAAGATTTGCCAAACGTTATCAAGAAAATCACTTTTTGTTTGCAAATCACAATGTTTTTGGTGGCCCTCTTAAGTTGCTGTGTACCATAGAGCACTTCCTTACCGGTAAAAATTCAGGCAAACGAAATGGAAATAGTTTCAATTTAAAAAAAACTACCAAGCATATCATTTGGTCTTTAAGGGTGAATCAAAGCTGGCAAGTAGCTTTTTATATTACGTATATTGATTATGTTAATTATGTTAATTATGCTAAGACACTATACTACCTGACAAATAGCACTGACGAGACCCAATCGTTGGCCTTGAACCATTGGCAGGAAGGCAAACAGTCTGCACACGTGAATTGAGTTGTGCTGGAGTTTTCAGCTTGATCAACGCAATGTCGTTAATAAGTCTCGATCGTGAATAGCGTGGATGCGCAACGATACGCTCAACGTCAATGGTCTATGATAATAAAATGTTTAAAGTGGTCAATCGAGACAAGACTGCTAGAGTTTTGGAGACGTTATCGACTGGTTAATCTGAGATGTCATTGTCAGAGAATGATAAACATAAGTGGTAAGGAAAGCGGAAAGCAGATTTTGATGACGGAAAACAGGTCAGGGAGCACATTCAATGGATTTTTAAAATTTAAAATCTTTAAATGAATATCTTTGTTTATATTTAGTTAACAGAAGGCCAATGAAATGATAACACGTTGCCAATTCCTGTCAGGTCACATCGTCTACAATCATTCTTTATAAGGACTGCCTATCACCACATGTAAGCAGAGAGTGTAAGCATGAATTCTCTGTGTATTGAGACCCCTTCTTTTTCTAATCTCTTTTTCCAAATCCAAGCTACTGTTAAGGTCTATATAATTCGATCTTACAATCTGTAATATTTTAACTTGCTAAAAGTCAACACCGACAAAATGTTAATTCTTATCTCACTACAAATATAATACTAAATAATGTTACTGTAGTGCAGTTAATGCAGCAACAAACCCACATGAAACTTTGACTGTGAACGGTCTACCTTTTCAAAGTAACCCGCAATCTCAATGTACCATATTATTCGCATAGCATTGTGGAAAGTGTTGGAATGCTTGAACCTCAAAGAGCAAAAGCATGACTATGATTTCTGAAGGTTACCTGTTCAGTTCCTTCCTGGACGAGATGATTGTGCTCACCCAGCTTGATCTGTAGGGAGTTTGTCGTGGCCCCAGTACCAACAACGCAGTGACTGGCTGTCAAAATCCATCTGTTATTTAGAAGAGAGCCTCCACAGAGGTGCATCCATTTGTGTATCCAGAGGGAGGCCATCCATGGCCACGCGCCGGGTTTAGCATCGTATCCAGAGATAATTCTTGATTGTTGGACAGACGAGCGTCCGCAAGAAGAGCCTAATATTAACATTTAAACAGGTGTTAAAGAAGAGCCTAATATTAGCGTCAGAGAAAGTCCTTGGCCTATTTTTCTGTATGAGCAAATTAAAATTAAATACATTTTGCCATCTTCCTATCATGCCTAAAATTGCCTATCATGATAAATAAGCTGGCAATGAAAGAAGCATTGTATCAATTCGAATACAGCAAGCTGATAAAATTTCTGTCCTGCCATAACCTTTTGACGTAGATTCGTGTCTCCCTAGATTTCAGCAATTTGATATCCACAAAGATATTTGCATTAATGAAAATTACTGTTCATCGGTCTGTTATAAAGTGTTCGATGCCGTAGAGGTAGAGCAGGACACACTTTTTGGTGTATGGAACAGGACAATTCCAAGTTGCCATTCCGAGTTTACGCTTAATGCGATCATCAGTCGACTGTTGCTTGATATTTACATTATTATCACTAGGAGATAACGAATAAGACTGACCTCCACCACACAATCCACACAGGGGCGTAACTTGGCCAATAGGTTTGGGGGGGGGGTGAAAAGGGTTTCTGCCCTGCAAAATTGAGTGTTGCCCTGTAGACCAAGAAGCAAAGGTTTGTCTATAGGTTACTAGTGACAGTTTTACCAGTTTACATTTTTCTTTACCAAGGACAAACTTCTAAGCAATAAACTTCATTGCCTATGAAATGTCTATTTCTCTACGTTAGCGTAAATTTAATGTCAAATTTGATTTTCTTTTGTAATAAAGCTTCATGGCATATGAATTGGGAGGTGCATGATGTGGACGAGGAGCGACGAAATTGAGCCTGGGAGGGCTAAGAATCAAGTTTAGTGAGGTAGGAGGACCCACCGTAGTTGGATCCAAGGTGAAAGAAAATTTTTGAAATTATACCTTGTAAAAAGGCTAGAAGGCATCTCCCAGACTAAAGTTTAGCAAAATATTATACTGCTAAAAGAACTGATTATTGTTTTTTGGGAAAAATAGGGGAGATGTCATGGGGAAGGAAATAAACGGTACCCTCTCGTTTCAGATTGCACATAGTTGTGAATGACAGAGTAAGATGTTGTTTTGATTGGGAGAATTTTATTTCCTGAACAGAAATGTGCAGTTTCTTTTCACGTGTGAACTCAGCCTTACCCTCATAAACATATGCATAAATCATCAACGCATCCATTGGCTATGACATTCGGTAAGAAATGCTTTCGCTCTGCTAATAACTGAGCTCTTCCTGACATACCTGTTCCGTTCCCTAAAATGTAATGTCAGGAAGGGAGGTTCGGTTCATAGCCAATATGATACTTCAGTCTTAAAATTCATAAACGGTCTATTATGAACTTTAGAGATGGTGTTTCTGCGCGGCAATAAAGCTTTTCTTGGCGCCCTGCGAAATCTTCGATTGCCCTGCGAAATCGACTATTTTTTTAGATTTAGGTGGTGTCATCCCCCCCCCACACCCCCGGTGTTTCCACCCCTGAATCCACAACTTTTCATGCAGTTAATCTTCATATAGTCTTCATATCTTACAATAGCCAGCCCTCGCCCATGAAATGCTATCAAGAATCATAGTTGAATGGAGATAAACGAAAGAAGCGATCGACAGAAAGCTCAAACTATAAATTTTAGAGCATTGACGAAGCAGCTCATACCATATCAAGCCAAATCAGATTCTACAGCATCTTATTTGCTATGATGACAAACTTGTCTTTTCTGATGATAATGGTGAATCAGGATTTTCTTAGATATGACAAATTGTTCTTCTAAAGAATCCAAACGGGCATGTTTAAAAAAGTATCTAACTTTGTAGCATATTTTGTGAAAGGTCATCTGTCTAAAAGAAGATTCAAAGGATGCTGTAGGCACCAATATGCATTGCAAAAATAAACAGATCTATGCAAACGAAAGTCAACATGAAGATAATTCATTATAATTGAAAAGTAAATGGCATATTAGCAAAACCTCACCGATGCTCAAGCCAATGAAGGCAGCAAATGCGACAAGAGTGAGAAGCAACTTCATGTTATGGCCAGTCTCTGGAACTTTGAATTAGGTGATTCTGCGCTTGCAGTTTTATAAGCGAAATATAAACAAATCTGTCTCCAGGTTTGCAAACACCAACGAATTCTTTTCTTAACTAAATGTCCGCCTTCTTAGAATATGGTCCCGATTCTTAACAGCCATAGAAAATCTGACTCCAAAATCATCCGTTGTGTAAACAACAGACACTAAAATCCTGCACAAGAATACAAAATGCCGAATAAACGCAAGTAGCACTTAGCAACTCTTTACAAAGAAGCCTATCATAGTCACGAATACAATTTTCATTTATAGAGTCCACATTCCTTTGCGTATTGCGCATTTCTAGAGTCCATATTTTTTAAATTGTCCTTTTTTTCAAGTTTTTCAAGAAAGCCTGATAATGCATAATTTCAGTCAGGCATAATTACACATAATTATACATAATTACAGCACGGAATTTCAATCTGCTTTTGATGTACTTCAATATTTGTCGGTATTGTCCTTTATTGTTGGTATTTTAGAAGTCTCTTTTACAAATCTTGGTCTTGTGGTGTCTTTAATTAATGTTGTGGCAAAAGTTTCTTAAATTCTGCCTCTAAACCATTTCTTCTATTTCAAGTAGACTTTCATCGCTTTTGCTGCTGTTGTCTCACCAGATAATCATAAGACATTTAATGAAACAACCGGCGGCAACTTTTCAGGCTATCTATTGATATTGGTCGTTGTCCGCATCAGAAATTATAATTAGAAATTTTGGCGTGGTATCTTTTTGTGTCCTTTTGCCAAGTCACTAAGTTGAGGCAGTGGCGGAATTCAGGCTTTCATTAGGGGGGGGGGGGGGGGCAGGCCTACGATTTTCCGACAAGATATCATCTTGGAATCTGGACCATGTCTAATTTTAAATAAACTGCACATTTTGATGAAAATAGGTGTTTTTGTGGCGGACCTTTTAGAAACCTTTGCTGAACACGCTTTAATTAAGCAGCAGGATAAACAATCCAGTTATGATTTCTGATATCAAGATCGATATCTCATCTAAGACAATTGATGATACAAAAGGGCGAAAGATTACAATTTTAGCAAGTCGTTCATGATAACAACATGATTGTAATTTTAATGTTCATCTTTTGCATTTCATCTTGCTTTCTACAGTGGGAAATACGTCTGAAAATAGCTTTTAGTTGGAAGAATCCGATGGAAGTTTTGGCTAATCTTTACAGAACTGAAATTAAATATACAATTCAGAAACCTCCTTTTATTTTTGTCATATATTGTTTGTTTGATTATTTAGTACTGGCTAATATTTTATCAGCTATGCCATGTTCAAATTTTGCGGCACAGAGAGGTTATAGAGGTCCCTGGGGTAGAAAGGGAAAATGCAGATAACCTGCGAGCGAAGCGAGCAGACAATTTGGCATTTACGCCTTATAAATTAGCTTGAAATTCCTTTTCAGAAAGATTTCTTGGAGTAATTTTGACATTTCATTCATTACATATGTCAGTAAGGCAGTTTTCCACTGCACCCATCTATAGGTTTTTAAATCTATAGATGGGCGGAGTGGAAAACTGCTTTCTTCTTTGGATGTTTTCGATATCTCGTAACAAAGAGCCAAGCTTTCTGATTGCTTTTCATCGCTCTATATTTCAGCTTCCTTGAAAAATTTCCGTTAGTTTTGCTATTGCTCACCTTCAAATAGTCTCTTAATAGGATCTCTTTGATCGCTGTGCTAACAGTTTGATTAGCTGCGCATCAACATGCTTGATTTGAAGATGATAGACTAATTAAGTTGCAGGGTCTTCGCCAAGCCAGCTCAATAAATAAATCGTTCAAGTGATGCACAGCTTTAGCACTGTGAAAGTGATGGAGGAGCATCAGCCACTGAAATGCTACATGTTGCAGCTTTGGTCATAAAGAGTTTAGAAATAAATTTTGATCAAACTTTTTGCAAAATCAAAGAAGATGGGACTGATTCACGAGGAGAAGAGGGAATTGCTTCTTGTGCGCAGGCGCGTACCAGATAGTTGGAATTCAGTTCAATTCAGTAACACTATAAAGCCACAACATTGTAGAAACAGAAGTAAAAGATAGCGAGTTCGGCTCCGAAGGCATGGAGCGTTAAATTTGGTACTCGCAATTGGTTGAAACATTCTCTGCAAAGACACGTGCGCTTGTACAACGTTTGCCTCTTTAAATGAAAGATTATGCAAGACCCTGATTCTAGTCCACAAATCTAGAGGTTAAAAATAGATTTGAAAAGGAAACATTTTAACACATGCATATAACGGAAATAGAACATCAAAAAATAGATAGCGGCAGGGATTGGGCACTGACGTAGATATAAAACGCCATAACAATAGGCAAGCGACAAGATGGGGAAAAATGCAAAGTCACGTGCTCGCGTTTCTGATTGGCCTATTTAGAACCACAACTGGATATATATATTTTCTAGCGTTGAAATTTCGCTCTTTTTTCTGACGTTTTATACTCTGTAGGATTTCAGACGAAAAGTTTTAATATGTTTAAAAATGTTTGCTTGTTTGGTTACATAATTGATTACAAAAAGCTTGTTTACATCTATTCAAACTTGGTGAAGTACCATTTGACTTTAAAAGCTTGGATTCAGCACTTTTCATTTTTGAAAAGAAAAGCTCTTTCAATGATTTGTCACCCAGTAAAACTATGCATCATACACTCCTATGCTAGATCCTTGAATACCTCTAGTTCAACCAACCGAGTAATAAGGCTACAGGTCTTCATCTATAGAAGTAATTTTGCCCTCATGAGACCAAAATACTATAGAAGTGAAGCCCTCATGAGACCAAAATACTTCCTCGTTGGACATCAACTTTAAGAACAGGCACAAGAAGAAGGTGACGAAGCAGGTCTGAAAATAACATTACTCAAAACAAAGACAGGTTAGAAATCTTTTTGCAAGAGAAGAAAACCCTTTGGAAAGCTTGGATTTACTACAAATGTAGTCAATTAGCTGCCTCTCTTGATACGTCATAAACCCGCTCTAATAAGTCGGACTGAGTAGCATTCGTTTGTATCTTACTTTACTCTCTGTATTTAATACAAATTATCGGCGTTATTGTAGAAAGTTTTATTATTTGTGACTTTATTTAGCAGGTCAGTTTGAATACTATAAAGTATATAACAGGTAGGTTTGAATATTATTCTGAAACGTATTCAGCCCATGCAAGTGTTTCAAATGGTGGTCATGATGATAAGCAAACAATAACAACTCATGTTAATTATCTCTAAAAAACGCCCTATTTGAACTAAATTTTATTCAATACCACGTAATCATGATGTTGAATTAATTTAAGAAATTTGCCCATAAAATTAGGGATGAATTTTAGATCGAGGATATATAGATAAGACACGAAATGAATAATCTGGATTTGTTTGATTCTTGAATATTTCATTACATTTGATTCTGAAAGGTTCATGAACACGATAGTAATGAGCATAGTATGATAAAATGAGCATCACCCGATCAACTCTTATCAAACTGTTGTTCAAATTATTGTGATATATATTGATTGATCCAATCGATGTAGTCACCAACGGGTGCAAATGCAGTGTAGTACTTGCAGTATTCCACCACAAAACTTGCAACTGACTGACTATCATGTAAAGGTACCACCTTTTTATAACAAAGTAGATTGTGATTGGTAGTTTTGAAACCCACCTGACAAGTAGCATCTGTAAGATCCAATCATCGGCCTAGAATCTTTGGCCGGGAGACAGATTGTCTGCACACGAGAATTGAGTTTTGCAGGCATTTTCAGCTTAATCAATGCAATATCGTTAGTAAGTTTAGTCAGTGAATAGCTTGGGTGCGGAATAATTCGTTCAACATATAAGTCTTAAACGAGACTCCGTCGATGTTTTGGTGTTTGCAGAAACGAAACTGGATGCTTCATTTCCAAATTCCAACTTCTCTGTTTGAAATTCCAGGGTTCAAAACACCGTACAGGATGGATGTAATCTCTAGCTAAGAGGGACTGATTTATTTCACGGATCGGATTGTTTCAAGGGGACTCTTGGGCGCAACTTTTCTAGGAAATATCCTGCTGATCCGTATTGAGCTAAATCTGTGGAAAGAAAAATGCCTACTGCCTCCTTCCAAGCGACCTCCTTTTCAAATTATAAAATTTTTCTTAAAAGATATGGAGACACTGACTGATTTTTATTCCATATCTTTAGGGGGAAGCCGTCGATGATGGGTGATTTGAAGATGGAAGCACAAGGATTGTCGTTAAAAATAAACTCTAGATCTTTTGATTGGCTTAAAGATAAAAGTATGCCTGCAATACCAAAAAAATCAAGTTCTGCTCCTTGGCCTGAAAGAGCATCAAACAATTTTCTAAAAAATTAACCACAAAGTTATCAATAGTTTCTGACTAATGGCAACGCAGCTTGATGATCAGACAAATAGCAAGCATGGCGACATAAAGAGATCGCGTGATGGCAGCATTCAAACTTCTACTGACATGAATACATTTGATAAAATTCAGGATATTGATATTCCAGTTTTCAACAAAAGTCCATAAAATTGCAATAAATTTACATTTACGTTGAGACAGTCCATGAGTAACTTGATGACTGAAATATTGACGTGCCTTTTGTGCGAAAGTTATCAATGTTGCAACGTCTGAGATAACTTCTGAAGATGAGTTGAAATTTGAAAAATACTTTAAAACAGAATGTGAACAAGTTTGCAGAAAAGTCTGCGCATTATTAAGGCTCGCATCTTACTACTAAAAGCTCACCGACTTTTTAGATTTCTTAAGCTGATAAAAAATGGCAGGGTGAAATAGGAAATAGGAAAATTTTATTTCAATTTCATTGTAAATTGTTTTTTCCTTTTAGATAGTTGATCTGAATTAGCCTTTTTATATGATATTGTAAGAAAATCCAAATGTAAAGAATTTAGTTTGCAAAATGATTGCCGATACTTGACAGGCCAACATCTCCAACCTAATTACTCATATACCCCATGTCTGGCTTTCAGAATCCGGTGCTTTTCATAGTATGAACTTCGGAATATTACTAATATGAACTGTACAATTTATAAGGTAAGCCGTGCATTTGTTTTGTAAACAAAAAGGTCAGATAACAGAACTGTTAGCATTAGATATGAATGTTCTAAAACAAAGCAATATGGTTGTTCTTTGAATTTCTCAAGGATATGATTGTGTTTGCAATTAAGACATGTCATGAAATATTATCAAATTATACCTGTGATAAATATATATTCATACACAAGGATAAACCCTTCAGTATCCAATAATACAAATTTACAATCTTATAAAAAACAAAAGTAACATCACAAAAGCAAGATGCTAAGGAAATTTTTGATATTGCTCTTCTTCCAGGGGGTTCTGTTGTGGAGTGAACTTGTTTAATCAGTCAGGAGGTTTGCTTTCAGGTTTTTCCTAAGCAACCAAAAATGGAGGCCACCTGTATATAAACAGGCGAGCAGTTCCATATTTTGGAAATTTCAAAGTCATATTCATAGTGTATATCAATTCAATAATCAATTCTCTATATCAATTCAAAAATTTGCATATCAATTCACTTTGTGTTTAGTAAGGTAATACGGTAGGGGCTCTGGGACTCTTTCCCAGGACTCTTTTGGATATGTAACCTTATTGTAAGCCTGAGTGGTTGATCTTGTGTGCATAGAAATATGTAGATATGTCTTTTTCTCTAGGTTAACTTTAATCAAACGACCCGAAAGATTTTTGAGACACCAAACTGGCAACGAGAATAACAAGACACATTTTCATTCAAAATGGCAAGCATTTTGCTTCACCCTATGCCCAAATTTATCCAGTCACGGAGATTGGAGCAAGCCTCGCTACTCGTTGGGAAAAATGGCTGGCAGGTTTTGAGATGTACCCAACTGCCTCTGGAATAACCAATGACACTCGAAAAAGTGCTTTATTGCTGTATCAGGTGGATGGAAGGGTACCATGGGTACTAGACTCACTCTATATAAAATAAGAGAGTCACATATATAATATAATTTAAATATTATCTTATATGAAGTGAGTCTGGTACCCAGGGTAATGGAAGGGTGACAGAATTATTTGCATAGCTTGAAGATACCGATGCTGGAGATGATTCAACATACCCAAGGGAAAATTGATCGAGTATTTTGAGGACGACAGGTATGACGTTTATGGTTTCAGAGAAACACTTGAAGAGCCACCAAACGAGACTCTAGACCTGTATCATACCCGTCTGAGAGCCCTAGCTGACCCATGCGAGTCTGCCGACCTGGAATTTGAGCTGAAAGAGCAAATAATTTTGGAGGTTCTTTATCTCGTATCCGCACACAATCGTTGCGTGATCCAAAGTATGGCCTTGAAGCTCGTATGCCGCTGGACAATCGTAGGGACAAAATTATAGTAAGTTTCAGTCAAAGAAGATTGAAGGAAAACCAGATCATCGGGAGGAAACGAATTAGGTCACGATAGGAATTGTCAGTGACGAAAATCCGGGGGGTGGTAGTGGGGGAGGGGGGCGCGCCGGCTATGTACTTGATCGCAAAATGTTTTCGAAAATGGGTGATATAATACTTGCTCACTCAAAAGTGAAAGTATTTAAATCAATTAATTTTCGAGCCCTGCTGCAAACAAAGAAACGCTATATCGTTGTAACCCTCTTTGTTGTTGTCAATGGTAATTGTGGAAAATGTTTAAAGCACAAACAGCACAGTTGTCTTAGATCGATTTTATCCCAAAAGTTTTTTCACGACTTAGCTTTTTCGTAATCTTATATAGCTCATAACTGACCGATCGAACGAAGTAATATTGACGCACAGCCAATCACAGGACCAGTAATGTTTGTGAACTTTGGAGAGTTTCGAGTTTTCTCTCTAGAAGCCTTTCTCCTAGAGTTTTCTCCCAGATTACATCTGCGTAGCTTAGATGACTTTTAACAATAGCGTAATATACACTATAAGATTCGACTGGGGCAGCATATTATTTAGTTTCTTCAGTGAAGTAGGTTCCTCACAAATCTTATTTTCAACAGTTGCTCGTTCCATTTCAGATCTTCATCAACTATTACTCTATAATGATTTGGTTTTAGAAACTCGTTCAATTTCAGAGTTATTCAGCTTCAACCCATGTTTTTTACGGTTCGACAGCATGCTGCAGGAGCAGCAGCACGTAAAATTCTTTGCAAATTCATCTTAGTGTTTACACTTTCCACCCATTAATATCCACCTTTTGTCATCTTTCCAGCGCGGTGTGTTTGATACCTAAACAGACATCAAATGCTTCCATATGGCTTGAGATTAAAACTCGTCTTCTTTGTTAACAACCATGAAAGTCAATCTAATACTTCTTCGTTATCAGTTGCTGGAATTTTCTCACAATTGCCCTAAACCGTTTTATGGTTTGATGAGGTTTAAAGAAAACCAAATGATATATAGATTGCTTCGTTTTGCCGCAGCTGAACTGTCTCGTTCTATATTGATTTCAAAACGAACATCTTGATATTTTTTGCTTGTCAACGCAAGGCTGTAGCTGAGAAGCTTATCAGCTGCTCGCATTACAAGTCCCCTTCTCATGTATGTGACAGTAACAGAACAAAAAGATATTTAAACAGTCAGCATTTCCTATCTATTGCTTCATCAACTCGCTGGGCCATTGATACTCTTTTCAACTCGACTAAGGCTGATAAACGTGTCAAAACTTTTTCTGTTGAATTATAGCTTTCTTCAAAGGATTTCCACAAAAGTACCTTGTATGCTTTAAATGTGTTTATTTGCTTGAAATGGCTTTCGAAGAATTATTCTCGCAAATTGATAACAGAATATTTTCAAGGCTTCACACTTGTCCACGCTGCTGCCTATGAATACAGAGCTACTTGACACGAGACATAACAAAAGAGTTGCTCAAAAGTTTACTGAACGGAAACAAGTTTTTTATGTTACTCTTTAGTGACAGTAAACAACAAACTGTCTTAGAAGAAAATGAAGCTGTAGGAACCGTTTATCGCAAACCACTCGAGAGCCATCCGCTGAAAATCGCAAAAATCTAAAGCTCTCAAATATATTTGTGTATTCACTGAGCTGATATAATATAGCCTACTCCTTACTGTGCATGGCTTTTCATGCAAAAAAGTTTGTATGTAGTAACGCAAAATTTGGTACCGCAAAATTTGAAGATGAATCTACTTTATGCTGTGCTAACGTGATATTCCCATAAGAAGATAATTTGAATTTGGCGCGAAATAGCTGAAACCCTCAGCCCATACAAAAGTAGTGGAGTTTGAGATCGGAATTCATTTGTATATATCTTCAGGCATTATCTGTTTATTAGCTCATCCGATCCTTTTTGAAAGGAAAGAGTAAAAATGTACCCAAAACGGAACCTTGCGTCAACACAATGTCAACATCTTTGATGCTAGAACAGCCAGTGTTAAATATTGCTATCCATTTAAAGCACTAAAGTCAGTGCATTTTTTAGTTATCTTCAACTTTAAGGAAAGTCTAAGATTTAGAAGACAGCTGTTGTCCAACAAAATTAACAGGTGTCGCTGCCAAAAGGTTTTCAAATGTGATTGGATTATGGACGTTATCTTATTTGGAAAGACAAAAGTGACTGGTCAAATATAAGGGCATTTTCTTGCGAAAGCAACCTGAAACGAAACGAAAAATGCTTGGTGTAAAATGGCCCTACATAAGAAGCTATCTATAGCTTGTAATCACAGAACATAGAGCTGAAGTGAAGCCCCCGTCATTGAAAGCCTATTCACAAGCGTTTTGGTGTATATGAAAGACGGCCTCTAACTAAAAAAATGTACACGAACACCTGCAGCATTTACCACATTGATGATTAAATGAATCGCGAGTTATTGTTTAACTTCTGTATAGCACAGGGCGACATTTCATTATTAAAATTTAACGTTTTTCCACTTAACGATATGCACAATATTAGGGTGTCTATCAATTCATTGAGGAGGAAAATTTTTCCATTTCATTAAAACTCCATGACAACCACTATTTTCGTCAGTCCTTAGACTAGTTGATTATTTGTCGTTGTTTGCCGTGTTTTGCCTTGTCACATCCTGACTTGGGACAAGGCATAAAGGGAGTACTTATCAGGACGTAATTTGGTGTGTGGCGAAACAGTGAAAGAGTTGTGATGCTTATCTTCCGCCAAATTACTTGCCCTAGCTGCCGATCAGTAGTCCATGCAATAGGACTCCTACTTTTGTACTTTGGCTTCCTCATCCTGGCAGGATACATCTTCGTTGTCATAGAGGAAGATGAAGATGTGAGAGCTAAAGATCGGAAGCGAAAAGCCTTCCTAGACGTGCTAGCCAAGTACAATTTCACGAAGAACGACAGCATGGTTCACGACATAGTGATAGCCGCTTATGATGCATTTGATGTCAATGCTCTCGATTTGAGTGATTTCACAAACGACGTTGATTCTGAATGGCACATAGGCAGCGCGGTATTCTTTACAGGGACCATTGTCACTACCATTGGTAGGTAATGTTTTTTTAATCACGCTGTCATGTTTTCGTGTTCTCTCAATCAGCTAAATCATTTGCCGCCATATTGAAGATGAAATCAATAGTTGTGGAATTCCTTGTTTGAATAGTTTGTGATAGCAACTGATGTTTTGTAAGCACGGCATCATTTAAATAAAACGTTCCTTCAGCCTGCTTCTTACGATTATGGTCCGGTTTGCCTCTGTCCAACGTGTTTGTTTTCTCGCTTGCTTTGATTAGAATATTCTCGCGATTAAAACGCCCATTATTTCAATCAACCAGAGTTGGCTTTCAAAAATCCTTTTCAGCTTCAGAGCAATTCATACCGTCAAACCATGGTCAAACAATGTGGTTTTAACCAGTGCTAATTTAATCTAATTTCAAATTAGAACTTTTTGTTCAAGTTTGCAAACATCTCATAAATCGTTTACAATGTAGCCTGCAACTTAAGCAAACATTTCATGCTTTCGCTGCAAAAAGCTGCTAAAACAAGGGCAAGGGTGGACCGGCATAATAAAAAGACCTAGATTTGAGGCTGGAATGATTTAAAGTGTGCAGGAACTTTTTATCTTTTTGTGGCATCCGACGTAATTGCACAGTTTATGGGAAGAAAATAGGCCTCAAAACGTTCTGCTGAATTTGGACTCAAACAGGGACGATTCTAGCCTAGGATATACAGAGGGGGCAGTCACAGGAAATCCTTGAATAGTAGTGTATGGAAGCAATTTATTGGTAGAATAACGGCTTGTTTCAAAAGATGTAGTGGATATTAAATGCTAGTCAGAGTCTATATAGGTATTGATAATTAGATATCATATTGAAAATTAGTTATAATGCATAGGGGGGGGGGGGGCACTAACCAATAACAAAAAAGTCTTCATAAACCTCCTGGTCCACCCTTAGTCACGCCACTGGTCTCAAAACTGATACTGGCTTGAAAGGCAGCACCCGAGCGCCAGTTGAACTTTTGCTTCTCATTTTCCTTTACAGAAGTGTGAAAAGACTGCTTTGCATATTCTCTTAAAGGTAATGCATAAACTGAAAAATAAAATTCTGAAAAAGAAGGCGTTCCAAACAATTCCTAAGTGTTTTCATGGACGGTGCAAAAATGTTATCGCTGGGAATCAAAATTGAGTAACATTGTCAAGTCTGTTGAAACATCACGTGTAGATCACATGTAATTACACAAGTGGTCACACATGTGATCAAAAGTTGCTAGATCGAAAGTTCTTTGGACGCCTCTCCTTAACCTAAAATTTGTTACCCTGGGCACCAGACTCACTCAAAAATATAACTTCGTGGCAGAAAAAATTACTTTGCTGTAGAATGGATGTCTTACAATCATTCTACTTCTGGTCAAACTTACAAACATTTCTTCTCCACCAATGATGTTCGACAAGGATTGCAAATTAACCCTCTCTTCTTTAATGATGAAAGAAGTTTCTTTAGGAATGCCTCACCTGAAGTTTAATTGGAAATGCGTGTGCGAGAAAGCTGTTGCATGCCAACAGCCTTTTTTCTTGAAGTTTCCGGGGGGGGGGAGGGGGCGAGCTTCGAACGCAAATGTAATTTTCTGAAATATATGTATGAAAGAAATTATATCAAAATATAAAAATTATATCAGGGATGCAGCATCCCCTAATCACTGTTGTGGCAAAATTCATGTTTACGCTGTTTTACTTGTGAAGATGGTTTTTATGTGGGGAGAGATCTTTGAGAAAACTGATCTGAATGCCTTCTCTCTGAATGTCTTCTCCTTGAGTAGACGTGCTTGTCCGGGGCCTATCTAGCTTCATCAGCTTACTTTTAAGTATCTTGGAAACATGACCGATCTTTTCACTTAGGTTTGAACAAAGTGATTTTGCATTTTCTTTTGACGTTAACTGAATTCCGAACATAGTCCCTGCTCTTCCAATTATGGGCCCCCAAAACGGTATTTGAAGCTCTGTAAGTCCTAGGCTTATCATCGGAATATCACGTTGTATAAAATTTTATCATTTTTGAAGCCATTTCTTTATTTACATATTTATCAGTGGGTCTTTTTCAGTCCAAGCTCTTTTTGATCTTGAACAACACTTTTGGTAAAAAGATATATTAATAATGATTTTAAAATATTAACTTGCTGCTGTTCTTTTTAAGGATACGGCAACATTGCACCTAGTACGATGTGGGGAAAACTTTTCTGCATTTTCATAGCCCTGGTTGGTATCCCGTTTACGGGCGTGATTCTTGGCAAAATGGGTGTCGGCCTTACCAATCTTATAAGCAAAGCTGATGATTTTGTCGAGGATAGAATAAAGCAATGTTTCTCGCTTAAAGGTGAAAACGCCAAGGTCACCATACGTCGTTTGCAGCTGGCTTTCGTGCTGTCCCTGTTTTGTATCTTATTCCTGCTCATACCAGCAGCAGCATTCATCGAAGTGGAAGAAAATTGGGAGTATTTTGATTCGTTTTATTTCTGCTTCATAAGCCTCACTACCATTGGACTAGGAGATATTACACCAGGAGCATCAAGTAACCAAATCAAACTCAAAGAGGGCATTAATGCGTCTTTATTGAAGGCAAGTGCTATTCAGGTAAGGAGGCAAACATTTGACCATTCAAAAATAACCATTTCTATTACTCATTTTACAGCTGTAGTGAAATTTGAGGGTAGGAGCACGATGAGGGGAAAGGGCATGATAACAGGACCGCCGGAGCCGGGGGCACAGGCCCCCTGTTTGGAGAAAGTGTGAAGTGCCCTTTTTGAAAAAATATTGCGTGCACTATTTTCAAAGCCAGATATTTTTCCTTTAGACGCCAAGTAAAACAACTTAAATCAAGGCATTAATCCAGTGATTCTCAATTTCTAACAACATCTACTGCAAAAGAGACTGTATCTTTGGCGAGATAAATTTCCTCAGTGTGTCGCCAGTTGTTTCGCAGCCGGTTTGACACCGTATTCTCTCTAATGAACGCCGGGGTAACTCATTTTATTCCTTGGCCTCAGAGAGGGGGCGCTCATTAGAGAGGGGTGGTCATTGGAGTGGGGCGCTCATTGAAGATACAGTAGATGGATATCCATCAATAAAAACTGAGCTTTGAAATTCAAACGATCATTGTTTTTACAAAAATTAATGTTGAATTTGCATCACACTTGCTCAAAGCAAAAAAATTTACAAGATGTCAATTTCTTCCGAATCGGAACCCTCGTAGACTTGCATATTCAGATATTCAAGATACACTGGCGTAGCATCTTGAATATCTGTATTTCCAATACTATCTCCAATGAGCGCTTATTGGAGATTTTGCTCAAAAAGGGAGCGCTTATCAGAGAGATTACGGTAGGTCGACCGGAATAGACCTTTACCCTAATTACGTCATCATTGCGAATTTGCGCTTTGCATTCTGGGACTAGTGGTCACGCAGGCAACCAAACTGTTGATGTACTGCTCGACCTGATAGTCATAAATAAGCATGATTAATAGTCATAAATTAGTATGATTAATTATTTCAAGTGAAGGCTTAGTGTTAGGGTAAGGGTTAGGGTTAGTTTTAGGTTTAGTTTTAGGTTTAGGGTTAGGTAAACTAATTACGTCATCAGGTCAAGCAGTATGGAAACTAGACAGCTCCAGGTCGACCAGCGTACTACTTTGCAGTGTATATAATCTCGGAGAATTCAATTGGCCTAAAGATTACAATTTAGATGTTTATTTTTTGTCTTGCTAAATTTTGGAAGAAATAGAGACTGAAAACTCGCTTTGAAATACATAAAGACTGAAAATTTGCTTTCAAATAGATAGAGCCTAAAATTCGATAATTCCTCTCAATTTTGTACACCATATCTTTGGTTTAACTTGTAGGTTTTTGTTACTTTTATATGAATGATTGCATTAATGTGGGATTATTATTTTTGGTATGTTGTAATTGATCGGAATATTTGTCGAATATAATGCATCTACCATAAGTACGGGGGAAAGATGTGTGCCTGCCGCGATCTCCAATTACAATAAAAATAAAAAACAAATAAGGGTAAATCAAATTTTAAAGAAAATATGAATCATACGTCGATGAAAGATTTACACAAACGAAAAACTGCAACGTCCATGAGGAATTATACAATTAAGTATGCCCAAGAGTGCATGACTCCTAAATTGAGGACATAGCCATTTACGCTGTGTTATTTTTTTCTAAATTTCTGAATTACCATGTCAGCTGTCCTATTTTGGCAATAACCAATATTACGAAAAATGTATGTTTGTGCCCTTTTTATTCCTTTTGCCTCCCTTCCTGCTCAAACCTGCGCCCGGCGGCCCTGGATAAGGCACCATCACGAAAAGGGGCGTGGGTGGCACCTATCCTTGAAGGTCTATTCTGCTCATAAAAACATACCACATCTCAGTTGTCCGCATCTTGCGACGGCCCTCCAGAGGATCGCGGAATAAATTTAAGATGAGCAGAATAGCTTTAAAAAGTGACAACAATAAAATAGCTTACACCAACTTGGGAGGTTTCATTCTTCATCAAATTGCGCCGCTATTTTGAGCATCTTATGAAAACAGGCCTGTCTTCATGCGAACGAAAACGGATTTTCTCAAGAGGAACTTTTGACTAATTTTAACCATATGAAAGTATTCTCTTTTAACAAGCACACTGTATTGATGTAGTAAATCTCCTGCCTGTTCAAAAGGAAATCGTTTCTTTAGAGAATGATTTTTAACACGAATAGGAAGAGAATGTATGTGCAACAATGAGGTGTGCAATAAACATCGAATGTGGCTAACGCCGATCGAAGCGTAAAGTGGATCAAAACGCATGTGTTTGTAGAAATGTGTTCAGCTATGATTTCGAATTCTAGGCTTCCGTTATGATCTACCTTCTAACCGGATTGGCTGCTCTCTCCATCATCCTTGCGCTCGTTGGATCAATAATAAAATCAGCAGCAGAGAAGACACTTGATATTGGCGGCAAAGCTTTCATAGATGTTGGGGGTATGGAGCTTATCAGTGAAACAAAACGACTTGCATCAAGCATCAGAAAAAAGACTGTGACTACCCTGGGCCTAAGTAATTCACAATCAACGATTAACGAAGAGCAGGGCAAAAACATTACGATGGTAAGCAGAATAAGTGAACACGAACATGAAGATGCATACGTCATAACCGAGAAAGGAGAAATAATAGAAGCCGACAAGACAAGCGCAAACAACAATGATCTGAAAAACAGCAAGGAAGGCACAAGCAGTATAGTTATGGTTAATGAAAACACAGCAGATGCGGACACTGACAAGCAAAGCCTACTCGGCTCAAGGGTTACACTAAAGAACAGTGCAACAAATATACAGGACACTGACAAAAAAGTTCATCAATCTGAAGAAGTTGTCTTCAGCGAAGATAATGAAATGCAAAAGAAGATGCCAACAGCAGAGGGATGACATACAAACTTAACAAGATTATTTGTACATTTTGTATACTTCGGAACCTTAAAAACTTTTTTCGTTCAACCACCGACGCCATTAGCTACAGAAGGATGGTCATGATCTGCAATCCCCCATGAACTGTCGTCCCTGACAGGGCATTAAGGGAAGTATGTATTCAAATATATATGTTGTTGATGTGTCTAGATTTAGATTTAGCAAAACCAAAGGTCACTGCAATGCTATTTACTTTGATACATTCAACGATTATTTTGACACTTTTTCTAATATAGAAACTAATATATGTATAGGCCGCATAAGAAAATCTCTATCGCTAACAGAATAGATAAAAGACTATTAAATAACATTACTTTATTAAAGTATTTTAAAATATCTATACTAAGATGATGAATGATGGTCTCAAAATAAATCATTAAAACTATTAATTTATTATCGTGAATACATAAAGGTCTCTTTAGTGCAACAAACAGGTTTGTATTTTATTTGGCCTGTAAAACAGGATTGCTGAATTCTATCAACCCATAGACGAGACTGTTTATTGTCGTAGAGATTTCACCATTGAAATTTTTTCTTTGATCACAAGCTTCATATAACATACATCGTTTAAATCATGATTTTAAATCATACAACGATTTTTTTTATGTCAAATAACATTGTTGGCACAATCAACTGAGGCTATGAGCATTAAATACTTTCAAAGTGTTATTTCCTTCGCTTGTACCTTGTGATTGTGACTGTGACCCTATGAGCGGTAAAATGCAACTCTCATCTTCGTCTCTATCAGGTGCTATTTAACATCGGTATTCAATGCCTTCTGCGTGCCTGCGCGAATAGTCAAGATGACAAATGATGGGATGGCATCCATAAAAACACCTGTAATTCCAAGAAGAAAATGTTCTGAATAGCACAAAAATAGAAACACAGCATACCACACTACATTTTGTCTGACAAACCTAAGTGTTGAATACGAACCTACGGTTAGGTTCGACGTGGACAGCAAAGATGCCAGCAAAGTCCGCGTCCGCAAGCTCAATGTGCTAAAACAATCCAATATGGCGAATCCAACAAAACGAGCTAACTTCAACATAACTTTTTTAGTTATCTGCTTTCATGTAACGGTCCAAACTCAAATGAACGATTGACAAAACACTTTTTGTCATGCTTTTCTCTAGTTATGTTTTCTTTTAGTCAGTCTAAACTTGGGCAGTAAGAACATTGATGGCTCCCAACAATATTTGGTTACGAAAAGCGTTTCTAACAAAAAGTTATACCAATGTCTTCTTTGTATTACGTCTTTTTCTTTTTGGTTGGGGGTGATGCCACTGGTTTGACATCTGCCAAAGATGCGCTCGCTTTCGGAGTCCCTTGAGCAGGTGACGGCGAGGGAGCATCATTGTTTGCGTTTTTTGTTACAATGGTGTTTGGTTGGTTGCCTCGTTGTGGTTGATTACTTGTCGGTGGTTCCATTGACCCGGTTGGTTCCAACGAGATAGGCTTGCCTTGGTTACCCTGCTCCGTAATTTCTTCAGCGTTGGAGCTCGCTGAGTCTTCTTTTAAACAAAAGTATGAACAACAGTTATTCGACAATTATATAAGGTATCATTAGGATTTCTAGCAAAGAAACAAACGTTTGTAATGAATTGACGCACCAGTTTTGAGATAACAAATCAGTGCGTGTTTGCCTCGTGGATCGTTTGCCAAACGAATTGCCCCGCCTCCCTCGAAAAAGTCCTCCCCTCGAATAAGCCCCCACCCTAGAACTACAAATTTTCAATAAGCCCCCCTTGAATAGACCCCCACTGCTACCGTAAATTCTCGAATTGAACCCTTCCATTTGACGAATTTTGCCACCTGAGGTTGCCTATGGTGTTTTATTGAATTACCACAACAAATTCATACTTTTGGTAGTAATTAATTAAATGCTCATAAAGAAATTCCTACTAAAATAAACAAGGTCTTTTAAAAATGTCTTCTTAATGTCTACAATAATCTTATAAGCCCCCTTTCTATAAGCCCCCCCTTTCTATAAGCCCCCCCTTCGAATAAGCCCCCATCCAAAAATGTCAAAAATAAATAAGCCCCCAGGGGGCTAATTTGCGGATTTACGGTATTAACAACTAGATGAAGAAACGAGTAAAAATAACCATTGTGATTTTACTGAAACTCGTGTTACTAGACGTGGCTATTGTATACAAAAAAATATAAAGCCATTCATCACATACGAACGATGAAATTAAACCAAATGTAGCTCAAGTTACAGGGGAATCAATGTGTAAGCCCATTTTAAAAGCTAAATTTCCCCCAATGTTGGCTAGTGAAAACGAAAAGTCATACCTGGAGCACCGGTCTGCCTTGGCTGTTGAAAAAAGAAGAACTGATACACAACTGTCGATGGACATTTTGTTATTTTAGTCAATTCAAGGTAACGTGATTGGGAAAATAGCTTGTTAAGTATTTCACAACTTCCAATATGTTTTAACAACGCTGTTTTATTAAGATATGCGTTGACACTGCAAGACTTCAATCTATAAAAACTATTTAAAAGCTATAACGTTTAAAAGTAGATAATATAAAAGATGGTTGGAGTCTGCCCGGGAAAGCACTTTGCGACACAATTGAACAGCGTAAGATAAACGGAATCTAAATTGGAAAGCTATTAGTGTTTACATAAATATCACATGTCATAGGTCATACTGTGAGTTCTATATCTAGTCGAATCTCCCATAATTGTGTCTGCATACGGTCAGAAAAAAGCAGTCTGCAAAATATGTGGGCTGGCTGTTTCTCTGCATTGCACGAAGCTTGATGTTCAAAGACAAACACATTTTAAGCTAAATTATCGCAAGACGGTAGAACAAGATCGTTTAGCTGAGGCAAAAAGATTCATGAATAATTCAGTTACAAAAAAAATTACACTCATTCATGTTTGAGATAGTTGTTATGTCTTTCTGCCAATGCATTTTGCGGTTATCATAAAGGACGAACATCCCAGGCAATTTGCATAAATGTAAGACTACAATCAACAAAGAAATTAAAGGCAAGGTGTTGAGTAACTCATAAAGATAAGGAAAAGTTTAGACATGTCGGAAATATTTTTAGAGTAGTTGTGACATGATTACTTAAAAAAACAAAGCAAAGCGTGAAATTTCTAAGTTAAAGGAATTAATGAATAATGTTAATATAAAAGATCATTTTAATCTAGGAAGGACTTGCTCCTTGATTGGGATTATAAAGTTGATTATGATAAAAGTTGAGGGCTACGACATACATGATTAAACCGACCAGGTGCGGATCTAGACCGGTTGCACAGGTGTAAAAAAACCGGTCAAATTTTAAGAACTATATTTCATTGTAAATCTTGAATTTTCGATCTAAATTTCGATTGCAACAATGATGCATTTCTCCCTGACTGACTAACTACAGTCCTTCTGTTTACAAACCCCCACAAGATTCCGTCAGTCCACGAGCACTGCTTTTCAGGGGGCCATTCCAAAAACATAAACTATAAAATCCCAATTCATCTTTTATCCCAAAGTACCGTATTTCCTCTAATAAACGCCGCCCTCTGATAAACGCCGCCCTCTATTAAACGCCGCACTTCTAGCCAACCATTTGGAAAAAACACCGCCCTCTATTTAACGCCGCCCTCTATTGAACGCCGGAACGTGAAAAGCGGCGTTCATTAGAAAACACACCAAACAAAAAGTAGGGAATCGTTTATACGTTTACTATTCGAGAGCCATGAAAACTTTTATCTCATAGAGACGAGGAATCTGACGGAGGCAGGGATATTGACATTCCTTGATTTGACTTGACATTCATTTTATCTTTTCTCATCGCATTTTTCTTGTCATTTTTGATTTGACAAACTTCTCATTTTGTATTGAACGTCACCGTCTGATGAACGCCGCATCCAAAATTTGCAGTTTGTAATAAACAACCCGGCGTTCTTTAGAGAAAACACGGTGTCTGAGTAATTCAAAATCGAGGAAATCAGTAACCACTCGATGTGACAGTTTGGAGTATGCTATCTACGTGCCAATATTGAAACCGGTAGCTATTGTTTTCTGAAAACCCGGTGGCTAGCTCGAAAGTGTGGACGCTTTAAAACAAAAAGAGACAAAATGAAATACGGATGCAAATAAGAATCTGAGGTTTTGTATTGAGGGAATAGACTTTCTTTCTCTGAAAAATTCATGAAAATTAGAATTGCAGTTGCAAGAAGAGGATCTAAGGCCACGCTGACCGAAGTAAAACTGGTCACGGCACCACTTTGAAGGGTAGCCAAAGAGAAGACTGTGTTTGACGACCAAATACATAAAAGCAACTCAGCTTTTACACTAAAACTAACAAAGATAAACTTAACTGTGGTGAAGAGCACCAAAACGATTAGTTAAAGGGCCACTCCAGCCCAAAATTTTTATTTCCGAATACGATGAAATCAGACCTCCTGAAAACGAATCTGTTATTATTTTTTTCATATCTTTAGCCGTTTTGTAGTTATTAGCGTTTATTAATTGGTCATTGAGTTGAATTGTTTTTCAACCGTGTTCTCGGAGATCTTCGGATTGACGTCACAGGCATTTTCGGCCTCGGTAAGTTCGCGGCAAGTATCATCAGCTGTCCAAAGGGTCAACGATAACGTTGCGAAATGGCAAACAGGGCCTAGCAGCGGCATGTTTGTTAGAAGGCCAGACTTTTATCTATATAAAGAGACAAGTATCGTCGGTCAGTCTTGATTTTCAGATCGAATATGGAAGTATTATATCGCACGAATCTGCCTGACAGAGCAGTCAAATTGTCAAAGTAGGCCAGCGAGACAAGAGACATGAGGATGTTGAAGGTCTGGATAATGGAACGTTGCTTTTGATGCAGTCTGTTTTGGCAGGCCAGTTTTCTGATTTTTAAAAGAAGATTCGCGCTTTTTCATCAGCTCTACATTCAGTGCAATAGCCAAAAAAAGCCATCACGCAATTTATTCGGGAGGAAAGACCTAAACAAAACCAGTATACCAGATTGATACAATAGATTCAGCAGGATAAAGAGCTTCTTATCAACATGAATTATTGAGAAAAAAACAGGACAATCAAGGACATGGACATGGAAGTATACAAACTTTCAAGACAGGACTAAAAACCTACCATTAGTCATGAGTCAAACAACTTTTTTCAAAAATTATACATTTGTTCTTATATCTATAGACAAAAAAGTGATTTGAGATTATATTAACATTTCATCTTTTTCAATATACTTGCTTAAAAATAATTTTTGTATTGAATCTTTAAGCTATTGCAGTGGCCTTGTCAGGTCCTTTAAGCTGTCAGAATTTTAACCTGCTATATATCAATGAATAATGAATACATGTTTGTATTTAAATGCTTAGCTACATTGAATAATATATTATAAATATATATACAGTCAGGCCAGTGAACTAGCTAGCAAATTTGTAATTTAAATTGCACATGAGAAATGTTCTTATAAAAGTATCATGAAACAATAATCTATTGCAAAATTTATAGAAACTACCTATATGCTGTTACTAGTTTGAAATAGTAGCTGTGGATTTGCAAACTTTATATAGAAATGACCAAATTATCTATAAAATTTTGACAAGTTCAAAAATAGTCTCCTTTGTAAAAGTTTTAATACAAAAACAGAACAATGTGTCAAGGTCTTTGTGGTAACTCTTGCAAATGACGATATGACACATCTGTTTCGAAAACCAAGGGTGTAAATTCCATGTTTTCTCTTTGGGGTAGTAGATCTTTTGCCCTCGATATTGATCTGGCAAAATTTTGAAATTGTGCATCAGTTTTATGATGAAATAGGCAGAACTCCAAAATTGAAGGCGAAACATGGTAGAACATGAAAACTAAGGGTTGAGAAGACAAACCCTCGAAAATTTTACACATCTGTACCTCGGGCAAGGGTGTACTGCACAGATCATTGGCAAGGATGTAGTGCTAGGAGGCTCATGCCCCCTTGTTGGTACAAAAAGTAGCAAACTTCTACTTTCAGTACTATTTTATATGACATTTTGCTTGAGAGCCCCTGTTGTACTTTTCTTAGTACCACACCTGACACCTTTAACCATTTGGTGGACAGTTCATGAGACTGACTATTAGAAATCTTACAATTAGAGGATAAAATTTTTCTCAAAGCCTGGGAAATTGCATTGCTTAGGGGTGTGTGTCACACCTTCCCCAAACCTCCTCCAAACCATGGTAATATGATAACAGGCCCCATGGAGCATTGAGAAAAGTGGGGGTCTAACAAAGTGGGGGGAGGCTAAAACCATATAAAAAGAGGCTTTACTGGTATAGCATTTCTGCAAAAAGTGCGGAGCTAAAGCCCCCCTCCCCAGCCCCCGTCCCTGCTCCACGGTGCCTGGATATGGATGGATTGTGACTTACGGGAAAGCTTCCATCTTGTGAATGGGATTCTTCTTCTAATGCGGTAATACATCATTTATTATTCACCTCCCTGGAAATCCCTGAGATGAGACGACGATAAGAAATGCCTTCGGTCAGAAATCCATTCACATCTGAAAATTCGTGAAGCATTCCATTTTGAAAAACTTGCTGCGTTGCCAAGATGAGGATTTGCATTCAGGTTGAAGTTTCCATGTTTGATTTATCGAACTACTATTCCATGTTGGCTGGAAGCCTCCGCTGGACATCAATCGCAATGAAGGAAAATAAATAAAACGACAACCGAGATTCCGACATGAATCGCCTCTTCCGAGCCTCTACCGAGTCGTGCGAATTTCAGTGCGAACGTATAACAATAGCGCCGAATGTTGAAACAATGGTCCCTTCATACGTCACAAGGTACTTTTTCCGAAAAAAACTTTGTCGTATTTTTACGGCGATTCTCAACTTTGAGCGTCTATATCTGGAAAACGAGTTAAGCTTTTCAAAAAAAATTTCACGATGGCTTCTTTTTCTCGACTAACTACCAATTTATGCAAAAATTTATATTTAAAAATCAGTCATACAACTGCCTGCCACGTGATTCTATTTTACACAGGCCCTATGATGCTTCACTAATCCTTCTGATGCAAAGATATCATGCATTTCTAAAAGCCAGCACAGCATTGTTGTTTCGATTATCGTTTAAACTCGAAGACATTTTTGATCTGATTAAACGAAGAATTTGGTCGAGAATTATCACCTTCACAGAGACATCAAATTCACAGAGACATCACCTTCACAGAGACATCACCTTCACAGAGACATCACCTCGCAGAGACATCACCTCGCAGAGACATCACCTTCACAGAGACATCACCTTCACAGAGACATCACCTTCACAGAGACATCACCTCACAGAGACATCACCTCACAGAGACATCACCTCACAGAGGCATCACCTTCACAGAGACATCACCTTCACAGAGACATTTGTCAGTGGGGCTACTTGACTAAATCAAACTTTGCAACCTACTTGAAAACAATATCTAGTAACATACAAGATGTAGTCAAACGGGTCAAGCATTATTACCATGGATTTTAGCTGTTACTGGGATTTTGGGCGATCGCACTCTAATTGAAAAAATTCATACTGAAGTACATTGTGACCCCAATTTTTTCGGTACCTGAGCCCGTTTTTTGGAGCTGTGCGGAGGTCGAGCTGCCTAATTTCGAGGCATACTGCTGGTCTGAGTAGATTTTAGTCTATGTGAAATTCTTCATATCAAAAAGCTAAGGGCCGCTATGAGCTCTTATTCGGTGACACCCAAGGGTGAAATGCTTATTCAATCCCAGGGCTGCGTTTAGTAGGGTCCAAAGGAAACACCGCATTATGAATATGCCACTTTGCATTCATTGATTTTGGTGCGGGGTAGTCCGGTATAGAGCCAATTCTGGTGCATTTGAGATGCAGGTCATCCTGTAACGGAGTTTTAGGACACAATGAGAAAATCTGTTTCTTGTTACATAGTGGGTTAGCTGAAAAGAAACAATGAAGAAAGATGCTCACAGTGCATTGACCTTGCATGGAGAATGAAGGGGAATCTGTCATATAGAGCTAATGTGCAACCTTCATCTGAAGCACTGGCCAAACAAACAAATTCAAAATATGAAAACAGAAAGTCTAGAGAGAGCTCACCTGTATAACCTTTGGTGGAAATTTGTTGAGGAAATCACCTAGAAGCTGATCAACACGAAATCTCTGAAACAAGGAGCTTGGCTCACTCTTCTTCTGTTTCCTTTTTGGAGCAGCATTGTCATCAAGCGAAGCATCTTAATTATGAAAAGGAGAACTTTAAAATTTCTTTCATTTCTGATAGGTAATAAAAGATGTATCATAAGTCATAAAAAATGGACCATAATTACCATTGAAGTCCCACCAATAACCTTTTGACGGTGTATATTTTGAATATGATAAAGCTGGAAATAAGAGCAAAAACTAAAATTAAAAGTAGTAATGTCCTAAGAGAGCTATGAAATCAACACATATTAACAGATCACAAGCCAGATTAACAGATGACCACTGTAAACTATGCTAAATAATGCTAAGCTCTGTGAACTCTTGGTGAGATGCAGAAGAGGGAATATTTACCCCAATAGGAAGTAAAAATAGGAATGTCCAATATTCTAGCAGGAGAAAAGAAATAACCTCTTTTCTAAACACAAGCGCTAATTCTATCATAAAGTTGAATTTACGTAAATAAATTTATCTAATCAGGAATATATTTACATGTTATATTGTTTCACAAATGAGTTCACAAATGAGTTCATAACTGAGTTTACACGAATGTTTCACATTTTTTAAAAAGTTAATTGATGAAGTTTTATTTGATCTAAAAGGGTACATTGCTTGCTGATACCTCACGTCACGTCTTGCAAAAACATGAAAAATATGGCTTGAAACCTTACCTTCATCAAAAGCAAGCTCAAGGTTGTGCACTGTTGAAAGCTTTAAAACAAAAGTTTTGTTTAAAGGGCAGAAAAGCGCAAAAATCATTAACTAAAAATTCTGCCAACAAAATCTAGAGAATCAAAGCAACAAAATTTTATCTCCAAATCATGTAGAAAATTCTGCTTCTGAGATTGGCAGTAAAGAATAGAAATTTAGATAAAAATATATTATTAAGCATTTACTACTTATAATTGATACACAAAGACATAAAATGGATACTAGGAACTTACAAGCCTTGAGTTCAAGACTGATCCCAAATCAGGTGCTTGATAAACAATACCAGCCAAAATATAGTATAAAGACAGAAAAGTCACTATAAAAATAAAGCACAAACCAGTTAGTTTTACTTATAGATTTCAAACTACAGACTCTATTTCATGCAAGCTGTAAACAATAACAAAGACTCTGCTATTTCCACAATTTACAATATCAGGACTTTCATCAAATACTAATTAAATTCAAAGAAAGAAGCAAAAAATCAATAATGAACATCCTTAGAACTGAACGATTAATGTTCAACTGTACATTTGTTTTAAATAGACTGAGCCATGCACCAAAAGGTAACCATTATCAGGGACTGTGGAATGGGTAAGCTGAGGGGGGTTTAGTGCAACAGTTGCTAAAAAGCAGAGAAATTAAGTAATAGCAATTAACAATTTTGTGTAATAGCAAACATGGTACCTTGATCTGAAGAATGTCTGTACTGCTTTCTAATGATATAAAGAATTGGATCTTGACCATGGATCAATTCATATTCAACCCCAGTCATCAAACTACAATGGAACAGCAATATCATGAAAAGTGATATTCCGAGTATTGCCAATAACATGATTCACATAAAAACCAGAATCTGCATCTTATAAACCCAATGAAAGTACTACAAACACTTCAATTGACCATGTTTCTACAAAATGCCCAGAAACATTCTTAAATTTGAGATTCTGAAGCATGAATTTCAAGCCAGCTGGTTTCCCCAAGAAGTGTGCTTTATCACACGCCTTATAGAGACTATGAGTGATCACCTTTAAAGGAAACATTTTTAAGCCCTGATTAAATGTTTCCATATTATATTCTTTTTAGTTTTCCAATCTGACACAGAATTTTGTATGTTTACATGCTATCGTTTTCATTCCATCTTGGATTTAGGTCTCTGTTTACATGGTAATGCTAAAAAGCACCAGAGCGCTATACTGCAGGGAGTTTGCCTTTGTTTTTATTTTTTATATTAGATTAAACCGTTTACAAGCATAGGATTGGTTTCAACCCAATTTAGAGCATTTTATTTGAAAATGTGAAAACAGTATGAAGCATATTGGATTCACACAGCTTCCCTTTTGTAAATTTGTTTTGAGCATTTTTGAAAGCCCTGTTTTTGTTGCATTTACATGGCTCACAGAAACTGAGTAAAAATACCCGTTTTGTGGTTTTTAATGTTCACAATGCTCCATTTTCATTTTTATCTATTTTTGTGGATATGCAGCACCTGTTCACACTGCTCCAATTTCAGACAAAAACAGAGGGGGAAAAATCCATTATTGTGCGCTAAAAACTGCTCACAGAATCAGAGTAGAAAATACCCATTTATGTGGATTGATCACATTGATCCAGCACACATAGAAAACCTTTATTTTTGTGGATATTCTCTTCTAACATCTTTTTTATATCTCTGCTTTGGTGTCGTTTTTTGTGCTCCGTTCTAATAAAATCCAATATATTCCATTTGCCAAACAGCTTTGAAAAAAAGTGCATACCCTTGTGCAAAATAAACAATTCAAAAATGGGTAAAAATTTCAAATTTCGTTCTTCAGATAAATGTTCATAGGCCTAAATACTTTGTCATACTAAAATACAAATAGCACCCCTTGATTATGGCATACCATTCAGGATCAGATTCATCCCCAGATTTGAAAACTCACTAGTACTGCTCAAAATGTTTCAAAATGATGACGATTAGTAAGAAAATATTTTATTTCCGGAGTTTCCATTCAATTTCCACTCAATAAAAGCTTTTTCGTAACAATTTATTCTTGATGTCTTTAGTAGGCCTAGGCATGCGTATTTCCATCCCCAGATTTATCCCCAGATTCGCGTTTTGCATAATATGGGTCTTAAACAGCTTGAGATGTATCACAATGACAATAATTCAAGAGAATGTGTAGTAATATGCGGTTCTCCATCAATTTCTACTAGATAAATGTCCCTTTTCTACCACTTTGTTGCTAATTGGCCTAGCTTTAGAAATGAAAGGCAGCTAGCTTTAGAAACGGAATAATGGCGAACACATTTGAATTTGATGCTGAATTCCATTTCAGAACTGTGCAAAGCATGTACTGGAAAAATTTCCAAGCCGAGAATCGTTTGCTGACTGCGTTGTTCAGGCTTTCCAAAGCAAAGAAAGCAAAACTTTTATTCAGCATTGGGTGTGCAGCAAAACGGAACACTGTGATGGCGGGAGTTACTATCATGGCAATATTTTGTTTGAAATAAAAAAAAAGGTTGTTCTAGACTTAAATATTGCAAAGAATTGCTTAAAAACTCGATTAGAATTGAAATCCCAGCAAGGTGAGAAGAAATTCTGCAATTAACTTTTTGTGTTAAAAGTTGGAGCCGGCTTGTCTATATTCTGCCTGTTTGAAGCCACAGAGATCCTTGCTAAAATGTACGCATTTCTCCAGGGGAAATGCAAGCACAGACAAATGGAAGCATGATTAGCTTCAAACTGTTGCTAGGGTGGAGATAATTAAATATGTTGCCTTTAATGTAGATTTAATGATAAAATGTTTGGTTATCATGAACTATCTTGTACGGCGCGGTACTTCAGATCCTTGGGAGGGATGACAATAGCAGTGAATGGAGGCCTGCCAAAGGAAGGTTTGTTTTCGTTTTTTTTAAATAAAATATAGAACGTTTATTGTTAAATTCAATCAAGTATAACTAGGAAACGATTGATTTATCATTTTGACATAAAATGACAGGGTAGTTTTACGATAAGTCTGCTAGTAATAACATTAGAGAATCTCATTTTTAAAACTGTTGAATTCATATCAAGGCCTAAAATGTTGTTCTTAATCGTAAAAAGCGCTATCTATGCGATTAAGCTCTTTAAATAACATAATAAATGTCTATTTAAAAAATTGATGTTTTAGGGACTTGTCTATTCTCTGCCTGAGACCGGATTCTCCTATTTTACCGTTTGTCTATTTTTGCGGCTCCGGGCAACCACTGATGGGAAAATACTCATGCCTAGGCCCGCTTAAAACACCAATAATACATTGGCAAGGAAAAGCTTTTATCGAGTGAAAATTGAATGAAAACTCCGGAAATAACATATTTTCTTACTAATCATTGTCATCTTGGCACATTTCGAGCACTACAAGCAAGTTTTCGAACCTGGGGATGAATGTGGGGATGAATGTAGGGATGAATGTGGGGATGAATCTGTCTGGTGCTGGATGGTACGCGGTGATTCACTGCACGCCTGCAATCCTGGTAAGGCCTTTCTTGGCATGAAACCAGAAAGTAAATTTTAAGGAGTTTATTTGGCAGATTATTATTTTAATTTGTAAAAAAATTCGCTCTGCTTGCGAAAATAAGCAAAAATGTTCCAACAAATTTTGAAACGGCCTAAAACTGATTGATACTCACTGCAGTTGAGCCGGGTCTAGACGCTGCATTTTGACCACTTCGTTATTGCAAGTTCTATCATAGAAAGGATTGGTCCTCTGGCAAAAGTATTCTAGCACGTTTTCTCCATTTAGTCTCGGAATCCATGCACTGTCGTGCCATGAAATGCGTAGCTGACTTTCAGCCTGGTTGGCGGCCATTTTGAAAATAACCCCGTCCTCGACTTCACCAAGAGGCTAAAGAGGCTGGTTTACTTCTCAAAGTTCTCGAAGCAGTTGCTTTGGCAAACAGTGGGCCCCAAAGCCCCCAGCAATTAAAAATAGGTTTGCTTGTCACGAAGGGGCAAATTTCCTCCAATAAAATTTAAAATGACTCCCTGTCGGCAGCTGTCGGTGTATCCAGGGCCACCTAATTTCCTCCTAAAATATTGGGAAGGGTCAACGTTTATTGAAAAGCGCTGAACGCTGGTCCTGGAGGTACTGAAAGCCCCTGTGAGCAGGACCACCGAGAGGGAAAAGCAAGGAGACAAAGTTCCAAAGGGCCTCGAGGTCTAGGGGCCCCATAAAGTAATGAATTCAATTCTAAGAATGGAATTAATGAAGCGTAGCAAAGGTATGCCTAAAAATAGTAAAACGTTCTAAACGATTTCAAGAAATGAAATGACTGAAAAAAATATTCTGAAATGCATTTGAAGATAACCTAGAGGGCGTGGTAAAAAATTTCTGCCCTGCCTGTGAGACAAACTAAGGTTCTATTTAAACGTGAATCTCATTGCTGAAAACTTGACTTCTAGAGTAATTACAATACAACGCTAAAATCGAAGCGTTGATTGACTAACCATAATGTACTCTTTAACAGATAAAATTAACTGCGTCAAAATGCCACACCAAAATATTGATTCATTTTAGACCATGCCCTATTTTGTCGGTAAATTGGTGACTGGCACCCCCCTAAGTGAAAGTTTTTAGCCAGGTAAAAACTGTCCCCAGTGAGAAATTCCCAGACCAAGAAATTTTCTATTTTCTCAAAATCTGTTGAAAAACCTCAAGGGTATGGGTGGGGGAGGTGGACTGATCAGATCGATTTCGATATTCGCATTTGCAAAAAGCCACCGTTATGAAAAAGCTGCTTGAGAAAGTTGCTTGCGAAAAGATTTCGAAATACAGTAAATGAAAAATACTAAAAAGGCTTTTGCAAGAGTCTGAAAGGCGTGGCCGAGAAAATTTGCTTTCATCCATTCCCCACTAAGGGGGTCCCCTTTCAAAAAGTCGAATGACTCATAGCCATTTCGCCGCAGAGAGGGGGCAAGGCGGCAATTTGCCCCATGGTCTCGAGGTCTAAGGGTCCTTCCCTATAAGAGGCCAAATTGATTATTTCTTAAGATGGGAATTAATCAAACGTAGCGTGCCTTAAAATAGTATAACGTTTAAGGGATTGAAAGAAATGACTGCAAGAAATATTCTGGAATGCATTTTCAGCTAATCTTAAGGGCGTGGTCGCGAAAAATTTCTGCTTGATCCGCTTGCACGGGGCGTGGTCTTTCGGTTTTGCCGCAGAGCCCCCGGAACCTCTCGGTGCTCAAAGCAAAGGATTTTGCTAAAAAGTTCTCATCAGAGGGCCTGTGTTGTGAATATTTTAAAGAGTTTTTAATCAGACAAGGTTCCTAAAAGGGCTGAAAAAGCTCATCAGCGATTCCGCTGTGACTGCAGGGCAAATCAATTACATCTCTTGCTAACGAATCTGGAAATCAGGTAACATTTTAGGGCTTCTGCATTCATCAATCTTTGTCAATATATTTAATTGGATGATTTGATTAATTTTTGTACTTCATAATTTAACTGGTGCTGTTGTTTTGATAACTCTCTTTTTGGGAAATGCTTGTCACGGACATGACATCATATTATTATGTGACTTTGTTACTGTTCCCTTAACTGGTGTTTGCATTTTGCTATCTGGGTTAGAGTTATTTAGTTTAATTGTTGGTCGCCAAAGAAAATATCAGCGGAGGAACACTGGGCATTTGGCCTAAGTTAGGTCCTTGGATTCTTTATATGACAGCATCCTCAGGAAGACAAGAAACTCCATAAATAGGTCTGGAAAGCCATTATTCAGATGTTTCAGATCAGAGTCTTGGCTATGGGAGTGGGTAGGGATGTGATATCCCTATTGGAAAATGATTAAAGTATTATTTCACCATCTAGGAGTGCTTTGTTGGCAACTTTTTAGATTCATCTGCAAATAAAGGATGGTTTAACAACTTTGTCTGCAAATGCAAACTGAGCATTCCCCTTGAGTACAATAGCTGGTGACAGTCCTGTTTCAGATCTTAAACAGATTTCTATAAAATTTACAAAATAGGGATATAGATGTATGTAGAATGCAAATAAAAAAGGATGCAAAATAATGCTGTGACCATTTGCAGCATATGCCTTGTGTTATATTCTTTAGATGATCTATTAAGCTAGAGGACATTGCAATCTACACAAAAAGATTTTATGGTATTTGATTCCACTAAAACCCTATTTTTACATTCAAATAAATGTCTTCCAATTCCACTTTCTTGAGAAAAACAAACAAAAGTTGCAAAAAGCAATGCCTGTAAAATAATATTCTCTTTTCTGTTTTCCTCTTCCTTCAAAACATTTACGTATAATTGTGGTGAATCATCCTCATTAGAATTCTATAAATAAGCATTTTCACCTCGTGGTCACCAATTATAGAGATTTGTTAAGAGAACTCTAAACATAAAATAAATGGAACAAACTCACCGCTTGAGAATTCAAATTAATAAACAAATCTTTCATTTCTCCATCTCAATTTCATTCCTTGATCCTAACTAACTGAAAATCACAACTAACTTAAACTAAATTGTTTCCATGGATATGAGTTAATGTGCAGTGCAATTAGAAACAACAAAGAGTATTTAAAATACATTTAAAAAATGGTAATTATGTGTGAACAATAAAAGGATGTGAAAATGCATATTTAGAGAATTCTAATGAGAATGGTTCACCACATAATATTATCTATGACAAGCAAAAAATTAATATCATTGGTTTTTTATAGTTCTTCACCAACTTCAATTTTCTGAATATTACTTGTAGGCAGCTCAACAGCAGCAACCCTCAAAGGCCACATGCCACCAAGTATTCCAGCTTGAATAGCCACTCCACTGACAACAGCTAACTCTGGGTCCACTGCAATATTTGGCTTCTTTCTAAAAAAGTTATGGATGATCTGCCTCACTTTAGGGATTCTTGTGGAGCCACCAACAAGAACAATTTCATCTATTTCATCTTCATTCATTTCAACCTCCTTCAGCACCCTTTTGATAGGTATTAAAATTTTCTTGAAAACGTCTTGATTTATCTGCTCAAATATATATCTGGTTACTCTATGGCTAAAATTGTAGTCCGTCCCATCTTTGGCTAAGGACTTAAAATTCATATTTATGTCAACCCAATCTGAATTAGAAAGATTTATTTTTACGTTTTCAACTTCAGTTCTAACTTGCTGCAGATGTAGTCCTTCTAATTTTTCAAGCCCTATCTCTTTTGTAACAACATTAACAAGGTAATCGACAAGATTCTGATTAATGTCCTGTCCTCCCAACCTGTTGTTGCCAGCCATTGCCATAGTGTAGAACATTCCACCTTGGATATTCAACAAAGAAACATCAAAAGTGCCACCACCAAAATCAACAACCAAGACATATGAGATCCCCTTCTTCTTATGCAGGCCATAGGCTAAAGCTGCGGCAGTAGGCTCATTAATAACTCTCATTACTTTCAAGCCAGCCCTCCTTCCAGCTTCAACAGTTGCGTTTCTTTGTAAGGAATTAAACTCTGCTGGGACACTAATTACTGCCATGCTTATTTTTCTCTCAATTAATTTTTCAGCAGTCCTTTTTAGTTTACTTAATATAAAGGCCCCTATATCTTCAGGCTGATAATAGCTGACGTTGTCTTTTACCACAAGGGCAAATACTGCCTTTCCTTCATCGTCTAGTTTTATTTTAAATGGGTAAAGTTTTTGTTGTCTTTGAATGGAACTTTCTTTTATGTTCCTTTTACCAATGAATCTTTTGGCATCATATACCACTAGATTTGGGTACAATTCCCGCAGTTCCAAAGCAGGATACCCAATTAACGGTGGCTGTTTTCCAAGGTAGACAGCACTAGGAACAAGTTTATTCCCACTTTCGTCTTCTAAGACACTAACGTTTCCACTAATTGCGTGATAAACACCAACACAAGAAAAAGTTGTCCCAAGGTCAATTCCAATTATTACAGGCTTTGGTGGTGGTAGCCTACTTTGTGCGAAGTATCCAACAGCAAGCAATGCCAAAACAATGGCTGCAACTGGGCCTAACACCTCAGACATTACGCTGATTAGGCTTTCTCGTACCAATCGTGACAATAGAGACAAATATGATCCTTTGCGTCATCAATAATATCTCAATAGGAACTACTCATTGTCAATCTAATACATTTACCAAATTCTCGAAGCATTTCTGTTCCTCTGAATTACTCTCTACTTCTCTGCCCCATTCGACAGTTCAACAAAAATTTTCTTCGCACATAGCCTCGATCTCGATTTTTATGAATCATCAACCCGCTTGAATCCCCGATCCTATATATCAGCGGTCGTGAGGAAAGCTGAAGCTGAATGCTACCCCCGTCAATCTCCTTTGTACTAGAGCAAAGCAAATGAGATGAGATACCTCTTCAATAAGAATTATGACGTATTGATAGCCTGCTTGCAGACTTTACTTTCCGTTGCGAAGGAGTGCCAAGACGTCTGATTCCGAAGAGATTGCGATGTGATGTTTGGTCGAAAATTATTTTCAAATGATATTTAAATATAGTATATTTATTATATTTATTATATATCATGTTTTATTATATCTAATAAATTATTTAATATATATAATATATTATAATCAAATTATATATTCAAATATTTGATCGATAATATTTAAAAGACAGAATCTTAGAGGTCAATCGACTTTCAACCTCACCTCATTGCTCTAAGGCAATTATAAAGGGTAGCCTTGAAAGGTGGATAGATTGGGTAAAGAAACAGGTTCTAAATAAAACGCTGAACATAGGTAAAACTACTTTAATCAAACTGATTTCTAAAAAAAGAAGTGCAGGATAGAGCTTTCCCAAAAAGAAGTTTCCAGATTAGCGGGAAAAGGGAGAAATATGCTAAACCATAATGAAAGAAATATGAAAAAAGCTATATTTAAAAGAAATATAGAAATCCAGAATTCAAGTTCTTGCGTTGTTATTTGTAGAAAATTTAGATTTAGAAAATCTAGATTTTACACAGTGAGTCTGGTACCCAGGGTACGACATGTTTATGCCTCCGGTTGATATTATATTAAAATTCAATGTTTCATAGCAGGATACATAGAATATATATACAATATGAAAACCCTTAAACAGGGGGCAAAAGCGTGTATACTCTAGTTCATCTAATCAATGATTCATTCTTGAAACATAACTTTTCCGCACCAGCGAAAGAATAACGACTCTTTTTCAAAGAGGAAGAAAGCAAGAGAAAGGTGGTAAGGCGGTTACAAATCCATAGCAGATTGTGAGCTGTTTCGACCGGAAAGTTGGTAACGGAGGAGAGAAGGAATCTCTGACGAAAGATCTGATGTTCTTTAACCACGCCCCAGATCACATTCAAACCACTTCCTGATTAATAACTTAGATTAAGATTTGGAGCGGAAAACCGCTAAACAGAAGCACAGTTAATTACGAAAACAGAAAGGTTTTTAAGGAAGATGTGCATGATGCCTTCAAATTTCTTTGGCTACAGTGTTATTTTTTCAAACTCCACGACACTATAGCAGAGGTACATGGTTTTTCAATCGACCTTAACCAGTATACGAATGCAGCTACACGCTTTTTTAAGAAACCTAGCTCATGGCCAACTTCAGTTCCATTTTTTGGACCTCTTTTTATCGAATTGTAGTACTCAATGTTCCTTAATATAAACTGCACATCTGGTGCCCTGAAAGTTATACAAAGTGCATTAGAATCCTGTATTACTGTCTTAAGATTCTTAATCTGTAGCTAGAAACAAGGTGAAAAACAGAAAGAAGACTAGTATAAAGACATTTGATCTATGAAAAAGAAGAAATCCAACCAAGAAGAAACAGGAAACGCTCGAAATTACGCAATGAAACACTCCATAGCTAATTTATGTGATTTTCAACTCCAAATGAATGTAATCGGTTTTTTACTTCTTGATTATTGCTATGATAAAAATATTCAAAATTGGAAAGTTGCTTAGAGATTTTACTTAACAGTTCTTTATTTTTTTCTGTCTTCTACATGTATTTTCTTTATAAATTTGTTCCTTATAAAATAAAAAGCGCGTGCAAATCCACAATCACGATTAAAACAACTCTTTAAGAATAAAAGAAACATCGACAATGGTATTGTATCGCTTTTCTTATTCACAAACAAGATAAACCCCATAATAAATATTTCTAAAGTATCTTTGGATTTCATATTAAGATTAATGGGCAAGCAAATCACATGCACACATTTGATTTTATGCATAAGGTGCTCTAATATTGTCAGCAACGAGGAACCCGGCCTAGATTGATTGTAAAAAACACCCTATTTCAGTGATTTTTTTCAAATTCCTAAAGGTACCCCTTTTTCTACGTTTTATTGTCCTAGATTTGTAGAAAAGCTACTCCTTTGCCAGAGGTTTTCTGGACACGCCTCCCAAGGGGGTCTGTTTCATCTTTATTCTTGAAATGGGGGGATTAGAAAATGAAGATTTGAAAAAGAGTTCTTTTTGGAAAGGGATTGTTGCAGAGATTCAATTCTGAACCGTAAAGGATTTTTTCTCACGTTCTCACCAGTTAAACCAAGGACTTGGACTAGACGTTCAACTTTTATGGGCCTCTATGTTCAGTCTCGAAGATTATTTGGAACGGCTTCACGGATGGACGAGAGATACAGAGAGGGGCACGTAAAATGTAACTAGATTAAGGGGGCTATGGCTTCCTATCACTGACATCCAGTAAACCCTCCCTCTCGAATACCTCTACTATGGAAGTTGTTGTCGAGGCCCTCACTTTTGCGTTTATAATGTGTTTTCAAAATACATAGTTCACTTGAATACTTGACAAAAAGATCACCAAAGCGATGAAAATATCAATATTTTGGGCTAAAACATCTTTAGCGTGTTGATCTAAAACCATTGAGTTGAGTTGAAATAGTTAGTGACGTAAATTGAGATTCAGTGAAAGAAGTTACTAGTAAATAAGAGCCAGCTGATCGCCATGCTCAGCGGTCTCTTTTTGATACAATTGTTATCGCTCCGCACATGCGTATCACTCAATCAATATTGGATTATCTGTGGTTGTTTGCTCGTCGAGACTCGCCTTTGACGGGAAGGACGAAGTTGGAAAGTTGGAAGTTAAATGCTTGGTGAGTTCATGGAGTAGTATTGTACAAAAATGTATTTCGAACCCTTTTGCCTTTTAGACATGAATTATGAAATAGCTTTCCAAGGTCAGAATCGTCCGTATTTTGCCAAACTCTCTCCTGCTTGCTCTTTTCATTGCGATGTTTATAGCAAAGATGGATGCCGACCTTGTCAACCAGTTTCAGATATCGACTTAAATTTAAGTATTAAAGAAAACCTGATATGGTACTCAGCCAGCCATTGTGATTTATTCACTGAATTGATAATGAAGTATTTACAATTAGAGTGAAACACGGGAAAGCTTCACTAAGGCTTGATTTTCGGCCAAGTGATGTTGAAATTTGATGAAACCGAATACCAAAGCAAACCAAGTTGACCACAAGAACTCGCGCTTGCGCATATCACAGCCCCTTGGTCAGGCTCTCCAAAAGATTGCCATACTGATTTTGCGGAAGAACCCGTTTATTTAATTGATTGATACTGATGCTAAAGCACAATTTTGAACCTTTGATATTCCTATTTTTTGTTACTAAATTGATGAAGGGGTTGGTTGTGGGAGTTTTAGCCTTACAACAGAGTGTGGCAAATGCACCAGATTAACTTTTATGTTGTGTGCATCAAATATATTTTTAAATTTAGTGTTAAACATTTTAACTGAAATGTTAAAAGTGATTTTAAAGTTTCTTCAGGTAGTTTGTTAATTGAAAACAAGACAGAGCCAAATTGTTTTTCAACCTTCACATTGTTAAATATGTATATATTGCCGATTCTGCAACTTTGCTTAAACTTTAATAAAATGTTTTCTTTATAGAAACACACATTGAATATTGCAAATATGAATGACGATTTATACAGCCGAGGATCAAAGCGAAGGCTTTCTGATGTAGATGACAATGAAAGGCTTACACAAAGACAAACAATACTTAACATGTCAATATGCAAATTACAAAAAGACTATGGCAAAAAGGAGCCACCTCTTCTCAGACAAATACTAATTACAAATACTGTACATAAAATAGAACAAGAAATGGATGAAGAATCACAAATGAATGTTTTGAAAAATGAAGATTTATACCCACTTTATGGCAGATCAATTGAAGCTGAATTTAAAGACTGGACGAAAAGAGAGGCCAAAGCTTTTGTTGATGAATCTAGAAATCCAGATGAAATAAGAGCCAGTTTTGCAGACATTGGTACTGGAATTTCATCAAACAACAACAATGATAATGAAGCTTTTGTGATTCAAGAGACACCTAACAAAGAACCAAATAAGTTTGGTGCCATCGGTGATCACAGAAAACAGGGTCAGTCTCAGTTAACAAAAAAGCATGCCGACAAGCAAAATTATTTCCACACACTTGGCTCTGACATGAAGATCTGGGAAGATTGCAGCCAGCTTCAGCTGCCAATGATTTCTCTCCCTCCTTCATCTGAAAACTTGACAGACATTGAATCATTTTTCCACGATATAGATATAACCCTTTATGATTTTGACTTCATGGCCTGGACCCCACAGCAACATGATTGGGGTAAAGGGGCAGATGCTGTGCACTTTGCTTTGCCGTCCATGAGTTGTGCTGCTGAAGTGGACAAGAAAAAAGGAGATTCCTTCTTTGATGACCTCGACCAGATCATGCAAGTCCTGGTGGGTATGTAATATACAAAACACAGGTAATACATATAGATATTTGGATGCTATTTTTGAATTATAAATTCAAATTCATATATTTCTGCTCTCACTTTGTCCAGTGATTGACAGTAAGAGACTCAGGAATGGTTTTACTTTTTGCCACATGTTTTTAGTCTGATCGTCGGTACTTCTCTGTAATGAAATATAATAACATAAGTGATTTGTTGCTCCAACGCATAAGAAAGTTTCTATTCCTGATCCTCTTACTCCTGTCACTTGAAAACTGAGTAGATATGTTTAATCATAATCATTTGATTTGTAAATATTCAGATTGCCATTTTGGGTTTTAAAATCTTTCATATAAAATATATCAGACTTTCTTAGTGTCTAAAGCTATCTTTCATATAGAGTGTTGAAATTGTAATTTATGTCTTTTGTTGGTACAAATTAATGTATAAGGTAGTAATTTTTTTATTCTTCGCACCCTTTCATGCAGTTACATCTACCATGTAGATATGTTGTTCACTAAACCTATTTGTTTTGGGTTAAACTAACAGTGGCATGCAGGCATTTGCAAAGTATGATTATCTGTTGTTATAGATGGGGTGGCATGTGAAATTACAGCAAAATATCAATATATATTTATATATTGTAAAGGATTGTGTATCTGTATCTTGCTATTAACCTCTGGCAGGTACACGCCTTTCATAATTTAAGAAAAATTAAGATGTAACATAAGATAACATGAACTAGAATGCCTAATCAGTTACAAAAAGTTTTTCTATCTTTTTTTAAAGTGATTGAATGGGAAATAATTGTCTAGTGGCCGAAATGAATCATTTCCATACCTTCTTTAAAACATATATATTGATTTTAAACCGCTTTTTCTTGACTATGTGAATGTAGGAGACACAGCTACTGTATCAACTAAATTCATGGTCAAATATTTGTAAACAACCTTGTAAAAACATTTGCCTTGATGCATTTTGTGAATTATTTAAAGGCATCCTTGCCAATGTCTGTAATGCTGTTCTTGATAACATTTTTGCTAGCAGTAAATGTTTTCTGCAATGCCATTAATTATTTCCATGTGAGTTTCAGATAAGAAAAGCAGTATATTAATGACAAATAATGCACCCTACAAGATAATTGTATCATGGTACTTAGTATCCTGCAGTATATTAGCGTTCAAACATTAACTGGATTTCAGCTTATTCTGGTGTTGTACACTTAACACATTGCTTATATTATCCTTGTAATCTTAGATTACTTTCGTATGTTAGGTTATGTTAAATCAAAATTTTTCATGTATAGTGTAGTTTTGCAATTCTGTTGGTTTAAAAGTCTGATAAAGCAATCATTTTGTTCTAGTTGTTATGTTGTATTTGGTAGCTAAAAAAATTTTATCTATATATATTTCCTGTTGAAATTTGTAGAATTAGTTTGCCTTGATATGTTAAGTGCTTGTCTTTAAATTGTGGCATCTTAGATCCCATTTTGCACCATTATAGAGCCTTTCATGCTTCATAATGCTTGAAATTCGGTTTCAATATCAGTAACACCAGAAAGCATTTGCAGGGTTGATTCTGTGCACATAAAAGTTATTTCCGTAATCTGATATAACAACTGTTCCTTTCAAAACATGCTTTTTTACCCCGATGCTCTTGTGATATGCCCATTTCCAGTGGACCTGCCCAATGCACTTTTAGGCTCATGTATGCTGGTATCATATGTGGGTTTTTTAGTGTCATTGGTTCAGCAGTTATTATATACCATTCCAGCCAGCTAAGTTAAAAAATCCTGTTCCTTTTTTAGTTTGCTGTGTAAATCTAGTGATGCATTGAATTGCATAATATGGTAAGCACACTGAGATATGAATTGAATTGCATAATATGGTAAGCACACTGAGATCAGTGGGTAAGCAGCAACTGATTTCAACCCAGCAAGAGAATTTGAAACTTCCTTTCATAGCAGTTGATTGTCCGTAATTTTTTATCAGTCCATTAGTTTTAGGAAAACCAATAGAGGATATCTTAATCAGCTCATCGTTGTCAGCTGACAATCGTTAGAAACTGCAAGATTATGAAACCCCTATGTGAAAGATGCATGCCCTGATTGAAGCATGCCTATAATTGGCATCTTTGATTTCCCCTGGACCACTGTTCTATTTGTTTTTTATATTAGTTCCTTTATGTAACCATTGTTCTAAACTTGTTCTTCCTTGCTTTTTTAATGTAGTTTAAGAAATTATTGTTATGATTAGAATATTTATTTGAATGTTAGAAATGTGATTTAAGAATAATGTAACATAAAAGGAAAAAGTACGACAAAGGCTTTGTGTTCTTAGTAGAGCGGGATTAAGCTTGAAGGTCAGTGGCCTGTACCTGAAACATGCTTGCTTCATATTGGTTTGTTGGCTAGTTTGCCTGCGAACTGTTTTGGAAAGCGATATAAAAAGTGAGATAATGCCGAACCTTTACGGTCTTGCGTCTTGCTATTTGCAAAGCGCTACTGTCACACGTTGTCAACTAAAGCCTTGTCGTACTGTCCTTAGTGAATCAACAATAAACAACGTTAAATTGTGTTATGTAGTGGACGGCCTGATGAGGCATTTAAAACGCTGAAATAAGTCTATTTAAATACAAAGTTTTAGCTACAGAACTATTCTAGCATTTATCTATTGGGTTAAAATTTTGTCAAGACCGGAATTGTTTTTAATGGTTCCAATTTATGTAATGTTGCTTGATATTTAAACAATTGTATATATGTGAAATGAGTTTTTCGTTGTGTGTCTTCTAGACAATTGGGTCGCTTATTTTATCTTGAAGCTCTAACTGAAGATACTAAGAGCCATTTGTTTCATCCCGTGAATCAGATTTTTTGGTTGTCGGGTACCCAAATTCAAGCGAATTTATGCTTTCCTGGTCCAGTAGCTAGCTGCATTGCAATGTTTCTTCAAGACTCATTTCTGCGCGTGCGTGATAGACATCGAAACATTACTGTCCGGTCCGAGGTGAAATTCCTGAAGTGCTTCTCTAGCCTTGTAAAACCCTAGCCATGCTTGCAATATATGTAAAATTGGTATAAATCTAAATAGCCATTAAGTAAAAATGAAATCATCATTAAATAGCCAAATATGCAAAAGTTTGGAATACCGATCTATCAACTACATTGTCTCAGCCGAGAACTTGCCCAAGAAAATTTAAACTACATATTCATCAGATAATCAAAAGTAATTTTTCAATATATGAATGGGGCTAGATTTTTAGGACGAGATACAAACAGCCTAGCCAGTAACGAGCCTTGGGGAACCCCATACTGCATACATCCTTTTTTCCTTTTGACATTTCCAACGACTTTATTGAAGAAAATGGTTTGATGCTTCTCTTTTGAAAATTCTTCAAATTTCTGGCTCAAAAATCTTTTTAAAAGTTAACTGTTCGCGTTATTGGTGAAGGGTTATGTGACTGCCTTTCATGGCCTAGTTCATTTAGCAATCATTTGCTTATCTCAAACTGCTCACCAGCTGTTATAAATGACTTGTATTCATAAAAGATACCTACGAGACCCAGCTGTTAAAATTCACATATTGAGGAAGTACAAATTTAGCCAGTGTATTTGTATACACTTTAAATTTTGCATTCGCAGAAGCTGACTTCAGAAAGCTGGCTCAAGATAACAAATGGAACGTTGTTTTAAAAAATTGGTAACAGCATTTGCAAGAACGGTTTATGACAAATTATGATATTAACAATAGACAAATAAGCTTATCAAGCAGGTACTGTTACATAGATTCTAATATGACCAATTAAAAGACTGTCTGAAAACAGAGCACATGGGAATTATAGGCCCCTTGCTCCACGTGATTGGCATCATTGGGCGCCACACATTCATCGACAATTTCTTTCCAACTACAAGGAGCCATTCTACCAGAGACCGTTTCCACCCCGTTTTTCGCCAGTTAGGGCTAATTCGTAGAAACAGGATGTTAGCTCAATGGCACAAATGATCGATAAATCAAAAGAAAGCATTTATCCTTCCCCTGTTAAGAAAAGAATCAACTTTTGATGTCAGTCAAACATGACTCATCTGTCAGTGTCAGATTTCGTTCCCAAGACAAAACTCATACCTCATCTCGACCGAACATGATATCCTTCCAGGATCAACCACAGGTTTGATTAATTATATTTTAATTTATAATAACATACCCTCATAATCTACTACAACAAAACAAATCGTCGTAAACTTAAATGGTTAATTAAAATTTCTACATCTGAAATATTACTACAAATGGCTACAAAAATTATAACAACTGAAATGCAACAGCAAGATGATCGAGGGGGCAAACCATTACAAAAAGGAATTCGCCTTATAGTGCCATATACAGACCAGGTTTATCATCCAATTTGATATATTTTCGATATAATTTAATGAAATGATCATGCACGCATCATTACCATGAATATTTGGGAACGTAGCTTCAAACATTTTTCGACATAATTCAAATACAGTGAAACAGGATGGAACCCAAACAAGAGCATTGAGGAATACTACTGTGGCTACTTGCCATAGTCTCGCAGCACAATTGAAAGAAAGTGAAGCAATCGTAGGATGAGAGAAAAAGACAAATGGATGTGACACAGCTGTAGTGACCATCACGGAACTGTAATCATTGATTGTATCATTGTATCACTGTGTTCAGAACCTTCTATTGTCTACGTATCTACAGAAATGTAATCAGCAACATTTTTAAAGCGTCCTTTCATTATATGTGTATACGTCTATTGTGATTAATTAATCAGTAAATTCATCAAGACGCAACGGTGTTTTCTGCACGTAAAACTAAAAACGGCAGCAGAAGCAAAATATAGGAATCGATGTCAATATTAGTCGCTGATGTCTGTTACAATAACACACAAAAACGTAGGGATTCAATTTCTTTAAAAGAAAATGATGATCGTTTATCTTAGAAAATCTTGTTGCTTCAAATTTTTGGGATTTACGGCCCTGTGAGTAGCAATGCATAAAACGCAAAGTATATCAACACAAACATTATATAGGTTTCTTCTAATTGCAATCTCTTTTGCTAACATTATTGTGCTAAAATCTTTTCAGGGCATTGTTTTCCCCGTGACCGTGCGACCTTTGGTCATAAGAAATCAGAGATAAAACATTTTTTACACAAAAAGTTAGGTAGTTTGGAAGGAATATAAATGGCCAAAAGAAAATAACCTTATTACATTGAGAAAGAATAAAACTATTTTATCACATTTTTATTATGCTAGGGGAACTGGAGGGGACTAGCTTCCGTTGCAAAAAGTAACAACTTTCTTCTTATTGGTATGGGTGTTTGAGGTACTTTCACTTGCACCTAGGGCTCCTGTTCTTTTTGTAGCTTTGCAATACTGGGTTAACAAAAAAGTTTTCACTTTGGCTTTTCATAAATGATGCACAATGTTTTCCAATTTTTTTCCTTTTTGATGAAATACTATTTAGACCTTCAACTAGAAAACAGACTAATGACTGTCATTTTGTGAAGCAACTTCTTCCATATTTCTAGCAAAGTTGCCCTCTCCTCTCATCTGCACAGAGGAGAGTTTCTTCATTGTTTGCACTTCATTTTGCCAACCGTGTTCCAATTTCCAGCCAATCCCCCAAATGATAAATTTTGAGAAATTCCCTGCTTTCAACTCAATCACAACAGTACAGATTCATTTCTTCTATAGTTTGACACAACTGTAGTTTTAGGAATGAACCTTTTCGTCAAATCGCTTCATTCGTTTCTGTGCCTCATGCAGTGGCGTGCTGGCAGGGGAGCAAGGGGGCAATTGCCCCCTCTGCCCAACAAATAATCACCTTGCAAGAATCATTTCATCTTTCTTACAAACTTTAATGCGCTTAACAACGATAGTCAAACACCATCTCAAGATCTCAGTGGCGAAGCTAACCAAAAACAGGTGGTCCTGCCCAAAAGGGTCTGCGCGAAGCCACCCCCTAAATACCCCCGGAAAGGGGGAAACATCCTTCTGTATATTGGGAAATCAAGGTTGCAGTGAAACAATTTTCACTGCCACATTTTGGAAAAAAGGGAACGAGGATTCGGGTCATTTCAAATTCCTCCTGTCTTAAATTAAAGAAGTCAAAGGAGCAACACAAATTTGTTTTTAAAATAAGTAATATCTAAAAATGTTTTCATTGTTTGGATTTTTTGAAATCATTAACTAAAAAGAAATTGCTTGTGCTAATAGGTATATACAGTTGTACTACATACAGGAAACATAATTGATGCAAATTATTGAAAAAAGTAAACATATTTTGTCACAGCATGGATAGGTCTGATGCATGGTAGATAGGGTCTTGAATTAGTTTATTCTGAATATCAGAGGAGACCCCTGATATTTTGCCAGTACAATACAATCCAGGGCCGGCGAAACGTATTTGAAAGTGGAGGGGCCAAAATACCAAAATCTTGAAAGGGCTTACGAAAGTATTATGGTGTCTTAGGGATGGCAAGAAACTGTATCTAAAATGAATCTTGACTGAAAGTGTCGCATAGTCGCGTCTATTGTGATGTTGACTAGAAATAGAAAAGTTTTGCAAATTTTTAGGATAACTACTATCATATAGCTCGCAATGAAACCATTTTCTAGATTTTAAAAGTACCCGAAATAAGATGGGGGAGAAAAATAAATGAAACACGGATTAACAAAAAACATTACCGGTGAAATATCAACATAAGAACTATCAACTAAAAATGAAAAGTTAAGCAATTTTGTACAGTAAAATATAACTTTGTAACTTCTGATCTTAACTTTTTCAGAAATTAAATGCTTTAAAAAAAATTGAAAAACCATCAAACTGGGCTTGTCAAAATGAGTTTAAAAAGAATTTTTTAATTTCTTAGTAGGAATGGATTATCCAAACGATCAAACTCTGAAGTTTTCTTGATGATACTTTTTAAAAACAAATCTGTCCATATTTTATTTCTCATATCCTCAAAAAAGTTTTTTCTAGCTGTTCCTTTTCCTTCAACAGCTGTAATGTTTCTGAGAAAGTTTTCGTTAACAAATGTGTGCCAAATTTAGGCAATGGAAAAAACGAAGCTCCGTCAATTTGTGCTGGCACCAAGTTATTCTGGACTAGGTTTTTCGATCTATTTGCTAAGCCAAGCTCGTTGTAAAACTTAGACAATGATCGATTTCTTCAATCTAATTCCCACATTCAATGTATGTATGGTAAAGGCATAGCAACCAAGGTAAAGCTAAGGACACGTTTAAGAGAATACTAGACAAAATTACTTACAGAATCATATACTACATTTATTTCCACTTTTTGCCCAAAATTTTTCTTTAGCTCTGCAGAAAAGTGGGGGGGGGGGAGCATGGTTCCCCCGGCCCCCTGGTTTCGCCAGCAACTGCAATCTGAGTCACAAAGTACAAAAGCTCCCAATAATGACGAACTGCTGAAATTTAATTTAAGCAAGCCCTTTTTTTGTCATGCACACTCCTTCTCCCCTCCATCTCGACATTTCTGGTAAAATAACGAAGATTCTCTCTCGGCGTAGGCGCCCCTCCAGCCCCCCCGGTGTAGGCCCCCCATAATTCTAACAAAAAATTCCTAATGACTTTCCAAGGAAGTTTTTCCGAACATTGTGGTCACAAGAAGTCTTTGAAAAAATAACACCCTACTTTTCATGGTTCCTATATTTAGGGCCCTAAAAATAAGACAGGCGCAAGAAAATGCCCAAAGAGTGGAAATTTAATGCAAGTTTGATTGCAAATAAATGGAACCGGCTTCAATATTCTCGATTGATCGCAGGACAAAATTATTCTTGTAAAATTTTTTGCCCTTGTAAATAAACTTTAACTATTTTTAGAAAAAAGGGAAGGGGGTATAGCCCCTGCTAGCCCAATGGCTGCTCGGCCCCAACGGGATTCAGGGCTTCCTTAGAGCTACACCATATTGTTCATCCAATTTTTTCTTTCTACGCAGATTTTAGCATCAAATACTAAAATGTGCCTAGTGACTAGTGCTAGTGACCCCTTCAACTGATGACATGTGGTGGATGATTTTTACAAGACAATTCAAAATAGATTCTGACTCGGTTCCAGGCCATGTTAAGCACTTGGCAGGTATGCCGCAAAGAGTTCTGTAAACAATATGAAAAGACAAAGTTGTGAAGAGTGAAAGGGGAGAACTTTGTTGTCCTTCGGGGCAATCAACACTAAATCTGGGGCAATTAGCCAGCAATAACGATCGAAATTAATCTAGTCCTTTTACTTCATTACTGGAAAATTGAATATACTGGAGCGGAAGTTGAGTAACTGGAGAAATTGAGGCCCCGCTTCACCCTAGAAGATTTATAATTGGACGCTACCATGGTATGCAAAGTGAGCATGATTTGAAATCATGACAGATCGCTGGACTTCTCAATTTAACGGGGAAAAACTTTATTACAACGACTTTCAGAGGGCCATTGCTGCTGGAATATAATTTGAACTCGTGGGTTTGGCAACTCACTTGAAAGACAATGGAACTCAACGAAGAGTTCTTTAGAAACCCGCTTGTTGTGTGGGTAGGTAAAATTTTTTATAAAGTTATAAGTCATGATTTGTCAGATTTACTTTTAAAGTTTATTTTTCGATGACAGATAAGTAGCTGAGATTTCCCATGAGCAAAACGGATGTTTTGTGAGATGCTCATTAATCAAAAACAAAGCGCGTTGTACTTTGGTGCTATCTATCCAAAAAGGTCGACAAATTCGTACAAGCTTCTTAATCCTCTTTTCGAAACAATATTATCGATATCATGAAAACGTTTTTTTTTCTGCCTGCTTTCTATATAAAACAATATATTTTCTTTCTGTTTTCTGGTAATATATAAACGTCAAGTGAGGAGGAGCCAATAGGTTCATAATCGTCTTTAATTCCACTGCATTCGTAAATTTTGAGGAATGAAATATTGAAGTCTTTGAATATTGCTAAATTTGCTTATTCGTGAGTCATTTCGTTGCAAATTTGCCATTTCAGTTCCAACCCGCTGTCGGTCTCTATTAAAATACATCATTTCAAGTGCCTTCCTGGCATCATTTCAAGTGCTTACCTGGCCTAGATACCTTGAGTGAAAAACATTATCGTCTACTACTGTATAAAAAGATCAGATCGCCTGACTTTTGTATTTGGAAGTTAATTTTAACCCAAATGGCTCAATGGTTTTCTATCACGACAGATACCTGCACAATACTGCAGGATATATCAACAGATAAACCAATATATGGCCATTGGTTACCGCACTTGCTCAACACCAGCGTCGTGTAATTTAACCATGCATCATAAAATATGAAACTACCTGTCATTAAAAGTAATATGTTTATTTAAAGATCAAGAAAAGGATTTCTCCAGCTTTTTCATATAAATATATAATGTATTTGCTAACAAAATTACAAGGAATTGAACTGCAACATAATCATAGACTAACTTTTCTTATTAAAAAAAAGTGTACACTCATTCATTTTAATATGAAGCAATCTTCCTCTCATTGCTGATGGAGAAAGTTTGCTTGATATGTTATTGGGTGTGAGCTCAAGGTCAAATGATTGATTTATTCCTTTGCAACAGGCCCAAGATACCTTTCATGATGGGAAGCCATTTACTTCAGCTAATGAAATTGTCAGCTCTGAATTTCTAGCAGAGGTTTTAAAGGAAATGTGAGTCTGAATTTAAATTTTTTGGAGTGGTATTTTTGATGCTTCACATTTAGTCTATTCACTTTTGTTATGTATTCTTGGAATTGGTATCTCAACTTAAGATGTGCATCTGTTTGAAATGATGCATTGCATTGTTCAATAAAAATTAATTTTCTTACCTCTGAAAATGTCTTCCTTGCCAAAATTTTAGCAATGAAGATAACATTTGAATAACCTGTTATTATACTACGTGAATACGCCAGTGTGATTCTGGCTACGTAGGACGCACTTCCCAAAGATTGGAGGATAGAACAAAACAACATGTTCCGCCTAGTATTAGAAACAAAACTCGTTCCCAAAGCGAACAACCACCTCGGTCTTGCAAATCTAAAATTACAACTAAAACCTGCGCTTCTGCTTTTGGGCAGCAATTACTGAAAAACCCAGATTGTGTCAAATACTATAATGGCGACATGTTTCGGATTATTGGTAAGCCTGATCGACGTTCCACCTAGCAGTTTTGGAATCTATCTACATAAGCACGAAAAAATCCCTACTGTGTAGACAAGAGGAGTTTGTTTTCACCTTAGGACTCTATTGGTAACATTCTCAATAGGCAAGTGTCACTGATTGGTTACCCTCAACAGTCATGTGCTCATGTTTTCTGATTGGCCTATTTCGATCCTCAACTGGGTATATATATTTCCTAGCGTAGAGTTTTGATCTATGTTCTGACATTTTAAACTCTGAAGAGTGTCAGACGAAAAGCTTTAGTTTACTAAATGTTTGCTTTTTTCAAAGCCATTTAAAAGATACTTTCTTCTATGCATGTGAGTGTTTACAGACAGTTTTGCATTCTTATTGAATAGTTAAGAATTTTTAGCAAAATTTCCAAGTCGAACATCTCAGCAATGTGGAGCTTTTTCAAAATTTTCCAGTCATAAGGAACAAGGGCATAGTTCCTTCTAGCTACAAAGGTCATAGTTTTTATTTTAGAGATCTTCTAGATTGACACAGTTCCCCTTTTTATTATTTAACATAACATAACAATTATTTAATCCAATCAATGCTTTTCAAATTATTTGAAGATGTATATCATTGTGATGATTGGTCACTCATAGTTTCTGGCTGTTTTTGTCCTGTTTGCATTTTGATGGAAAATGTACATTGATGGTCTTAATCTGGTTTTTGTGGTCAAAATGATCAAAGAAGGATTAACTGCTCTTAATGTATTGAATGTGAATGTTTAATAGTTAGGGTTATGTCACAGTCTTGGTTTTGATTTTAGATAATCTATAAACTGTTTGCCTTCCTAATTTTCACAATCATGAATCATTTGCCAGTGAGGGCATGAACTAACGGATGGTTGGTTTAGAGTGCTGTTTAAACACCATTGCTAAATCCTGGCAAAGGGAAGGTTTTTGAATCCTAAATACTAAATGTAAACACTGCAGGCTGGTGACCTGTTCAGAAAGAATTGACTGTGTGACCCATGCAAACAGAATCACCCAGGACAAGGTTTTGTTGTCCTTGTGCTTCTGTAAACAGAAAGGTTGTAGGGATTAGGTTGGTTTGCTTATTTTTGCTGATATAAATGTATGAGTTAATCCAGATGTCAGGAAATATTTAAAAATGAATGTTTTGAAGATGTCAATGAATTTAACAGTTGCTAATTATGTTTTTCATTTATCACAGAGACCTGTCAACATTCAACTTGTTGCCTATACAAGAGAATCCACAGGATTTGAATATAAAAGTGCAAAACTTACTGGAAGTTATTCGCAATGTTAAAAGGTTTTATCAGGTGAATGAAAATTGTATTTCGATTGTATCAATATTAGATTGAACATTGAAAGACAGGAATTGTTGGTGAGTTCATCAACATTGTTTAAAATGGCAATCAAGTAGCTCATGTTTATGAACTTTAATTCTTTGCCAGATGATGATGGATCATCCTTCACCACCTTAAAAAAGAAACCTGTAGATTGCTGCTTTAGAGTCGCAAACAGGGGAGGCATGCAGATTTTGATTTGTTGAGATGGGGGGAGGGGGGAGAGGGGGAAGGGGGAGGGTCGTGGTTATAGTGACTTCTGCATTTTAAATGCAATAAGAACTAAGCAAAGCTGTGTGAAAAATAAACAGTTGTAAATTAGGGACTGCTCTATGCCTCCCCTAAATGCTTGGCTTGGCACCTGTCACATGCAGCATCAGTACTAAAGGATGTACTCCTTGCAGCTTCCTTTTTCTTTGATGCGCACCAAGTGCTTCTCAGTTGCAATAAACCTTGTGGCAAAATATAAGGAAGAGATCCAGATTCAGTAATATTTATTGAGACATCCATGCATGAATCACAAAAAGGCACAGCCTGAATAAAATACTAGGTTGGACCTTGTGTTTACATGTGTAGATAAATCTTTGTATATTCAAGTTATCATTGGCATTTGAAAAATGCATCATTTTCATGAATGAACACAAGTTGACAAAGGAGATTAATGAATGGATTGCAAACATGCTTGTCCCTCTAGGGTGGCTAATACGAATTATATCTGATTGTGGTAAAACAATAGAAACCCTTTAAAAGATATTTTCTTTTTACTTCATTGTTGAATGTTTTTCACGAAGTAAGGCATAATATAGGATTCCACATTGCTATGTATTGGATGAGGGCTGTGGCTTGTTATGCATGATTTGTTGACCCAAGGTGCAGCATTAAAAGTTTTTATATGCTGTGAAAAGAGCTCCCTTTTTCTATTGAAAAACGCTGGCAAAATTAACAAATATTACCATTATCAAGGTGGATGAATAATTTTTGGAAGCTAACATATTGAGGTGAATGGTCAGCCCCTTCATGTGCCATTAAATTTCCACGTTGTTGGTACATAGAGAATCAGAAAATCTTGAATTTTCCCACTCCCCTTGCCACAAGCATTGGAGGGAATGTGTTCATTGTAGTTCATAATTTTTGTAGGAATCAAGGTCAGCCATTTCTTAATAAAGTTTCTTAATGCTGTGGCAGATTTAGATATTCTTTAATCATCACCATTGTCAATCACAAAGTGTCTTTAGTCTCCTTCAAGTTGTTCTTGAAGTGCGTATTTCTTTAATGGCTGCACTCAGTAACACATATTTATAAGTCGATTTCTTTATGTTTAGCTAACTCTGAAAACGGCTTAGTGTTTGGCTCCAGTTGGTCTTCCGTAGTTTTTATATCAACGTAAGGGCGCCCTTTGTGTTGTTTGCATTAATAATTTATCAAAAGGCGACGAGCTACAAGCAGGCCTTTGACTACACGCAAGCTCACTGTAGTTCTCATTTACTGCTACTTCTGGGAACCAATTTGCAGATCATTAAACACCCCCCATTCATCAGGCAGTGATTGACTAAAATCGCTTGTGTAGAATTCCTCAACCAGAACAGCAGAAGTCAGTGCTGCATCAGTCGGTGGTTAACATTTCCATAGTTGCCTGTTTGTCTCTATTTGTTTATTTACGCAGTTTCTATGAATTCCAGCTTGAATTGAATGTGGCGTAATTGATTGTGCATACTGGAATACTAGGCCCAATGCCATATGATAACAAAAGTTGTCATGAATAATTCACTTCGCATTTAGTGCCCATGAGTCCATTTTTATTCATTTTCTTGCTGTTTAATTGCTTACTCAAAAATATCAATTGATGATACGATATAAATGCATTCCATTTTATCACTCGAACATGAAGACACAAGCAACCAATTTTAGCATCAATTTTTTAGTTTCATATTCAGCATCAACTTTATCGTGACGTCAATAATTTTTTACAACAAGCTATGTTCTTTCTATCCAGATATAGCATGCAAATCTAGCTTCGTAAAATTTTCGTTGTAATTCATAGATTGTCAATTAGAAATTAGTTTGGTAGATTTGCGATATTATTGTTCCGAACACAGCAGAAAATTTGAACCAGAGGGCAACAAAACTTGTGCCTAAACGACTAGAAGTTATCCTCATCGGATCAAATTCAACCAATAGGACAGCGTGCTTGGTAATACTGGCAGTACTGTGGATTTTGATGCTGGTGCTTTTAATGGGACTGAAGACTTCGAAGTTTTATGTTTTGACTAAGTTAGAGTTCAAGAGCAAGATCGCCGACACTGAAAGCTCTATTCACAATCTCTTATTTTTATAAACAAATTGTTTCAGTTCCATAACGGTTGTTGATATTTTGAAGTTATTCTTGCATAAAAGCAAGTAGCTTGCGTTCTGGAATTTGTAAAAATAACAGAGATGTGCTCATTATTAGAAATTGATCACGATAAACATCAACAACCAATTCTAGAAAATCACAACTTCGCTGTTGGTTGACATTTTGTGTAGTGAATTGCTTTCCAATAAACAAATAGAATACTGCCCATTTGCAAGGACGATAGAATTATGCAGGCAATCTCTGTGTATGTTGTGATGCAAAGCCCCTTATTTCACAGTTATCGTTTTGAGGGGGAAGTGGTTGCACCAACTCAGCCTTGGACAGTGTTATCGATTGCTGAATCTGATGCCTGTGCTCTTTTACTGTAAACAAAAACCTGTATTCCATGTCGTTGCAATGCTTGTGATTGTAGGGGCGTACAAAGGTTTAAAGCCCACACGATGGTTGGTTGTTACCGGGAGCTCTTCTTCAGTATTTGAGGATTCTAAGAGCTATTCTATTGAGCATTAAACAACGACCAACCACGCAATTAACTGACCAGATTAAGTCAAAGTAAATAATATAGATGCAACGAAATGCGTCTATATAGACAAAAAGCAGCCGCATTGAGTGCTGATATCATATAATTTCTTTAAGGTTCTGCTTCTTCTGTTGAAAAGATCTGCATTTTTGTGGCTTAAATCTGCCACAGTCATCCGAGTTTATGTGTTACCTGTTCCAGCTGTTTTCACTCGTCTCTTAGAAAAGGCATGGAGGAGTGCAGCAAAGAGTCGGACTTGCTTTAGGTTGTTGTGCTTTTGAATCATGCGGTTAGACCTAATAGATCTACTCCACACACTCTCGTCTTGATCGTTCACTTGCATTTTTCATCCAGTTACGGCAAATCCTCGTTTTAATTACTGTCCCCAGTTTTCGGTCCCTGTTTTTAACACCTCCACCTATTAAGCACTATGGAGATACATGAGGGCGATAATTATCACGTTTACGTGTCCATCCATCTTAAACGTTTCATATATTCTATTTCTTGATAACATCTTTTAAATCAGCATTTGTTGCTAATTTCAGGAGAAGCTGCAAATATTGTTGTTGATGAAGATGCCTGATATTCTTGCCATTGCGAAGGAGCCCAACCACGGTATGCAAAAATCTTTACAATATTTTCAGGGGGTTGACGAAAAAAAGTTCTCTCCGGCAATTAAATTTTCGAAAATAATCCACCCTGAATATTTATATTACTCTCCTAGTATAGGGTTGATCTCATGCCTTCAAAGTTTTTTCTTTGTCTGGGAACCTATCAAATTTTAGGAAAAATTTTCTGCCATTTCATATCTGAAAGTTCCGTCAAAATTGAGAGTTTCTAATTTGATTTTGCATTTTAAACTTCAACTAATTGACAATTCCAAAGACATTACATCCCTTGCATTCATTGAGATATCGTTTGTTTTTATCTATAATTGTAGTTCTTGACAAATTTTTCTGCCAATTCTGAAAATTTTCTGGGACCCCATTTTCCAGGATCCTTTAAGTTTGCAGCCCTGGCTAGTCCAAGCAAATTTGCCGTGCAGTGTTTCCGCTAGTATATCGTGCGATCCTCAAAGTTATAAAATTGAATTCTCAAGGCTTATTGAGGAGGTCTCCTAGGTACTTAGCAAAAGTTAGTGGACAACTTCCCCAAATTCTTTTTTTGTTCCGCATGTATATACGGATGTTGATTCCGTCGAATGATCAGGCTCAGGTCCTGAATGGTTTATTTTCATTAGAAGATAGACCTAGTCGTGTTTTTATTTAAACCCCTCCCCCCCCCACCCCTACCACTTCACTACCTTCGCTTATTAAATCTCACTACTCTGCTCTCTCGCAACCCCAGAACAAGGGCAATGTTCTTTATAACGAGTAGCCAGTTTCAAATTAACAATGCAATATTCTTTCCAAACTGAAGAGTTTTTGATTAAGTTTTACAGTACTTGGATTAGCTTATGGCAGACTAGGATTTATCTATGCCAGATTGAGATTAAATTTTGCCAAGCTGCCCCTCTGGATCGAAGATGCTCGATAAATTTTTTATTTTGCTATTTCAAACTTACTAATTGTATCCCAGACCGAACTAATGTGGTTTTATAAGGCCGACAAAGGCTTCATTCAAATTGTGTTATCAAGGCGATCCACAATAAGTTGTTGCTGAATGACAGTTACGTATTGAAATGACCTTGGAGTATTTTTATCAACAGTCGTGGTGATTGTTTCCATGGCAACAGAATTTTACTCGCTAAAATTCAATCGTTTGCTTGTCGAGAGTGTATTTTTCTCAGGGCTTGCTTTTAAGATTAGCAAGTGAACTTTATTGTTGCATTTTACCGTTTGAAAGTATTAGAAAAGATCTTTTCTAAAGGATTTTTATCTTTAGAATAGCTCCCAGCCTTTGGAGAATAATATTTGAATTGACTGTAGAAGGTGCGATCGATTAAAGGGATGTTTTTTAATGGTTTCGTGGAGCGAAGGGATTTTTCATCACATTTCTCCATGGAAAAGGATTGAAAATCTCCAATGTCTGATGTAGAGTTAAGGTGATCAGTAATTATCGCCAAACTGTACGATCACCCATGGGTGTTATCACAGCTGCAAGAACTGTTCAATTGTTTGGGAGTCGTAAGTAAAGAGACGGGAGAAGGAGATCATCCCATGTAACCATCAAACGGCTGAAGTGCATAGTTAAATCGAAAGGTCTAGGTTAGAAAATCTGTTCGGTTCATTTGCTGATTTAGGTTTAAAACATCCTTACAGGCGAACGCTAGCTCCTTCGAAACGCCAAAAAAGCTGATGAGGGCCAATGGCGTCTCGTCTCAATACTGACCATCGCGTCTCTGGTTGTTAGTAAACTGAGTAAACGAGTTAACAACATCAACAACATTAACAACAACATCAACAACATTAACAATAACGTTTTGATTCAGAATGTGTCATCTCAAAGAGGCCATACTATTCGGAAACGGAAAATTTCGCAGGAAATAAGTCACATGATTGGAATTAAATAATATTTCGAGCAAAACTTCGAGTAGGATACAACAATTGCAATCCATAGACATGACATATCCGTTAAGTGAAAAATAGAGGCCTTAAAACAAATTGTTCCCGTCGTATTTTGCATCAAATTATTTCACTGTTTCAGCAATCCCCGACAGTGCTATTCAAGCCAAGTATAATCAGTAAAAGTCTTTTAACTCTGCGACGACTTAACTCTTATTGGTCACGTTTTCATCAAGATATATTTTCAAGAAATGCAAGCAAAAGAACTTGTAGGAAAATCCACGACCGGTTCTTGAGAATTGTTGTGATATTGTTTTATTATAAGATTTTGCAAATTTAAATATTTTGAAATATGACATTCAAAAACTACTGCACTTTGGATCTCCGCGATCACATGTTTAATTCGTTCAACTGGATTTGAAGGAATCCAATAAAGAAGGAGTCAAGATGACTACACACCAAAAGTATTTTCCCTGTGAAACAAATAATAATCTGTCGCCAGAAAAGAATCACTAATCGAATTTCCAGCATTGATAGATGAACCACATCTCTTAAAAACTATATGTTATGGGGAATCCTTGACAACTTAAGTATACGGGGTTTTGACATCCTGCAGTCGAAAAATTTGATATGCCCTCTACTAGGGTATATTACAGACACAAAACATACCTGTTGAGGAAGAAGTGCCTTTTGATCACAGCGGTATTCAATATCAAAATATTAGAAAATATATTTAATATAAACTTCAGTTAAGCTGTTTTTCTTCAAAATCCATTTGATTGATCCAGATAAAAGTTGGATAAGGTACTCGATTCAAACCCCATTCGTTAGTTTGCGATCCAGCCACGAAAAGCGTATTACCGCCTACTCAAGTGGAAGAATTAGAATAACTCCCATAACCCAGTGCATAAATCGCCCGTAACTGCCGTACATACTCCTACAACAACGTAAGCGAGTACACCAAGCATTTTATTCGACGGATAGTAAAGCGAATTTCTCTTTTTTCAGGAATTCCCCTGACCCGTGTTTCCTTTGTCATTTGCAGGTAGCAGTTTGGAAGAAATAAAAAAGTTTCTACTTTTGATTCTTGGGTGCGCTGTCCAGGTGTGTGAATTATCTCTGTTAAGTTTTTTTGTCATTAATTTTTGTTTTCTATTCAAGAATCTAGGCCAAGCTCTAAACGCCTGTTAGCAATGTTTCAAGGCAGAAAATGACGTATAAGCACAACCTATGCGCATTGTAAAGTGTTAACTTAGTTTTTGGATGTTTGATTGCTGTGGTGTGGTATTCATTATCTTTTGTTCATTTCAGTGTGACAAAAAGGAGTATTTCATCGAAAAAATAACTAAAATGGACTTTGAAGTTCAGACGCAGCTCGTTCCTTATATTCGAGAGGTCAGTGATATTAGAGAAGAAATCCTTTTTCAAACGTATTTTTGTAGAAATCCTTTTATTTTCAAATATATACATATTTATCTTTAATTTTTATTTGCATCGTTTGGATGCACCTTGGCGGCATATAAGACACTTTGGCGGCACACCTACACGAGTCTACCCGATAATTTTCTAAAGGGCAGTCAATTTCCCTCAGTTCTGATTAAGAATATTGGATTATAAAATAGAAATTATGTTGCTTCTTTTGTTATAATCTAACCATTGAGTAATTTGTTAAAAGGGAAATATCGTTTCAAGTGCTACTTAGTATTCTCTTCAAGTGTTTTTCATGAAGATCTCAATGCAACCCCATCGTGAAACTTTTCCTAACTGAGGCACCAGAGCAAGAAAGAGCTTTTGATTGAGCTCTTTTTATGGGTCTAGCAAGGTCTTAAATTATATGGAGTTTGCTGTTGAAATGGGTGTAACCAGTTAGAACTAGGGTAGCCTATATTCAGCTTATGTCTAGATTCTGTTTGAAAGTATCAAAATGAATGACATCAATTGAACGTCTGCTTATATTAAACTCCGCCATATCTAATTACGAGGTTTAGCTAGAATCGTTTTCATTTCAGATTACGGACAACAGTGACAATGCATTTTCATACAGAATAAGCGAAGTCTCAGAACTATCACAAGAGTATGCTGTGTTCCAATTTGAATGCCCATAATTTTCTTAGTTCATATATTTCTTGTAATTTTTTATGTGTTTAAGTCAATGTACCTCTCTTTTTTAGAGGCTATCAAGAAGTTTTTGGGGATGTCTTGTAAATGAGCTCGTTGTTTAAATTTACATATTGTTTACAGTGCCTGTTTATAACTAAACACAGAACAATTTTTTCTTTTAATTTGCCTTAATTTTAAAGATGTTTTATGTCATGTTTTCTCGAAAGAGATACCTACCGCCAAATCTTGTACCGTTGAGTTGGGGGAATTATGCCTCAGCTTCAAGAAAATTGTACTTCCCTAATTTATTTAATATTTTTTTTAAAAAATTATTCTTTTAATTTATTGAAAACATTTTCTTGTTACAGTTATATCATTGTGATGCTTGATTTTATTTTCAGCCAATTGGTAACCGTAACGGAAGCAATGTACTTCCAATTTCAAAAAATTCTTGAAGAAAGAGATGAATATTTTGAGGTAAATCTTGTTTCATATTCCATGATAATTATATTTGTACACTTTTGGTCTTGCACGGAGCTGGTTGATTTTTTCTGATCTGTTGCAATTGCACCAACTAATTTTGTTGTTGCCTTCACTTGCCGAAGCTTTTATGTAAATGGCAGTCTATGGATTTCGGGGTTACTTTCGTGTTGTTTTGCTGCTCACAACAGTGAAGCTTTTACAGACCATCAAGGGATGAAAAATGGCTTTTCATGTGTTTTAGATACTCGTAACATAATGTTTTTTATTTTTAAGTGTGCATGGCTAAGGCTGCCTGTGAACTTGTCAACTTGACACCAAATTCTCTTTTCTCCTTCAGGCTGTTCTCGACATGAACTTGGAAAGGCATGAAATGGTTGCAAAGGTACTTTCTAGCTTTTTCTTCTTCATGATGTGAAAATGATAATTAATTTTATCTCTAGCAGTCTTATTTAATGAAGAAGGCTCCCATAGATTATTATGAGATAAGGATTGTTGTGGTATCTTATTAATTCTTAATTTGATAAGCATTTAAGATTAAAATACCATTATTCCGCCTTCGAAGTATATCTATAACTGTGATGTTGATTTTTGTATACAAGAAATACTCAAGGAAGCCATTTTCATTTCTCTGACATTTTATTTATTCAATAATAGGAGGCAGAACTTGATCTTGTGAAGTCTCCGCCAATGAGTCCTTCAAGATCAGGGTCGATCAAAACATCCGTTGTTCTTAAAGCTAATAAGCAGAAAATACGAGATCTACAGAATGAGCTGTAAGTCGTTTGGTTTATATTTTAATATTTCGGCCTTTTGTTTATGACATTTAAATCATTAATTTTTTTTAAAATCAAGTAATTATAAAATCAAGATTATTGACGTTAGAAAAACCTTGTATATTTGTGTATTGTACGCGAACTAATCTAGCCGTTTATCATCATTGCAGAGAAGAAAGGAATATGCAAGTTAATGAATTTAAAGAAGAAATTGCCAGTTTGAAGGCATCTCTTGAAAATATTCGGCAAGAGGTATGTACGACCAATTAATTACTGATTTTTGAAATTCCGTCAAGTGGGTCAAGATATCTGATTACGTCTTGCACTTCAAATAGAAAAGATAGCGCGATTTAAAATGCTACTCCCCCAATTCAAAAGTGTACGCTCAGTACAGTAAATCCTTGAATTAGCTCCCCGTGAACTTGCTAATTTCAAACATTTTTCGATCGAGGCTTAATGGAGAGGGGTTTAAACTAGTTTTACTTTTCTCTTGATTATTTTTCTCTAGAATTAGGTACCTTATTTCTTGGGTTAGGTTACAATTTTTAGCAGTAATTTGTAGAATATATTTCTGAGACATCTTTTTTCAAATAAGGAGTTTTTCAAGTGCATTGACAATTTCAATTTCCGCTACGGAATTTGATCAGCATACACTTCAAATTTTATTTGTGCTTAAAAGAATTCCGATATAACTTGCCTATTGTGAGCATGATAATGTTGAAGCATCTGGTTCAGTTTTCATGTTCTTATACTGGCTATAACTGTGGTTGACTTTGGTATGCACAGTTGTAAACAAGGCATCCAAAATAAAACTATTTCAATTATCTTTCAGAATAAATCGCTTCTTAGCGAAGCAAGATGGGTTAAAACATACAGAGACGAAATGGATGTACTGAAAAGTCAAGTAGGCATATCTTTTAACCTAACCTCGATGACGCCATATTGATCATTTCCCGTCAACTAATCGAACACGTTTGATAACCAGTTTTCCATGCACTGCTTTTGACTATTCGGTTCAAATTGAAATATGCTTCTTGCTGCCTTGTGTTCACGTTCGACAATTTTTCTTGCCCACTTACCATGTGTTGACAGTATAAATACAATGCCTCGTTTCTTCTTTTTGCGAATTTTTATTCCCTCTTTTCCTCTTCCGGCTCTTGCCCCAATTATTGATGCGAAAATTAGCAAAAATGCACAGTTAGAAAGTCAACTAAACTTGAACAAAAAAATGCTTCGTTTTGTTAGACCCATGTTCCAAATGACTTTTTCAAGGCTTTTTATATTTGGCACAGTCAAAATGTGCGCATCGAGTTTCGATTGCAGTGTTGACTTGGAATGAGGTGAAAAGTCATTGAATGGTGAATTACGCTTATCGCCGTCCTTTGTTCCATTTTAGTTTTCTCGCAAGATGCAAAGTGGAGGCTAATGAATCCCCGCTTCTATTTTAATTGAAATTTTTTTATCTTCCCAAGTTACAAAGACATAGATATTATGTTTGCTTGTCAATGATTTTTATTTTATTTAAGGTTGATAAAGTCAACAAACTAGAAATTGAGAATTCCAAATACAGAGAAAAGCTGAGAGAATTGGATTTTTACAAGAAAAGGTTTGATGTGAGTAGGCCTGCTGTTTTTTGTAGTCAGCTTTGTTAAATATGCTCTCCGTTATATCTATGCTTCCCACTTTTTTATCGGATCGTTAAATGCATTTTAATTTTGATTTCTGCTTTGATGTTTGTTGTCTTTACTTACTAGGAGCTAAAGGAGCAGCACGAGTTGTTGTATGAGACAAAATTAGTTCTTGAAGAACAAGTTGCTGGATCATCAACGAAGATCGAGCGTGTTGGTAAGCGAACTTATTTTTATGTCAGTTGATTGTCTTTGATTGTCTTCGATTCGCATTGATTTATCATGGCGATTAATAAGCTCTTTTTCGGAGCGGAAATTCTGTTAAAATATCGATCGATAATGTTATTGCTATAACATGTTACTAACTTTTTATTCAAAAATCAAACTTGATAATAGTGAAAACTGGGATGGCCAGCGTGCCCGATATATTTGTTCTTCTCTCGCCCTGTTTACAGTAATGGCACCTTAGACTTTGATATCAGAATTTTGAAGTTGTTATTTTTGCCGCCATAGGACATCTTGAGGAAGAAAATGACAGGCTACATGCACAGTTGAAGATCATAATGGAAGAGCGAGAATTAAATCAAGTTAAAGCAAAGGAGCTTATGGATGAGAACGCCAAGTTGCAAATGGAAAAGCAAGAAAGGTATCCAGTCATCTTAATTGTTTTCAACGAATGCCATATTACCAAAATAGATCGTTTAATGTAAAGAGAAAACAATGGATCGTGAATAATTTACTTTCTTATCTGTTCTTCGTATGCACTCAAAGTTAAACTAATATTAGAGCTACATATGATGCATCGAATATAAGTAACAGTATAGAATGAAACAGAATAGAATAAAAGTCAACAGACACAACTTGAATCGCCATTGATATTTTCTGCATGGGAAAAACATCACCTATTGCTAGTTCTCGCTATTTATCGTTATAAAACTTAATCCTTCGAGTAAGAAACACGTTTAAATGCCGATAATATATGTTTATCAAAACCTGGCTCAGGGCAAATGCATGAGATTCTGTAAACCAATGATGCATTATTGTTCACAGCATGTTTGAAGTTGTTCAATTGAACCAAATAATTAATGGAATGAAAGACAGATCTCCGGATGGTGAGTCATGCTCTTTATATACACGTATCACTTTTGCTCCTTTATCTCTATTTTCTCTTGCACCATCAGACATGCAATTCCCTGATGTCCCTGACGTCTTGCCCGTCCCCTCGGGGAAAGTAGATTTTTACACGTCAAAAAGAAAGTACCCATGTATTTGATAATAGAATTGCAAATTATTGAAATATCTTCAATATGAATCATTGCCTTGACTATTTTTATTATTGCATGTCACATCGGAAAGCGCCTTATGAATTTTCTTGTTTCTTTCCTTGTTGGTTTCGTCCCATGTGTATGCGATGACATTTTTCGAATATTCCCCCTAGGTACTGCAGTTCCACTTTCGATGGAATACAAAGAAAGCTCGTATGTTGCCTATTCGCATTTGACATGTGTCAGAATAATGATTTTTCTTTGTTTTGCTACCTTATATTTTCTATATTGAGTTGTCTCTCAGTTGTATGACAATTATGGTAAGCAGAATACGACAATCAGGAATCTGAAGAATAGTTGTGAATCTTTCCAACCATATTTTATAGAAACAGACTGACTTGATATCAGATCAATCCATATTTTGATATTTAGAACCGAGCTCCTTTTTGATATTTTGCCTTTTAAATATTGCTGAGAAAATCTAAATTTGTTGGCACCAGGTCGACGGAACTTCTTCGGCTTGAGAAAGAAAACAAGCATTTGATGAAGTTGGTGGAGTCGTTACGTGATGGAAATCCCAAAGTTCGGGAGCTCGAGAGAGAAATGGAAAAGCTAGAGGACAGTTTGCATGACGAAAAGGCACAAGTTGCCCGGTTGCTAGAGGTTTGTTCTAGAATATATGTCAGGGCTCAGAAGCGATTAATGCTCTTGGTTAAAATCAATATAACTTCACTGTTGTTTAAACCTTATTCTAATAATTTAGTAGTGAATGGAAAATTGCAGTAAGTAGCATTAGCTGTTCTTAGCCACTCACAAAATTACTCTGTGGAAACTCTTACAACACAATAAATTGTGAAAGCTGTTTGTAATGCTTTGATCTTAAAAACACCTTAAATTGTCAACATGCAAATGAAAAAGTCTAGGCTTGACTGTTGTATGATGTTAGTCTTTTTGGCACTTCGTTTAATGTTTTGGATTTGTTCTATCACCCATGTGTTCATTTATTTACCATTCATTCTGCTTCAGTTCTTGCTTTTATTTATTTATCCATCAGTTATTTTTATTCATCTTTTGAAATTTCATTCACTTCTAATGTTTTTATACTACTACATTAACATGAATATTAACTATTAAAGAACTAATAAGTTCCAATTTTTGTAAGTAAATCTATAAAGAGTTTGTTTCTTCGGATGAACTAAATTTCATTTAGATATTAAATCTTAAGATGTGTTAAAAAGAAAAGTCCTCTTATGCATAAAAAGCCTAGCCAAGATGGTATCAAAAACAACCTCAGGCAACTTGATTAAAAACTAACTTTGCTTCTAATTTGATAAGCCACCTTAACATTAAACACCTTAAAGCGATTGCCTTTTAATTGCATTTGAAACCTTTTCACACAGGAACTTTCGAATGGAGAAAGTATTCTGATGGCAAGTTTGTTTTTACAGCTTTTTTTAAACCAAATCAAGTAACATAAATACTATGTTGTTATTGACTTTAAATTCTTGGAAGTAAACTAATATCCCTCAGAATAACTCCTTATATGGTTGGCTTTTTTTAATCTTTGATTATATGATAGTTGCGAATGTTATTTTGCATAATAGTAAGAAATAATTTATTCTAGTAAAGTATAAATATCCACGAAAATTTCAATCTCCTAAGATGTTTCTGTCCATAACTTAAGTCCAAACCTACTTTCAGTCGCAAGGCAAAAAATCTTGTTCGTTAAAATAAAATTTCCCCAAGTGACGAGATTAGCTGCTTATAATTACTATAACATGCAATTAAATATGATACAATTATGCATTAAACCATTTGAAAAATAGAATCCTCTTTGAATCCTCATAGAGCCCTAAAAATGTTGATGAAGAACTAGAAGAACCAACTCAAATAGATATGAAAGCCCGTTGACGTAATTTGTGGTTTTCATCAACCTTCAAGATAAACCGTTTATTACCATAAACTGAACATTTCTCAGATTCATTTCAGTTTGATTTTACACCTTTTCTTCGAACAAGTCACAATCCAATCACAATTATTTTATTTAATAATTTTTTTCCACGACCCTTGTTGTGTACCAAAGAAGCCAGTATCTTTTGTTCACACTTCGTTTACACGATCCCATATGATAACTGCTACGGTCTGATCTGATGCCATATAATTTGAGTACGGCATTTTGTAGACCAGATTTACGTTATTCGACGTCCTATAACCAAGATAAGAGCTGTAGTGAAGTGATTTGCCGCAACTTCTGAAGTGATTTGGTGATTTCTAAACTATCGGGTTTTTAGTTAGGAATCATGATTTCCTACTTTTCACTGATTTTGCTATTATTCCTTGCGTATACAACAGGAACTTGCCTTTGAACGAAGCAAAGCTGGCGAGTTAGCTGGAGTTGCCGAAACCCACGTGAACCAAATTCAAAGGCTCAAATCGAGGCTGAGCCAGAGGTCCATGAAAGTCGATGACCTAAATGCTGCGTTGGCAAAGAAGGGTTCTGCGGCTTCAAAGCGACCACCGTACGTAGCGTTGTATTTTCTGTACGATACTCTGTGAAACTTTTCTCTCTTTATGTCAATTAGGAATGTATGATCGTTGATCATGTGAGCACTTGTGAGCACATGACATTTGTATGTGCGATAAGGTAGATAGAATGTTGTAATTTCTCCAGCCCGGACTGCTTCAAATAGATAGATTGGATGTCGTATTTTCTCCATTCAAGATTGTTTCAAAGCGCTGGATAAGTTTCATCTACGATAACACGATTTCCAAATCAATACTTATGTTTAATTTTGCTATCAAAATAAATTACAATTTAACATTAAGAAGAGGAAAGTCATCTAATTACAGATATATGTTATGTACAGGTAAGAGCTAAAAACGTAGACTACAAACACCCCAGGTTAAAAATGGCAGGGATAGCATTAAAAAGGTCAATACAACCTTGTTTCCATAATGGTCCCTCCAGAGGTGTTATCAAAAAGAAATGTGTTCACGGAAAATGGATTTTGTATTAAAAAACTGGGAAAAAATTTATTCTGAAAAATTTTAAGTAGAACCTTTTTGTTGGCTGATACTGGGTTTTTAATAAAATATGTAGAGGCTACCCTCTTGCCTTTGCAGATCTTCAAATAATTTTTGCTTGATCTTGTGTATGAAACTGTTGATGTTCTTTGCAGATTTTAGTTCTGATATTAGATTGTTGACTGCAAAGTTATGTCGCACCACTTGTCATTGACTGCCAAGTTGTACCTTCTGACTCCAAATTTATATCAGCATTAGATTTATCTGTGTGCCTGTGTAATTGTTGCAAGTTTTGTCATTGTTTTCCAGGAAACAGTTTATCTGTCAAGCTAAACCTGTCATTAAACAAGACGATCTCCTTTCGCGTAATTTCATATTTAAAATATTGCATTTGCAGGAGTAAAGATTCTGACGAATGGAACAATAACTTGGTAGATGAAATGGAAGATGACGATATTCTATCTAGCAAGCATTTCATGGAATTAAAAAATGATATCGAAGAGAAGCAATCCTTGATCACAGTTCTGGAAAAGAAGTAAACATAAATTTTGTTGCTTTTTACCTTCCTGGCTTTTCAATGTTTTTTGTTATTATTAAAAGAAAGGCCACATTCTTGCGATGGTGCTTACGTTGAAAATTTTCTTTAATCTCTGCAAGCTCCGTGGGTGGACAATTCAAGCAACAAGGTAGCCAGCCAGTGGGAGAACAGCAGGTCTACCTGTAGTCTCCCACGGCGGACAATTCCAGTAAAAATTTGGTGGCCCTGCGGTTACCCTGTGTAAGGATAAGCGGTTTGTCCCATGTGCGCGGGAGACCGAATTGTCCACCCCTGATGCTCTGTTTTCATATAATGTCCCTTTTTCATTGAATAAGATATCAATGTTATCAAAGTAGCTTTTTTTGAACTGTTTTTTTACCAACGGTGAATTCTTTAAGGTTGCAAGAAGCAGAGCAAAAAAGTAAGAAGATTGACGCCCAGATCACACAGAAGAAGGAAGAGTTTGTTACTCTGGAGGCAAGGTAATGCTTTTATGGCTGAATTGGTTAACATTTGCCTTCTAACTGCTTTAAAATCATATCCATCGTTTCTCTGAGATTAGTAAGATGTAGCTTGGCGCCTAGTGCAGCTGCTAAAGCAAATAACAAAAGCTTTTCACAATTTTGAGGAGAATCACGTTTTGTAATTTTCTCAGGGATTTATTTATTTAATAGTCCATCTAACTTTTTTTTATATTTCTGATAGGGCTAAAGATAACGAGACGTACTGTGCCAAGGTAGAACAGCAGCTAGCTGAAAGAGAAAAAGTTATTGCGAATTTGGAAAGAAGGTTTGTAGCAAAGACAAACTTCATAACTAGAATGCCTTTCCTGACTGATATTCGAACCTTCATGCTTTTTTACAATTTTATGAATAGTAGAAAATGATTTTCTACGTTTCTTTCAGGTGTGAAAGTGCAAGTACAGAGAATAAATCATTAAGTCAAATCAAGCGACTTAATGAAGACAAAATAGCTGCTCTTGAAGAAAGGTATTGGTCTACGTTAATGTATCTAGAGTGTCCTGAAATTTATTTCAAATTACCGCCAGCTTAAAGCGTAAAAACAGAGGATTTTAAAACTATTATAACTTTCGCTAATCGTGTTATGTATATAATTTATCAGCTCTATGTTGCCGTCGGTGCTCTTTACTTAATTGTATTTTTAATGATCACAGGGTTTCTCATCTTATGGACTCAGCAAGCCAAGACACACGAAAGGTCAACCAGACTATAGACGAGAAGTTGCGCCAAATCAGGGAACTTCATATCCAGTATGTACTATTAGCAACTGTTCTTGCCTATCTGCCAATATGTTGACTTTTCCGCTAAATTTGTTTCTGGGTATTAATTAAGCTTCAGTGTAGAGATGCTGAGGCACGGCATTTCTCCCTGGTACTGGTTTGGAGTAGTCTTCGGCTTCATAACTGTTTTGTTGTCTTCTGTTGTCTTTCCTTAGTTAACGCTTGATTGCTAGTGTACGAAATATCACGGTAAAGTTAGGTAATCAAGCACCGCCATCGCCCCCTTTACTGGACAGCCAACATTGTGTTTTGTTTTTTGGTAACTACCACTGCAAGAGTTGATCCTGATATGTTCTCCAGACCAATAAATAAAATCCATATCCGCAATTCTTTTTAAAGGCAGATTGTGTTACAGTAACCTGTATTGAATATTGTAAATTGCAAAAATATTTAAGATCTTTTAAGAAAAATTAAGGTTTTCTGTTATTTTGTCAAAGATTGACCTATATTCTCGTTTCGCAACTAGGCTATACTTTTTCATTATGAATATCTATGTATTTCTAACTATGAATCTATTTATGAATCTCTAACAGTTATCTGGAACTCAGGGACTGGTTTACAGTGTTGAGGCCCAATAGCTTTCATTTCGCTTTGCCAAAGAAATTTTCGCAATATTTTTATCGAACTTTTTTTCAGGGTTGAGAATCTACAAGAGGCGTCTCATGATAACGAAAAGCTTAAAGCTGTGATGAAACAAAGAGATGAGAAAATAAGTTCTCTGATATCGTCAAATAAAATTCTTGAAGCCCAAATCCACGAGCTTGAATTACAGTAAGTCTGCAATTTTTTAGACTCCGATTTTATGTTGTTATAGGATACTCAAAATGATTGACAGTGCTCATTTGATGTAAAATTGGGTCAGGTCTGTTTTGATGAGTTTGTGCTATTCTTGATATTGAAATTATTCATGTTTTAGATGCGAAAAATCAGCTGGCACTTGCAAAAAGTTAGATCATACTCTGAAGCTGAAGAACGAACGAATAAATGCCCTTGAAGCAAGGTGTGACCTTTTAATACTTTAAAGTATCGTTCCTTGATGTTAAGGTCTTTAAACGTATCCTCTCGTATTGTTTTCTGAGATCATTAAATATCCTTCTTTAATTTAGAACGCATGTAGTTTCTTGCTTATATGACCGATAAATAGAACACCAATCCAAAATGTATTGCTTTCGTGGTTTTATATGTTTTTTCAATTAGCTGATTTGTTATTTAAAGCTCCTTTTTAAGTAACAGCATGATAATTTTACAGTTTAAACGAAACTGCAAAGGCGTCTGCAAAACTCATGGAAGACAAAGTTGTTTCTTTAAAAAAGGCGCTTGAATCAAGAAATGAAGAAGTTGCAGACCTGGAAACAAGGTAATCTTCTTGCCTTGTTGTTATTTATTTTATATCAACAAACATCAAAAATCGAGGACATTGGTAGCTTTACTCCACTTTCGTTGTATGCTTCGAACGTTAATTTGTATGCTCCGAACATTGTTTAGGATTGGACATAAAACCACACAGGCTTTTCTTGGTATTTGTTTTGCCTCTCAGTTTATGACACTGCTGTTCTGTTTTAGAGTCGATGAAATGGCCTCATTGAACAACAAGTTAAAAAGCAGCAATCGGGCGAAGGACGACAGAATCCAGTCATTAGAGGAAGAGTACGAATTTTGTGTCATACGAACTCATATTATTCGCGTCCATCTTGCAATATACGGTTAAATACATCTTGCACTGATAGACTCACCCAGATGTTTTTATGAGTTCAGATATATAATTACCTGCTTTTAAACATCGCTTCTGTGCTAGTTATTTTTGCGTTACTTGATGGCTGTTAGAAATTTTGCATTGAATGCTATGTAATAGAAGGTTAAGCATAATCATTTGAGCTTCTTGCTGTTATGCCGGAAAATTGCTCACTGTAATTTTCAGGACCTGATTTGTTTATGATGGCGTTCTGATAGCGTAGAATGTTAGGAACCGTCCCTACAGAACCGATCTCCGAATGCACAGCGTTGAACCCACGAAATAGACACCTATGGTAGAATACCAATTAGAGCCCTTTGAAATGTTGTTTTGCTTCTTAACTATGTGCTATGATCGCAATACATTAGTTCTTTGTGAATGCTTTTTTAGGATAGCGAAACTAGAAGAAAGATCAAGTCACTCTAATGGAGAGAAGATAGAAGTTTTAATGAAAAGATTGCAGAAGAAGGCGGATGAAATAATCCATTTAGAAAATAAGTTAGTCCGCTTTTTGACGTTTCCAGCTCTTTCTGAATATTTTGTCTATTATGTTTCACATTAGCACTGATTGAATCAAGTAAACCGTATATTTGAATCTGGGTAGACATATTTTAGAAAGTTAAGAAATATACTTAGTATTATACAGGCGGTGTTCTCACAGTCACAGATTTCCCTGTCTCTAGCTCTGTAATTTCAGAGGCATGTTTGCTCTTTCTCAGGGAACATGATGAAGAATGTCACAATGGCTGCATCTTTTGTCAGCCCACTCAAAGTGAAAATTTGGTTAATGTATTTATGCCGTTGAAATTTGAAACGGGTTTCACCTAGCATGACCAGTGGACTGCTTTTTCAGGGTCCTGGTAATTAGAATTGAGCTTTGCGTTTGAAGACATCATATAAACTTCTAATAGTAGCTAAATCTATATGTTTTTCTAAACACTAGGAACAATTTAGATTCGGCTTATTTGAAGCCAAGCGTAAAGCCTAACCTAAAAGCAAAGCAAAGATTTACATATTGGGAAGAAATAAGATTTTTGCGAAGCCTTGTTTTGAATAATTGACGGTCACGGCACCATGAAAGTAATGTTGGTAATGAGTTATCATCTTTTCCCTATGTTTGGGTCGTGATGTGTTTTGCTCCACTAGCCTGAGAGGAAGCATTCTTTCGATGAGACATGCGTCTCCGCGAGCCTTGGCGCGACACATTATTTGTAAGAGAAACCACAAAATGATTTGTACCTTTACTTTTCTGTGTTTTAGTCTGGAAGATGTAACAACTGCGATGAAAAAGCAGGAAAGGAGTGTCGAGATAAAGGACGAGAAAATTCAAAAGCTAGAAAAGGAGTATGTCTATATAACACCTCTGAATTCTTAATTTTGTTCACTTTGTTTCAGGCTAAAACCAGTTAATTTCGCTAATTAACTGATGAATGAATTTCTGTTACTTTTTCATCATTGAATGCAAGCAACTGCTCTCTAGCATTCAACTTTTCTTTTAGGCTTCAAAAGTACGAAGATTCGTCGCAAAGTGCCGAGAAACTTTCTGCAGCACTAGAAGAGAAAAATAACAAGATTTATGATTTACAAGCTCAGTAAGTTTATGTTCGTCATAATTGCACAAATTTTTGCACCTTTCTTTATTTCTACTTTGCATTTCGTTCTTGATATCAGAAGTCTCTTTTTATTAACCTTGATGCTATTTTTGCCAAAGATATATTTTTAATGCCCTCATTTTCCTCCAAGAATCGACGATATAAATGCAGAAGTAAAGCGGCTTGAAATGACTTCAAAACAAAAGGAAGAGAGATATGTCACTTTGGAGAAGAGGTACACATCTGCTTTCCTTTTTAATATACTAATTTTTTGCTATGTATTTTGATTTCGAAAATGACTTTGCTCTGGCTTATCCTTTCCAGCAATCTTTACACGTAGATCTTTTGAAATAACTAATTTGAAACTGAACCACAATGTGATCAACAAGACGACAACATCTCCATCTCCCTTGCCACTGAATTCTCTCGCACCTGACCGAAACACATTGCCCTCAGTTGACTTATTTGAATCTAACTTGTCTCGCTATTGCCTCGTTTTGATTTTGCCGGTTACTCTTTTTGCAGTCTCCTTGAACTCGAGGATTCTAAAGCTGACCAAGGGAAGATGAGTCGGATTATGAAAGCTAAAGAAACAAAAATCTTATCACAGCAATCAATCATTGACGAGCAGGAAAGCCGCGTTGTTCAACTAGAAAGCCTGTAAGCTGAGAACATTCCTTTACGCCTAAACCAACAAAATCATTTTAACGTACAAAGAATAAGCACAAAGAGTTCTTTCAATGACTGTTTTTCATCTTCCGTTGCTCGAACAAATACACTTAACCCTAAAGTAGGATAATGTTAAATATTCTGGCTTCGAAGTAAACTGCTTAATTTTTTTACATTAAGATTTTTTACCATAAATTGAATAATTTACATATGACGTTTTGTGGACATAAACAACATAAACAGATTGGTTAATCTTTGGACTTACCATATCAAATCTTAGAGGACATGGAAGACTTTTCCTTTGAATGAATTATGTCAGAAATTTCAAACGCCAACAATTTGTATTGCGACTGAAATTCCATTGTGAAAAGGTGCCATAGAGATAAATTGACTAAACCCTACCGTATGGGTCAAGGCATATTTCACGTAAATTGTTGTAACATCGTGTTGGTAGCTAATTTGTTCACAATTTTAAGTGAATTATTTGAAAATTACAGACTTGATGAGAGGGAAGCACAAATCAAAAGGATAAACAACTCTTTGAAGACCAAAGAAGAACAAATGAAGCAGAGTGAGCAGAGGTGAGTTCGATTAAAAATTCTTTTTCCGATGATATTTTATATCAGGAAAAAAACAAACAGAGACTAATTGAGTTTGCTTCAATTATATTACAAACATAGCTATTTTATCAATCTCTTTCTGAAAACAGTATTTTTTAGATAGTTTTCTCAATTTTTGACATTTTAGCGCGGCTCTTGAATTTAAATCGAAAAATATTTATAGTATTTGACCCAGACGTTGATGTAGTCATTGTTGATTCAATTGTGATGTTACCTAATTTGAATGCATCACGTGAAAATGATGAACAGTGTCATTTTTCGCATTGAGATAATCCATGGTTAATTTTCTTCGGCCGTAGATTGAGTGATTGTAACGATCTCCAGAGTCAAAACAGCAAATTAAAGAATATTGTTGAGCAGAAAGAAGAGAAGATTTTGCTATTAATGGACAAGTATGTCAACCTTATATTTATCTTACCCTTATTTCACGTGATTAAACTCGACACACAGAAAAATTACAGTGTTTGCCATAGTTTTTCTCTTGCAGCCTGGTGTATTGTGTTCAAGGTAGCTTGATAAGGTGTAGCTATCTCTGAAATTTTTTGAAAAGATATCAGTTATTGGCCCTTGAATATTAACCAAACGATAATCGCATATTGCATGAAGGGGATCACTATCATTGAGGAGCAAAAGGGGAGAGTGCTCATTTTCTAATTCTAGAGAACTTTTCACTTCGTCTTGGTGCACAAAGTTCTCTATTCAGACCAGATGTGACTGGGCTTATTACTCTAACTCGTTTTCGTGTCATAACATAACTGAATGTTAATAAATTATCACATTAACCAAACGATAGATCATAATCAGAACAAAGGCAATCGCTGGCCATAGAGTATGTTATGTTGTGTCTTTGTAAGGGAGCACATGTGATCACTTCTTGAAGTTTTGTGTTAGAACTCAAATATATTTCAAAATTTTCAGGGTTGACGGTATGGATGAGCTTCAGAGAATCAGTGACAGAATGAAGGAAAACCTTAAACAAAAGGAGGACAAAATCGTCAATTTGCAAGAACGGTGATCATTTCTTTTGGCTTTAGTGTCATTTTCAATATCATTTGATTCTCTAGACTTCGAGTCGCCAATCACTAAGAACTGACGCTGCCTAGAGTTTCTTGGCTCTTAAAAAGTAGAAACGAATTTCTTTTATGCTTGCATTTTGAATTCATAAAATTCTGGGTTTGTAATATTCATATTGATTTCTAGAATCGTCGACCTAGAAGATGTTGTGAACATCAATGAGAGGCTAAATCAACAGGTGCACCAAAAAGATGAAAGGATAGCTGTTCTTCAAGCAAAGTAAGTAATTAAGAAGGGCCTAATTTTCAGTCATATGTAAGCTCAAAACGCCATATGTTAGCAAGCCATATGTTGCGATCTGTCATGACGCTGTTCGAGCATCCCTCATTGTAAAAGCATTACTTATAACGTCACAACATCTTTGCACGCTTAAGGAGTTTTTCGTACAAGAATCAAAGTTCACAAAGTTCGCCTTCATCTCGGCAGCTTTTAAATGTTTTTGTGAAAAGTGTTCTGCTTTTGTTTTTTAACAGTTTCTGCAACAGTTTCTTAAAGTTTTGTTCTTTATTTGCCAGAGTACATGATAGCGAAGATTCGCTCCACAGAGCTGAGCAATTAAGAGCTTCACTTGAAAAAAACGCAAATGATGAAATACAAGATTTGAGGAGACAGTAAGTAACCCTTCTTACTTAGGTTTTAAAAGAATTTTGAGCTATACTATGCACCAATAATTCTTAGAGATGTATTAAACCATTTGTGATCATTTTTCTACTTTTGCCAATTTGCAAATTTTTCTCTCAACCCTTACTATTTCTCCAATCTTTCAGCATGTAATCGTTGATCGTCTTGTGAATTCGTGATACAATCTTAAAATCGTTTCGATGTAAATGATTCTTGTATTCTTGGAAATATAATTGAAACAACATCTGCTGAATTTGATACAAGGTCGAAATTTGCCAGACAATTAACCTAAATTGTTTTGCAGGGTGGATGAATTGATGGATGTCAAAGTGAAGCGACAGCAGAGTATTAGAAGACGAGAAGAAAAGATAATGACACTCGAATCAAGGTTCATTTCAGCTTCAGCATTTCTAGCGTTCAATCACGCGATTTACACTTTTCTTATTGATTTAAATTTGATCATTATGTTCATAGCTTCTAACTCTTTGTAGGCTTGAAGATGTTTCATCCGATACAAAGCATAAAGAGTCCAAGATTCACGATCTTCAGTCGAGGTGAACTACTTGATATTTTGATAAATACTAACAGCCATTCTTTGGAAATTGTATTCAGTCGCGTTAAGCTTTATTTATACTGTATACATTGGATTAACACACGACAAGACTAACCTTACAATGTTTTGTAATATCTTCTCTCCCCGTTGTTTCCATGCTACTTATCACAGTTTTCTTGCCTGTTTTAACGACAACTGGCAGTCGATATGCTTTATAGGTACAATTGCTTTATAGGCTTGAGGGCACCATGTCACAGTTCAGAAAACTTGATCTCAGCAACGAAGAGAAGGATGAAAAAATAAGAGACTTAGAGTCAAGGTTAGTCCTCTTTTTCTGATTTTGATCGGCATGTTGGCACGGAACGTACTTTATAAGCATCTCAAAGGGTTTCAAACGCTTCTAGAATGCGTCAGCTAGTGATCAGCTTTTAACAAATAGCGAGAGAATTGATCCAGGATGGCAGGCACATAGCTACGTTTTTGCTGCTTTCCAAAGATTTCATCCAGAGAATGAGAGCTTCCAGTGAACTGTTTCTACTCTTTATCTAAGGCAGATATCTTAAGCAAAGGAAAAAAGGGCCCAAAACAACATCATTTTGAGGCTCCTTGAGACCATCCCAGGATAACACCTTTTCTATCTGAACTATATCTCGAACTAGCTCTTTCCATCGTCATTTAAACTTTGCTGCATTATCCTTGATTGCTTACAATTTGATGTTGATATCTGGGGAAATAAGGACAGAGACACATATTTAGGTGCAACTGAAATGCAATATTCTTAAAACTTTCCAGACTGCTTTTCTTCTAGCAACAGACAGAACCCTGCTAGCGTTTCGTTTATTTTTCGTCGCACAGTCAACAGTTGAAGTTTACAACTCGGCTGTTCAAGACAAAATAAAGATTCAAATTTCCCTTTTCTTGTCAGGATATCTGAATTGCAACAGACGTACAAGGAAAACCGAAATTTGGCTTCGTTAGTGGAACAATCAGCGGAAAAAATGAAGGAGCTATCCAAGAGGTGAGCTCTTTCACATTGCAAAGCTGCCATAAGAGTGTTGTTATCAAGATTACAGAGACTGCATATCTATAATCATATATAAGTTGAAGCAAATGTACCTCCTTTTGATGTGTCATAATTATTTCATATGAATACTGGCTGAGTTATATCAATGCTCATCAGCAAGATCTTGTAGACCTAGGGGCATCAACGTCAGTTTATAGATCAGGAGGCCATTTCAAACTGCTGGAACTAAAAAAAGTCGATAAAATATCGTAAGAAAAGCGTCCTTTGTTCGATTTTATTTGTTTTCGACCTATTTCAATACGATACACGATGAAACACTGTTCATTATATATTCTAAGATATTACTTTCCTAAAAGGGTTCACTCAAAAATTGTTCTAAATTTTCAGATCAGAAGATGCGGAAACAACTGTGGCTCGAATAAAAGGAGGGAACAGAGAACTCGAGACACAACTGGCTGGTCTTCAGCAAAGGTTTGTTTATGTGTTTTGTTTACATTATGGTTTTGTATGGCATTGGCATCTAGATTGAGCTGTGAAGGTGATATTGACACTTCCGTTGTAACTGTTGTTTTTCAAGAAAAGGATGCAGAGTTAGTGGTCGATCGGCAGAGTGATTGCACGATTCGCTTCATGTTTTTGATTTGTTGAATGATGGAGTGATCCGTGTTTTTATAGACCGTGCACACTATCACATTCAATCTTCCATTATGAAAATGTTTAATGATTGCCTTTTCAATGACTGTTCAATGAACCATTGATTGCTCTTCTAGACTCGAAGATACGCTTAATCTGAATACCAAGCTTGATCACCACATCAAGTCAAAAGAAGAAAAACTCAGAGATTTGGAGAATCTATTACAAACTGAAGAAGACAAGTATGTTTTTTAAAAAAGCAATGCACTTGCAGCTTCTAGATTTATTTGATTCTCAAACCATTATCAATCAGAACGTGTCATTGTATCCTAACACGATCTTTAGTGAAACAGAATCATTTTTGCGTTGACTCATGGATTGCCGATTAATTTTTTTTAATTCATCCCTGATTCGAGTTTTTGCCAATAATTGCTATATATATTTTTTATAGAAATGAGGAGTTAAATGATAGTTTCGTCGCCAAAGAACGATTGCTGACCAGGCAGAAAACAAAGTAAGTCACTCTCTCTGTTTTTCGTGCCATCAAGTTCGCATTTCTTTCCCACCTCATAAAGCACTAGTGGTTGTGTCACTTGCAACTATCCTCTGATGCTTATAATGATAGGAAAGGATACGGAAATTGGATACTTGTGTTTTCTTTGTTAGCTAAACCATTCTTATATTCAACAGGATTGAAGAGTTAGAGAACGCGATTACGGCGAGGGAAAAGGATGTCAGTGACTTGGAGCAAATGTATGTATTTAAAAGTGTACTCTCCCGTGTATAATTAGAGGGAGATAGAGGGACTAGAACCGTCTCTATATATAAACAAAAAGGTAGGATTTAGGATTATAATTAATAACGGGATGGAATAGTGTAAAGCAAACAGTCGATGCCCAAACAATTGTACCTTCGATTGCTACAGTCAGGGGAGACTTTAAGAAGCTAATGGCCTTTGCTTTGATGTGTTTGTGTAAATACTCATTTCAGGAAGAATGTTCGAAAGTATTTCAGTTTGACAGATTTCTTTGCTGCAGAACTTGTGGTCGATAAAAAATTAAATGGATGGTTGCAATTTACAATGAATGGATTTTACAACCACCCGAGTGCATCGCTCTAATTAGGCCTCTCGTTATGTATAGACGTCTGTTCTTTTCGACTTTAGAGAGCGTTTCTTTGCCTTTTTTATCTGTTCTTTTCTTCACTTCTTTATCTACTGTTTCCTTAAACCACTTGTTCTACGTTGATTTCTACTTTTAAACGCCTATGTATACGTTGCAATCACCAATGGAAGACCCTTTCTTGTTTCTTAATCGATCGTTCTCCCCATCAGGATATCACAGCTGAGTATGAACGATGAAAACAACGGCAAATCCTCGGCTGCTGTCATGGAAAAAGAAATCGTAATCAGCAATTTGCAGAATCAGTAAGTCCACAGATTTACATCCGTTATTTTCCCTCTGGGTTGTCCTTGCCATTGGTTTCCTTTTCGCGTGCCTGCAAAAAACATGATCAGCTTTGGCATTTGATTTGATTTGAAAAGTTTGTAAGCTTCAATTTGACTGTTTATGTGTCCACTATATTTGTAGGCTTTAAGAATCGATGGTTGCAGGATATATGACACATAATACCGTACTTAAATCCACGTAAATCAAATTTTTAGTTCAATTTTGTTTTTGATAACACAGATTTGAATAACATTACTTCAGAATTTCACTTTTCAGAACTCCAGTTTTCAAAAATTTTATCCTCGAGCGAAAAAGAGATGTTTATTCATTGTCTTGATGTGTAACTGGTTTTCAGCCATTTTCAACTGCTTGAGGTGTTTTCATTTATTTTGTATTGTAGGATCCGAACACTTGAATCATCTGCAGCGAAGCAAGAATCCCTTTTACTGCAATCAAGCAAAGATACAGAAAGCAGATTCGATGACTACCAGAAAAGGTAGAGCCCGTTTGTAAGGTTGCGAAGTGTTTTGATGCGAGTGTTTTCATTAATAAAACATAGAACATACGTACGGGCTTTTTGCTTCTATGTTATTTCACTTCTTTTCGAGCCAATAGGTGTTTTGCAAATACCGCCATAAAATTTGATTTATTCGCAGATTTTCGTTTTGATGTATTCGACATGACTCGCAAATGATACATGAAATGATTCTGTCTAAAATCATTGTTGAATACATATACTTTGGCGTGCAGAACTTTTTCAAGCTAACACATGCTAACAATTCTCATCTTAGACTGCTTTTGAATGATGAAAAATTGCAGTTTGATAAGATGTATGAATTGTAATCATGTAAAAAATAAGCAATGTGCCATTGACGTTTTCAAGTGTTTAAACGGTCTTACACCTAGAATATTAGAGAAACACTTTAAAAGACTGGACCACCAATAAGGACACTTAAGGAAACAAATCAAATCTTGTGGTGCCTCGTATGAGAACAGAAACTGCCAGAAAAGCTTTTAGTTACCAAGGTGTAAAAATTCACAACAGACTGCCACCTGATCTGAAAAAGAGGTCTCCATTAGGAGATTCAAGAACAAATGTAATGGCTTTGATTTTAATTTTTAAGAAATCTAATTTTGTAATAAACAGTTTTTAATTCTTTTCCTTTAAAACAGGTCATTGATGTATAGCAGCTGTCCTTAGCTGACCAAGTAAACCTGTATAAATATTGATATATTATCATAATTAATTTGATTCCCTCTTAGAATAAACGACGTTTCTGCTGAGAAGCACAAAATGAAGTTGATGTTACAAGAAAAAGATGGCGTGATTTCCGATTTGCAAAGGAGGTAGGCATGTAAATGTATTGCGCATGCTCTGCTTAGGGCCTATTGTTTGCTTTATGCTTGCAAGTCTCTGCAAAATGAAACCCTACTCTTGTACAGGGCAGTACAACTTAATGCTTTGCTACGTTTCAGAGTTGAAGAGCTTCAGCTTTCGAGAACCGACCACGACAAGTTGAATCATATCCTGAATGAAAAGAACAGCCAATTGTCGTATTTACGAGAAACTCTCGAGCATTACGAGAAAGACATTGCGCACATGGAAACAAGGTGCGTCTCGAATTTATTTTTGCATTAAGGGCTGCATATCAGGTGTCATTCTTGGCTCTCTATCCATTTTGCATTTTACAAAATGAAATTTGTCTCAAAGGCCAAAAGTGCGGCAAAGTTTTAAAAATACTAAGCTAAGTTAGAGTTTTAAATTTATGTGACAGAACTTGCTTAATGTGACAGAACCTGCTTGATTGATGTCGTTTACTAACTTTTGTATCTGCGGGAGTATTTTATGTTCTGACAATTCAATATACGTCTGACAGGACCAACCACTTGTTAATGCTATTTAACTCTCCTTGTCGGAGGTAAAGAATATTTCACCAATTAGATTCAGTATATGTAGTCACGTGTATAGTGTTGACCATTCCCCTGTTTCACCGCCAAAGGAGCAGATAATGCTTCAGGTATGGTCGATGTTTCGTCCAGCCGAGTACGACAATGCCTTTTTTAAAGTAATCTGTTTTAGTCCCCTCTAAAAATGACCTTTATTCTTCATGTCATTTTAGTAGAACTGCAGCTATCACTGTGTTTTCCTAATTTTCTAGAATCGAGGGCTCAAATTCTGACTTGAATAGAGCTAAAGGATCGATAAAGCAAAAAGTTGGGCGAATTACGTCACTTAAATCTCAGCTCGAGGAGGCAGTTAGTAAGAACCATAACTTGGCAAGTGATCTTGGACTCAAGAAAGAGAAAATTGCAAGTCTCGAGAGAAGGTAGATTTTGCCTTATCTTGCACAAGCTTCAAATCGCCCTCCTTTTCTCGGTCGTCAATCTTGTTTGTTTGTTTCATGGAGACGATTTGTGTTCTAATCCTTGCTTTCATTCTTTTCGCCAGACATGTTACATTGGTAGATTGGTAGATTATCATTGACAATTTTCATTGGTAGATTATATTTATTTCACATCATATGATAACTTTTTGCAGCCTTGCAGAATACAGAAAGAAAGAAAAGCTCTTAACAGAGGTAGGAAGTGCTTTCCTTCCATGACATTCAGCTGTACCGCATTTTGCAAGAAGTAACTTCCCTGAGTTCAATAAACTTGAATATTTCACTGTAAACTGTCCACAGTAGATCAGTTATTTTACTACCATTCTTTCTACCTTATTCTTCTTTGTGTTTTCTGCGGCCTTTTCTTCGTCTTTTAACGAAGTTTTCGTGACCTTAGGAACTCTCAGCACTGGCTGCAGAATTGGAAGAAATCAAACATAAAGGCGATTCTGGAGTTGTCAATGTCACTGAAAAAGTTCAGCTAACAAAAAGAGCAAGGTAAACCCCTGGCCAACTGTGGTTTGTCGTTTGAAATAAGGGGGTTCCCTTTATTCTTAAGCTACAGACGGGGAAGCCAACGAGTCTCTTAGCTGTTGTTTTGTCTGGAAATAATTCACAAAGTGATTGCGCTATATTGTCGTATCAGAATTGTCTTATCTTTAAAACAGAATACAGAAACTGATTATGAGTCTTTAAGCTTTGTCACATGTTTAGTGGTGAAGTAAAAAGCATTTGTTGAATTGGAACTTTTGAAAAAGCAGTTATGGAACATTGAACTTTTGAAAAAGCAGTTGTGGAACATGGAATTTAATGTGAATAAAAAGAAAAAATGTTTGTTTGTGGCTTTATATTTAGACAGTATTTTAAAATAGTAACCATTAGAAATAATTTTGGTAAGCATTTCAGCGATTAATGTTTGGATGCGTTTTTTTGCGTTGGTGATATCCCTTCTAATGCAGTTGAGTTCAACCATCCTGAGATATCTTTTTGTTTTGTTTGCATTGCAGGACAGAACTTTACATCAAACGTGCTCCCACAGCCCATCAAATATATCAATTGTATGTTTAATCGTTAATACCTATAAATTATATCAGTTTTAATCTAATGAATCAAATTGCATAGGATTTCCAGACAAACTAGAACTATTTGAGGAGTTCTGGGTGCAATTTTTAGCAGCAAACTGGTAGTCACCAAACAAAGCCGTGCCATAACCTTTCCTGTTACAAAGCTGACTATCAAATAACTGCTCAAGTCTGTTTGGAAATCTTTTGCTTCTTAAAATTTTATTTGAAAAATACACAAACGTCATACACACTAACAATGCTAACCTAACCTTCAAGCTAATGATGCTTTCTTCTGCTGTGATCCAACCTTTAATTTATCTGTACAATATTTGATTAAATTTATACATACGGTTTAAAACTTAATTGCTCTGTTTAGATCAATTGCTATATGGCCTAAATTTCCGCACTAACCTAATGAGATTGCTTTCTAAGATATAAAGAAACTGCATTCTTTGCAAATAATTTCTGAATCTAATTCATTAACATCTTAAAGTTACAATAACAATTGATGCCGTGTAGAGTTATTTATTTTCTTAACATGGTCAACACTGTAATGGACAGACGCCTAACTGTTTACCGTTCACCGTAACTGTACAATTTGGCATTGCTTGTCGTCAAAACACAACACGATAAACTTTAAACTATCCTTCTTTATCAACATATGTCGCATTGATGGAGAAGAGTTAATTTGACAGGGCTTCATTTCTGACAAGAAGTTTAATTTTTAAAATTACCCGCTTACTTGCGTCTGCTTAACAGCTCCAACTTTTTAAACGCACACCACACGCCGCTTACAAGCTTCTTTTGTTTTTTGTTAAATTATTTTGATTCATTTATGTTTGCTTCAAGCTTCTTTCGCCTTTTCTTTTTGTAAACATACGTTGCTTGTCATTTTACCACAGAAGGCCCTGCTGTGCTTCGTCACTTTATTTGCCACTTCTGTGTCTTTCATTCTTCGTCACTTTATTTTAGAATCCTATATTTTTGTCTTTTGAGTGCTTTCTTTTGTTCCAGCTTTTTCCCTTATCTCAGTTTTAATTGTGATTACGTTTCCAGTTGTATCGACTTCTCCCTGTTTCACTCAAACTATCATCCATAAGGGTGTCCTCATTGCTCCTTCAAACGCTAACCTTCCCCTTGCTTCCATTCCTGTCAATACTCAATAAATAATTCTATCTTTTAGCTGAAAATTATAATCATTGGATTCCAATCTTTATTTGCAGCGAGACACATTCCTCAAAACAGGGACTTGTGTCGGAGCCAGAGGTTCATGCTTTAGAAGAACAAATTGATTTACTTCAAAAAGAGGTAATGACTTTATTTGGCAATGGGCGGTAACAGGGTTCAAATTAATCTACCATGTTTATTCTTATTTTGCTCAAGAGCCAATAAAAGTTTGGATTGAGATTATGAGATGCATTGCGTGGAGACATTTTGTCCTTTGAATTACCATTTTCCTTTATTACTATTTGTTGGCATGGTTGCTTTGAAGCAAATCATGCATAATTGACTCAGAAGGAAGAATTATTCATTTTTTTTGAAGAATCTAGTCTTTGATTTCAGAAAAGGCACATGATGCGACAGAGCGAGGAGATATCTGCCAAGAACGCTGCTTTGCAAACCCAAAACGAGACACTGAGAAGCGAGCTTGATTTGCTCAACTCTGATTACGAGGTTCTGCAGAAGGATATGGAAGATGCGAAGGAGCACTACAAAGACTTAGATATGTCTGCATCTAAGATTGCACATCGTTGTGAAGTAAGATGAATTGTGATATGGTTGGTTTATTAGGCATTGGCAAGTTGCGTCTAATAAAAACGCTTATTTGTAATATTTTCGCATTCTTAAAAGGATCATTTTGTTGAATTAGTGGACTATTTTGGTGGATTACTTTCTACTTTCACTCTTTGTAAAACAATTTCATGTTTTTAAAGCTAACATTCATTTGTGTAGACATATCTTACATAGACATACTTTAGGCCAGTTTCTAAATGCAACCTTCCTTCAGTAATGACGTCATTAGGATAAAACTTACGTTTTCTTGGACACTTTTTGCAGGTTCTTGTGCAACTGAATAGTACACTCGAAGAGGAGAACCGCGCTTTGATGGACCAGGTCAATAAGCTATTGGCGCAGGTACAAGTCTTTTCATATCATATTATTACAGATAGCTGAACATACAGAATTCACCCAATTATAATTGGAAATACGCCAAATTAATTCCCTCTTTGTAAAATACCCTTACTGATAGAAAAGGCCTTTCTTTTTATAGGATAAAAAGGCCGGAATTTTTCACTCTCTTCATCTAGTGCGAATATATGTCTAGAAATTGCAATTTCTAATCTTGAAGTAGGTGTAAAGAAACAATTGATTTGATGAATCAACTGACGCAATCGATTTATTGAATAAAATAACTGCTTTGTAAATGAATATTTTGGTTCTTTTCAGAACCAGTCACTGCTTGAAAAGACACTTGAAAGTAGAGACACGTATTTGGAGGACGAGAGAGCCTTTTCGTAAGTGATTATCATTGTTGGTCACCTTTTCATTTTTGTGTGAGTTTCGAATGAACTTGTAGAGTACAAAATTAAATTGTTTATACTTTCAAGCTATTTTTTGTGTGACTAATTTCGTACTGCTAGCAATGCTTGACCTTTTCCTGTTTAAGATAATGAAAAATATCGTATCTCAGTTAACCGAAAATAAATTTTTTAGCGATCGACTGTACATGTTGGAGAGGGACAGAGAGAAACTAGTTGATAAGTTGGAAAATGCAAATCGAACTCTATATGACATGGCAAATTCATCAAAAAAGTAAGTTTAGTTTATGACAATTTTTAACATTGTGCATTCACTATTTGGCCGGTGAATATAACGATTATTATCCGATGAAATATTGCGATTATTAGTCGGTGAATATGACGATTATTATCTGATGAAATATGGCGATTATTAGCCAGTGAATATGACGATTATTATCCGATGAAATATTGCGATTATTATCCGGTGAATGCAGCGATTATTGTATGGTGAATATGACGATTATTATCTGGTGAAATATGGCGATTATTATCAGGTGGACTATGGCGATTAGTAATTTGTCTAGTGCGATATTTATGACTTCTATGTAATTCAAACCGCATCCCCTTCAACAGGAGGAATCTCTTTGTTCGTGGAGCACACAAAGTTTTGAAAAAAGCTGGTCTCAGGAAAGGGGTATGTAGATCTTTGTATTTGTCAAATATTTATATGTCTTTGTGCAATTTATCATGGATAAGGACGGATGTGTATAGAACTCGTACTTTTAGAAGTTCTAAGATAGGTAAAATCTGAGGGGCATATTTCCTGCAAGAAATCGTTGTCCCCGTCTACCCTCATCCATCCCCGCCTAGCCAAGTCTGAAAAGATCCCCAATTCACTTTTCGTATGTCTCTCACATATTTACATTTCTGAAAGGAACCCATTTTTTAAATATGTAAGTTAATTTCTTGACATCGTGTTTTTTCTTGCCCCTTAGCAAAGGAAGGATGATGTCGTGCTGAAGAAGCTACATCGATCTCCAGACGGCGTTGATTTCTTCTCGGATCACTCAGACTCAAGTTTTAGCAGTCCTTCTCACGAGTTAGAGTCAAGGAGTCAAGTCCTTGATGAAAGCAGTTTGCATTCCTCGTCTGTGACTTACAACTCCTCATTCGGACCGATACGATCAGCTTTATCACGCAGTAAAGAAGATCTCCTTGGAAGGGATGAACCATTTTCTAGAGATGGTGTCATTTTGAGAAGACCGAAAAGTTTTGCTGTTGACAGTCCATCCTCAGGTATTGTCAAGATACAGATGGCAGTGATTACACTTAAACATTGTTATAATTGAAAAATGTTTTCTTATAAATTCGAAACTTCTGTAATCCTCTGTAGATATTGAAATTGCTATATAGCCGATATTTTCTAAATCTTTTAGGCAGCGATAATGGCGAACGCCATATGCGACCAAGATCAGAGTACATTGCACCTTTTGCCGAGTACCACGTCTCCGTACACAGAAATCTGCACAGGCCACAAAGCATGGAAGCGATCTCTAACCTACAAAGATTGGATGGCCTACAGAGATCAGATGGCCCTCCAAGATCGGATGGCCTTTCAAGATCGGACGTTTCAAGAACCTCTTCTGTTGGGACCCATGATGGCGAGAATCCAAGCATTTCCATCAGTACTCGAAAAAGCAGTGTTAACAGCAATAGATCGACAGGTATTGTCTCTTTTCTGTGCACGTGGAAAGCAAACGTACAATTGTGTCGTGTAATACTGAGAGACCCATGGCAGCCTCACATTAAAGGGTCCCTCAATATTTCAGTTTTTCCATAACTACAGAGCCTCAACACATAACATGTAGCGTTTCAGTTTTTATCAAGGCAACTTCTAGCGCACCCCGGCTTGTAATACCCTTGAATATTTCTAATTATCAAAACTCGTTGAAAATATTTGGCTCATCCAAGTCCCTGTATGTAATACGGTTTAACTAGTTGTCTTCAAAAAGCACTTTTATTTTGCGTCTTCTACAGTTGTCCGTTTCTATCCCTTCGTTAACGGTTCTTTTCCCTGTTGCATGCCTCAATTCTGTCCTATTGGTAGCCTTCCTTTGGCCAATATACGTAATTGTTGCCCTTCATTTACCTGTGGTTCTTATAGCAAGCCATTTATTCTTCTCACAGGAAGCAATCCCTCCACAACAAGTGGCCAAAACGAGGTTGCATTTGGAGTGATAGGCAATCGAGGTGACCGAGTACGCAACAGTCCAGTGCAAAGAGTGCGAGTAATGCGCAAAGTTGTGGCTGGCGGTAGCCCTAACTCGAATGTGAGAAGTAACACCGAAAAAGAGGTCGACGATACAGATATTGTCTTGGTAAGTTGCTATTCGGTTAAAGATGCGAAGCTTTTTTTCTCATTCCAACCAAATCAGACAAAAGACTTTTAAATCTAGTATCGCCATAGGTTTTATATTTTGATTTATCCTTGTCTTTATCTAAAGCTGCTATATCTGCCACTAAAGATGACATCCTACTTTCATCTGTTTTCATCTTTGGTTGTTATTTTGGTTCATCAGCATTACAGGAATAGCTCTTTCTCCCGCGATTTTTAACATTGCTCCAGAAAAGGGTAATTTTAAGTCATTTCGATGTTTGAGCAGCTAGAAGTCCCACGAATCGTCTATCAGTTTGATGATACTGTCCATTTGTCCAAATTTTCTAGTATTCGGAAGCATCACAAGTGCAGCCAAGAAAAATTTCATTTCAAACTGAGTTGGCAAAAGAAGTACATGGGACTCATAGTACGCCTATTGCAGAAGCCGATGAACGAAGAGTAGACGCCAATGGCTTGCGTAACTCGCCTCTGGTGACACGATCTAGTATCTTTTATCAGCCGACGGACCCTAGTCGACCCGACGACCTACCTGAAGCCGATCAAAGAACCCCGAGAAAGAATTCAGAACATCTGTTTCAGGAAGAGGCTGCTGTTGCGAGTAGTCCGGTAGGAGGTCAGGCACCGAGTTACGAGGAAGCAACACGTAGGCAGAGGGTCATCAGAAGCCAGGAGGTGGTTCTGACACCAAAAAGAGACAGCCCCGCACCAAACAGGGTCAAAGAAGAGACGCCATCGAAAAACGACAAAGTAAGAGGTAAGGATGAAACAGAGAAGAAAAAGTCAGCCGTTTGGTACGAATATGGTCGAGTATAATAGTGAACGAGTTGATTAGTAAGATTTTTATTGTTTTACCGTTGCTTTCGTTTTTATAGGTTAAGTGTCTGACCATAGGATCCACCTATTCACCTATTCTTTAAGCTTCCTTGAAAACATCCCGTTTAAAAGGCTGTTTGTCTCTATAACGACTTTATCTTTAGAGCGCTGCAACCATTTTCGATTGGAGATAGCGCTATGAGGCTCCTACAAACATATCCCGCTTTATTTTGCATTCGTGTATTCTACATAAAATGATTAGCTTTCCCATGATATCTAGATTGCAAAAAACAACAGCCAGTTTATGTATAAGTTAAGATTAAAGATGCTGTTGCCAAGGACTTCATGTCTCTGCGTTTTGGTATTAAGTGTATTTGATGTATGTTTTTATCTATATGTTGAGGTCGTAAGTTAAAGGTAATATTTAACTTTTTAAAATGATGCTTTGTTCACACTAAAAAGATTTAAGTTATTTGTTTTAATTTGTTTCGTAGGTATTTCTCTATTTAGCTGTAGTCACGAGATTCGCTGAACTGTATAGGATTGATAACTGTAAGAAACTTTCTGTCGGCCATTCTCGCGAGAAAGTAAGCTGGGACTCCCTCTGTACTGATCTACCGAAGGAGCGCCTTGGCAAATATGTCCAAGGGGGATTGGTATATCTGCGAGGCAATACTAAACGTTCTACGCATTACCCGTTAGAGAATGGAAGCGAGAACTTTTTAGTTGAGTAAAATACTAGAATTTTCGTTGACATTTTGTTAAAACGTTTTTATGTCACATATCAGGTTTTACAAGAAGAGTAAAGTATCATGTTGTAGATATCAAATCGAGATAGATCATCAAATTTACTAAAAAGCTTTGTAATTAAGTATTTAATAGTTTCGTAACAAGTAGCCTGCATAATATGATCTAATCTTTTTCGAAAAATTGTTTTCTTTCTTTCGTCTTTTAAAGGCAGCAAACATCAATCAATTATTTCGTGGCAGTATTTTTAACCCCAGCATTAGTTTAACCCCAGCACAGTCACACACTACCTGGCGCCACCCGGCAGTGAATCGTGCCAGCTCAAACCTAGGGAAGTCAATCCTACCAATGAGTGAAGAAGAAAATATAGAAGCTCCTTTGTACACTAGTTTCCTTTTTGGATACGTAAAGCTCTAGTCAAATTGATGAAAATTAACACCTCGGAATCAGAAAACAAGTTTTAATGTCGATTTGGGCTTGAGTTTTAAAAAATACCGTTACATTTAAATCTCAACTGCTGCTCAAATAGTAGCAAGGCAACTAAAGTGCTTAAATGTTAGTAACAAATGACAAATATGTTAAGGACCAGATCAAGTACGATAACTTACAGATTAATAGTTGTTATTCTGCGTGGAAAATGTTTTGACGTAAGTAAAAAGAAATTGAATCGCTGACTTTGAAGACTTGATACAAAGAAAATGTTTTTAAAACAAGACCAGAATTGTCCCAGGAGAACACGACCGACGTCCAGAGATGGATTTACCGGGGGCTGTAGGGGTGCAACACCTTATTTTTGTTTCCTTCAGTAAATTTTGCTTCGGATAGGTAAAAAATCTTTTGATAATCAGTAGTAACAAAATGATGCAAAAGTTACTTTACTTAATTTATCTACATATTCTCTTTATCTTAGAAGTTGAATACCGAATTTTAAAAATGGGCCTTTTCAACATTTTCCAGTCACCTGAAGGTTATGGAACCAAAATTGAATGATTTATCATAGAGATAAAATTAATCTAATTGAATAATAAATTGAATGAAACACCTCCCCCCCCTGCTGACGTCACAAGCAACTCCCAATTGGGTGTATGGTCGCCGTTGCCCCAGAACAAGAAAATATCCCAGTTTTCCTTCGCAATAGGACAGTTCGGGAAATTGGATTTTAACTAGTACGACTTCAAAATCTTACAGTCACACACGCCTTTTCCTCTTGAAAGGAGGATGCTTCGCTAAGGTGCTTCGCGGAGTGCTTAAAGGCTGATTTCCACTAGGCGAATTCTTTCGCACGAATCGAGTTTTTGCCAATGTGAGCATGCGTGGTGTCATGTTCTCAGATTTCGCAGCGAAAAAATTCGATTCGCAGAAAGTAGATCACGGTCCTACTCTATCGCTACGAAAATTTATTCGATTCGCGTGGAAATCGGTTCGCCTAGTGGAAACCGGCCTTAAATATCTGCGTGCGCATGCATAATGTGGCAACCACTGACAGACTGACAGATGTTTTGGTTGTGTATCTAGGCCGCCATTCGTCATCTCGATTTACGATAACAGCTTAAACCAGAGAAAATATTACTGTTACCCGGTATGTTTTATTTTACTGTAGAACTTTGTTTAAGAGGCATCTCATTCTTTTCATCAGTTGCCTCATCCAATCTCAGGACCCTTTAAGCATAGTGACATCATCATCAATGTTTCTTTTTGGTAGCTTTTTTGTAGCTGTCGTTAGCTAATTAGTCCCTGCACCTTCGTACTTTAAGTTGTTGTAAATTGCAAACCAAGCGTGTGGAAACAAAGATGGATGACTGTTTTTCGAGGAGAGAAGCGATCATTTCGTTAAATGTGCAGTTTGATATAGTCAAAAATTTCGAAAACACAGCAAAATTGTCGGACTCGGTCAGAAATTGCCAAATGCTTGTCTGAAAAAGCTTTGGTATCAGAAGTATTGACATATTTTTAGCCAATGTCGATGCACTGTCCGTTGCTCCAGTGTCAGCGGAAAGAAATTCATATTGGGGGGGGGGGGGGGGGGGGGGGAGTTGCCCATTGTATTCCTTTTTATTAGACAATATAGGCCGACTGTAGTTTGACAGTTACTGGGGGGGTTTCCAGCTTTGAAAGCAACAATCATTCCTCCAAGCCAAACGGCCTAATGAAATGATTGATTTCAAATTCACCCCTGGAGAACTTAACCAAAGCAGTTGTTTCTTTTGTTTCCATTTTCTTTGTTTTCCTCAGAACCACATATATGTATTATTTTTCTTTATATATCAAGCGGTGCCTCTCATGAACTTTTTTGCAAAACTATAGAGCTTTTTTCAAAATCTTGATACAAGGTGAATGCCAACATTTGTAGGTCATGATCATGGCTAACTCAGTGCTACAAAATTTTGTATTACATTTCTATTAATAGTGATCCATATTTGAAATCCATACCCTGGAAATGAGACAATCGATTCAGATTTCGTCTGACACTCTTCGCAGTATGGAACGTCAGAACATAGATGGAAAACTCTATACTAGAAAATGTATATGCCCAGTTGTGGAACAAAATAGGCCAATCAGGAACCGCAGGCACATGACTGTTGAAGTTGCCCAATCAGTGCCACATGCCTGTTGAGACTTGTTACCAATGGAGCCCTAAGGTGAAAACAAACTACTTCTGTCTACACAATAAAGGTTTTGTCATGTTTATGTAGATGGATTCCAAAACTGCTTGATAGAACAAAAATGTGGCTCTATCAAAAATCTGAAACATGTCGCCATTATAGTTCTCACCAGGGCTGGAAAATGTCTGGCAGCAGCGCTGCAGGAGACTGTTGCTGTTTGCCAGGAAATTTTTAGCGTGAAATCTCCATTGCTTGATTTTAAAATTAACATTAAATTTGTGTTACTCTCTTTCTACGGAACGCTGTTTTCTTGTGATATACATAGATACTGTATAATTTTTGTTCTGCACTACTAACAAAACAATGAAGATTAGCTTTCAAAACACAATCTTCTGGTATTATCAGCGTCTACAATCTTCAAATTTCCGACAATTCGGGTATGATTTTCAGCTACTAATTTAATTAAAATGGGATTTGACCAGACATGAGTTTTTTATAGGCAGAAATGCTAAAAAATACGGCAACGGCGGATAAAATCAAAATTTTCTTTTTACGGCAATGATTCAACTAACGTCTGAAAACAACAAGTTTGGCAAATAATGGCATGGCTTCAACAGGCATGACAAAACTGGTGACAGAGCTTCTAGCTGTACATCAAAAGTTTCGACAAGACTTAACCTAACTTTAGAAACAACCCTTTATATACTCTTAGCAGAACTTGAAATAATAATTACGTCATACAAAAAAACATTTATAGATGCTGACCAATCACAGCACAAGGTTGCAGTTGTCACTGGACATTTTCTGTAAGGGAACCCTGTGTTGTAACACATTAATACTTCAATAGTATCTAGTTAGAAATTAAATCAAAGTTATTATTTTCAGATCTACTAACTTTAACCTTGAAAACAAACTATGAGTATTGTGCTCAATCACGTTCTCCTGGTTCATCTGATACAAAAAATGATTGCTGTGCAAAAAGCTATGATCAAATTAATTGAAAAAGCAAATGAAAAAGCAATTTAAAATATGGCTTTGAAATTTTTTTTTGAATAAACTGAAGCTTTTTGTCTGACACACTACAGAGTTTAAAACGTCAGAACATAGGCCGAAAACTCTACGGTAGGAATTATATAGTATTCCTGTTATGGATCGAGATAGGCCAATCAGAAACGTGAGCACATGTTTTGTACCACAAAAAAAATTTAACCTAAAATATCACTTTCAGTGCCTGGAAACTTTGTCGAAGCTTTGCAGGAAATCTTAAATTTGATATTTTGCTGCCAGGAAGAAAAATCTTTTTTCAACCCCTAGTTCTCACGCCATCTGGATTTTCCAGAAAATTCCGCTCAATAGTGGAATTGCATGTTTTAGTTCTTGTTTTTTATCTCCAAGACTGATTATGCTGTTCTCTTTGAGGGAGAGTTTTGTTTCTAATGCTGGAGGGGACCTGCTGTTTTATTCTATTCCTCAATTGACAATTCTCATCAATTTCTTTGACTTTTCTACCAAGAATATGCCTGTTTTCATAAGATTGAAAAGTTCTTAGCTCTGCAAATGTACCCTTCACTTCACTATCCTTTTCCAAATATATTGAAGTTCCTGACTATCATATCAAAAACTGCTGGTCAGACAAAAAGTTAATTGCAAAAAATGCAATGGGGGCGAAATTGCTGTTACAAAAATAAACCAATTACCCCTCAAACGTTTTTCAGGGTTCTGTGAATACGAAATAGGCAAATGAATAGAAATATCAGTTTTTTCCTTCATCTTCTGTTTAGGAGAGTAATTCACAGCTCGTCTCAGGTTATTAGAGGAGTGTGGAGGCAAGCGCAAAGGGGTATTTATATTTTGAAGTTTGGTAAAGAATGATTGATTATTTGGTTGAAGCAAAGGTGAACAGCGTGATTTGTAAAAAGTTTATTACTTTCAATGCATACTGTTGTGTGGAGAAATTAATTGATTTTGGAGAGATTTTGTAATCGAATTTGTGTGATGTTTTTGGTTGAGAGTGGGTAAGTAACTGATTTGTCAGTATATAAAGAAGTTTTCAAATCTACCCATAAATATGGTGTAGGATGGTGCACATAGTGTGCCAATTGAACATCCTTTGATTTGTAGAAAATTTTTGTTATTGATTAAGAAGTTATTTCTTGTGAGGATAAGGGTTAAGAATTTGATAATTATTTCAGGATCTGTTTGTAGGTTATGTTTGTTTATATGCTCTTGTAAAGTTTGTCATATGCGGAAATTTAGCTAGATTGACAATTAACATAACCGATTGCTGGTCTTCCTGGGTTTTATTTGTTTTAATTTTTTGGGAATAAATATAATCTTGGTGTCTTGGGTTTTTTTATCACAAATCAATCTCTTACCTTTTCTGCTCTTGTGATTTTAATGTTTCTGTCCATTTTTCTAAAAATCTGTTAGTGCTTACGTTCTTTTTTGATAAGGTTGTCTCTGGGTAATGGTTTAGTACTTGAATTATTAATAGCATTACTAACAGCTAATATAAATGTGTCTGTGTCATGTGCATTTTTTGAAGTCCAGTTGCTTTTCTTCTTGAAACATTCTTGGTAATTTCTTCTTTATCTTCTTCTTTGTTCGTATCTTGTTTGGTAGAATGAGCTTTAAATTAGATTTTTTAAAGAATTTGTTCAGATCTGTTTTCATGTTATTTGAGTTGTAATTGTTTGGTCTAGGGCAGAAGTTCAGGTTTTTGTTGAGTAGCTTGAATTCATCTTTTGAAAATGTTGGTCTTGATAGGTTTACTCGTTCTTTTATGGGTTGTTTATTGTCGTAATGTTTGAACCAATGAGTTTTCAAGTTTTGTTATTGCTTGTGTAGCTTGATGTAGTGTGTTGACAGTTTGTTCTATGCCCCCATAAGGTATGGGGGCCATTGACATGTTTTTGGATTGCTTATTCCTTTTGTAATGATTTTTCCTTCACTCCAATGGTTCAAGAATTCTTCGTTGTGATTTCCAAGTGTTGGCTCAACCTGTACTTTCTGTCCATGGGGAATAATTTTTTCATCTATGAATTTTGTTAAGAAACCTTTATGTGGCTGATACATTGTTCTTTTGTCTTCAAGGCAGTTCAGCTTAATTGCGATTTTCTCAGTGTTTAAGTTTGTCTTGGTTCTTCCTGTAATGGGTTCTATAATCTCCTGAAGAATTAGAGGCAAAACCATGCAATTCTCCATCTATTTCAGTTTCTAGCTGTTCTCACATTCTTATATATTTACTTACTATTTACTTAGATGAAATATATGTCTTTTATATGTATATAGGCTCAATGAAAAACAACCTTTAATTGTAAGCTACTTCAGAGTAACTATAACATACATTTACAGTTAGACTTTTACATAAGACTTTTACAGTTAGAGGTTATTGAAAATATTGCAAACGCCTTAATTCTTATTCTTTTGCTTTGTGTTTGAAAATGCTTGAGCACAGGGGAGCTTATAAGGTAGCAGTCCCGTATGAAAAAGCCTATTGCGTTAGCCATTAAATTTACTTGGATTAGAAGATTAGAAAGGAAAAAATAAGAAAATAAGAATAGGCTCTACTTGGTTTTAAAAGTTCCCTAATTTGTTGATATAAATTGGAATTTTTTGACTGTTTGTTAATTTGTATGTGGCAGTGATTGATAACAAAACAAATTGATCTTGATTTCCAATTTTCGACCAATCCAGAGAAACTCCATTATACTGATATCAAAAATATGCAAACAGGATCTCCCCAGAGAGTCAATTTTTTGAATAACTACCACTGTTCTTAGTGTTTGTCTTGCACTGAAAAGTGTACACTTTCATTTTCCAGATGTTTGTTGCTATATGGAAAAAGTTCAGGACTCTGAAGGAAAGATTCTTCCTATAGCTGCAACCATGAAAGAATCTGGTTTTCAAAGAGTGGTTGTTACTGAAATTCAACATGATGCATGTCTTCTGTCAACAAACACCTCTTCCAGTAACACAATTTCTGAGGCTGATGATCAAAAGGTATGCATAGCTGATTGTAGTATCAAGCAAGAAGATGTGCTGCAAGGAAAGGAACAAATGCATATTGAAAGTCAACCAAGTCAAGAGAATGTGATAATCATTTCAAATAATGAGGTATTTTCTTTTAAACACTTAAATCATTCAATACTTAATGATTTGAGCATTAAATTGAAACATTAGTTCTAGTTTGCTCTTTCTCTTCTGCTTCTCTTATACTTTTTAAAGATGCTTTTTTTTAAAGAAGCTGTTGAAATTCCATTAGCATGTGAAATTCTACACCCAGAAATATTCAATATATCCATAAACACACTCAGTTGCATTTCCTCTGGGCAATCTTTTCCTGCATATGAAGTAGATGATGGACAGAATTTCAAAACAGCGCTGAAATGCAACAAGTTTTCTTTAATCTAAATTTAATGCACCCCAATTACCACAAATGATTGAAGTCTATGAGAGTAAGAATTTTTAGCAGGACCACTGTGCTGTGTAGAAAAAGAACCTAAAATCTGAAGTTCTCAATTCATCATGAACCAATTTTTATTTGCTTAACTATTCAGCAAAAACAACTTAGGTATAGATCCAGCACAAAGACAAAGTTATCAGTATTTGTCACTTTGATGGGTGCCAAGTAAGGGCAAACAGCTAAACATATATTTGTTGAAAGACCAGAACGTCAAATAGCTGTAACAACAGTGGATGATGCAGAAATTTCATTCTACTAACAGTAGTTATTGATTGTTTTAAAACTCCCTGCTAGTCTAGTCCCTGATATATTTGAAAGATAAATTTCTAATGCCTGCTTTTTATTGAAGTTGTTTTCAGCCCTTAGAGCATTCGCAAAGAGATGTAAGTGGTTTCCAGGATAGCCAGCCTGAATCACTCATGCCAGCCATCGCTGGAACCTCCATGCACAGTTCTGCCAATGATATCATAGACGGAGAGAAAGTTGTAGGACAGAATGAAGAGGAAAGGGGGCATCAACTTCTTGATGATGCATCTTCAAACCAGTTACCTGTTGAGGAAAAGGAGATGTTCGATACAATGACAACTTTGTCTGCAACATCGGAAGCAACACAACAGCAAGCTACTTACCTCAGTTCACAGTCAATAAACCAAATTCAAACCTTATCCGGCCATGGTATGTTAAATGGAAGCGATATGACATTTGATTCAACGCCACAGGGAACACATTACATCATCACTGGTCCCCAGATGCAAAATATAAATACTATTCAAGCAATCACCCAGCAGAGTAATGGCCAGGTTGTCTTACTCCAAGTACCTACATCACAAATTGGAAATCAGGTTTGCTTCAATCATATCTATTTGTAGTGCCACGTTTTACTAGTTTTTCCACGTTCATTTGTTTTGAGTTGTGATTTTTGTACATATTTGTCTCACCCAAATTTTTTGATTTTGTCAGTGAATGTGAAAAAGGTATAATTAATCAACATATTGAATTTTTTAAATTTATGCCGCTGTATTCATTTTTGGGCACCTTATGTTAGGTTGTGGTATCCCAAGTCTCTAGTGGTAATATACAGTCATCACTTGGTGCAGGAGCAACTGTGCCCATTCTGTCAAGTGCTCTAGAAGCTCCAGAAGTAAATCAGACAAAGAGACTACGAACAAAGGGGAGCAACAGAGGTAAAGTGAAACAGCTGAAGCAAGAAAATTCATCAACAAGCCTAAGGCCATTAGCACCGCGTATGTTGGCGGTCCCAATCTCATCACCGTTGGTAATAGCAGCATCTACAGGAGCACCACAGGTTAATGTCATTCGCACAAAATACTAGTCTATTAAGAGAGATCGTATAAATGTAATCAAAGTTTTCCACAAGGTTTGCTTCTCTATGCGCAACAAAAATTGTTCTTGTGAAAACAGAAGTTTCTTACAAGGATAATGATTGCTTCGCTAGACTGTTTACTTTTGCCATTCAGGTTGATTTGAATGAGAAAAGAATTTTCCTCCATTGAAGGCAGCTTTATAGTAGGAAAGAAAAGAAACTTTTGAAAAAGGAATAATTTGTTTTAGGAAACTGAGCTGTGAGCTAGGCCGTCCATTTCTTTGACAGTTTCTCGATTTCAAAAGTTTGGAAATTTGCAGGAAAGTCAGGAGACTTTTGTTCATATTACCGCGACAATGTATAATCACGACCGATTATTGACTTTAAATGGGAAGATTGTTTAAAGAAATGTTCAATATTATTATTTGCAAATGAAACTAGAATGCGAGAATGCTCTGAGAAATATCCAGTGAAACTTTCATAGCTTAATTTAAAATCTCTTGTTTGCTGCCGGGATGCAATGCAACGTTGTTGATTTGCCTTTTCCTCGAATGGGTGACGTATGAACGGGGAATGAACGGCGAATAAACGAGGAATGAACGACGAATGAACGACGAATTAACGAGGAATGAACGACGAATGAACGAGGAGTGAACGGAAATGAACGACGAATGAACGACGAATGAAAGAATTATTTTTAATTGCATTTTTATATGTAAGGTTGTGCAGGGTAGCTCCAAACAATGTTAACGGCTCGGTGAAGATTTTTATTAAAAAATACTACCTTAATTTTTATATTCTTTTGTCCGTAATTGAATTATTGACCTTAAAGGTTTTTTATTGAATTATTCAAAACTTGAGCAAAAGTGAAGAGGCTTTTTTCAGATGTACATTTATACGTTGGACTAAACATCTGAAAGATTTAGAAAGCTAAAAATGAAGCTCATAGGTCGTTGTAAGAGGATGTTTGAAGCCAGGCAGTTTCGATTTTTTTAAGTTCCTCTTCACCTTTACCGGCTGAAAATTTTCATCTATGCAAATAGATTTTGAGAGGCAGATCTATGCAAACAGATTTTGGGAAACTTTTATGTTGCATAGATCTGCCTCTTGCACCTAAGCTCCATTACTTTTTAACAAAATAAATTGGTTTTGACGTTAGACTGTTTTTTGTTTAGCTTTACACCACTGTTACCCCAATGGAACAACTTCAACACATTACGGCTATGCCTCCAGCTCAAATCGGTCGCACGGGGGGACAACATTTTGAAGTATTGGGTAGATGCATCGTATGTTTCAGATTTTGTCGTACAACTACTTACTGCCGCGCGGAAAAAAATCATACCGACGTCCGCGCTGCAGCTTGCGCTGAGTGTGAAACCAAAGGATTCAGCACGGTCGTCTGTCGAAGAAAGAAACAGCACAAGGGACCAAATGCGTACCCACCAAATATTGTAATCAATACAGCATCACCTTTGTCAAGAGCTGCAGATCTGAAAGACATGTGCGTTAAGAATCTCCTTCCACCTTGTTTCAGTGACTTGCATAGCCTTACTGTTCATCATGCGGACTGTATATTTGCGCAGCCACGTATTGTAAAGAACGATCCAGAAGATCAGCTGTTGAACATGGACAATTCATTTACTGGAGAAACTTTGCCGTATCGAAAACCAACGGATTACGCCCGCGGCTATTTGTATCCGTACTCGAAGGAATCTTGGGAACAATGGTTGGCAAAATTTTGCTCACAAACCGGGACGAGCTACAGGATTCGAACAGGAAAGCGTGTTAACAAGAAATCTGATCATGGACTGGCTAATCATAATGGGAAAATCGTGGTGTACAGGGCTCTAGAGTCACAACTACATAACTGTGCGCTTGGCGGGAAACCTCGCAAAAAAGCCATACGAGAGGGATCCAAACGGAGAAAAGCGCGTGGTTCCAAGCTAATTGGCTGCCCAGCAGTCATACACACACGGGTGATAGTAACTGAAGAAGGCTGGAAAGCACTTGAGGTCACAGTACCAAAATTAGCTGCACATCTGCCAGTGCATGACCCCCGTATTTCAAGTAATGATATCAACAACGAAATGAACAACATGATTATACCCGAATCTTTGTACGATTCTGAACAGGGTGTCACAAGCCAGAGCCAGAGTGAATACGCAATTATAGAGGATGTTGGATTCCATAACGAGGCACAAACTGAACTTATTAGTGAGCAGATACAGTTAATTGACTCGCTCGACTCTAGTGACTTTAAAAAGCAAACTAAAGGCCTCTTGGAGGTTTGCGGGGGACTCTTGGATGACGTATCGAACCTAGAGACTTTGAAGACCGTTCACATGCACGCGCAAGCGATTTACAACGAACTGATCTCTTCTAACAACCAGAAGCGAAATAGGAAAAGAAATGCAAGCGAGGCTGGACTTGTGCACGACGACGAGGTTTTGGAAGAAGGCGAATCCAGGCCGCCACCGGTCGTGCTTTTGCAAACAGAACAAGTTTAAAGGAGAATCGGTTGAAACTAGGATTTGTCAAACAGAACAAGTTTAAGGGAGGATCTATTGAAGCTGGGATTTATCAAACAGAGCAAGTTTAACAGTTGAAAAGAGGAACCTCATTTACCGTCCCATATATAACGGTGTACATTAAAGGGAGACAAAATAAACATTAATTGAATGGAATCTTTTAAATCAACATCCTGCATTAAATTCTTAAGTAGTTAGGATTGATCTTTGTCATTAAGCTGTGCGTACGAAGTTAAGTTTTCTGTTGAACTCTAGATTTTAACAGGTGAAAATGCTGTGCATTTTAGAGAAGAAAGCCTATTTTAGTAATTTATTTAGGTTCTCGTTCCATGTAAAAAAGAAATTTGTGCAGATGAAAAAGGTGCCCATTTTTAACTCGTCTATCTTAGCTTGGGTTGCTGATGCGACTGTTAAAGCTAAGAAATCTTGACCATTAGCTTAGATTTAGATTGGTATTTAGAGGGGTTTTATTTGTGCCGTATTACAAAGGTACAGGGTAAATTAAGACGTTTGTAAGACAGAGGAAAGGCATCGATATGTGTTGGGCCCACAATTCTTTATGTTATTTAATGAACGTGAGACATCTGCTTCAAAAATATGTCAACGTAATGCGCATCTATGCGACCCGTACCCTGGGTCAGAGGGAGGGTGGGGGTTGTTTCGTGGCTAAATACTGGGTATTGTTCTGCCGCTAGCATATGCAAAGTGATAGACAAATTGGCTAAACAAATTTCAACCAGAAGGCTATCCTTTGCAAGCATAAGCGTACGGGCCAGGAGGGCTGGGGGGGCGGCTGCCCCCCAGTTTTCGAAAAACCATGTCAGTCGGGCAAATTTTCAAAAATTATCCGCAAATAGTCGGGCAGAAATGACACTGGAAAGTGATGGGACTTACTTTAGGTAATGTGGTTGAACATTCGTGGTATCTTCAAATAACCTTAAGACTGAAAGCTACGTGTCAATATAGTTGCATTATCAAATAGACCAAGAGTGCCTTAAAAATGATAAGATGGTTTTTGAAAATTACAAGAAGCAAAGCGCTTCTGAATCTTATGGTAATAATGCAGCAATGCTTGTCCAAAAGATGTTTCAAGAAGGTTTGCATCAAGTACTGCCATTCCTGTATGAAACAACATTATTGCTAGCAACGATTCCAGCAACATCTTGCTCAGCTGAAAGATCATTCAGTGGCCTTCGACGGCTGAAAACATATCTCAGATCAACCATGGGCCAAGAACGGCTGTGCAATCTGGCACTACTTAGCATCGAGAGAAAATTTTCAAACGAAGTTTTTAAAAGAGACATGAATGCGATGATTGATACATTTGGACATAGAAAGGGTCGGGACTCACATTTCTTTTGACTGTAGTCGAATTCAAGAGTTAAAAATAGTATTTTTTTTAGTGATATTAAGTAAAATGTTGGAAAATACTATACATTGCTGCCCTTATCTATGAGAAACTTAGATCAAACTTTTAGATCTGAACAGTAGACATTATAGAAGAATCGATAAGGATAGCATGTCACCCCAAACATGTCTCTGATTGGTTTGCTCAACTCTCAACTGACTATTTTTACTTAAGATATTTCGGTGAAAAAGAACTCGTAATGTAAATATTCCTATGTCAAGTTCCTTATCACCAACAGGCTCATAAATATATGCATGCCTCTGTACTCGGGCAAAAATCATACCGCCCCCCCCCCCCCCTGTAAAAATTACGCCGTACGCTTATGTTTGCGAGAACAATTTCCACAAAAATGATTCCCTTGGCTGGACGTATTCTGAAAAACGATTCCCTTGGCTATATACAATTCTGAGCCAATCTAGTTAGCAGATATCTCGAAATTTTGGGTTGAACTCGAAACCGTCGAAGGTCAATGTTTTTCATCTACTAGTTAATTGTCGACAAAATGGGTTGTCATGATGAAATTCCTACTTTCTAAGCCCGTTCCCTAGATCAATAATTTCAAATATGACACCCTCGGTTTTGCTGGGAAAGAAAGTACACCTGGATAAGATCAAAGTACTTGTTTTAGATGTTTAGCAAAGTTTAGGGGACATTGCCAACAGAAAGGTGTTTGCAGGCATGAAACATTATCTGGGTTTAGACACAGAATAGGAAATAGGCAGAAGGGTAACTCTTGTCGGTCCCTTTGTTGTTTTTGAAGCCTGAGTCAACGATAGAATTCCTTAACTCCCATTTAACCTCGATTTCATTAGACGAACTTAGCCATGACAAATTATCATTCATCAATCAGATATAAACGAATTATGATACATTATTGAATTTGTTCACTATCATGGGACATTTCGTCTCAAATAAAGTTGTCTACTTTCATTAATTTTTAAAATTTCCCCGACAGATACATGCTAAGCCTCGTATAAGTTAACGCATGCGCTAGTTTCTCAGGCTTCACCTGATAGGCAGGAGTTCCCCTTCTGCCTAATTCCTATTCTGTGGTTTAGACATATACGTAGAATATACAAAAACAGGTTTGCATCCCAAACATTTTTATGCAATGCTACCCTAAATCCGCTCATCTGGGAGACAGACAATAACAACTATCAAGAATTCTGTTAAGAAAACAAGAATTGTCTTCAAGAAAACTTTCCTAAATCTTTAAAAAAGGCAAAAGTATTACCTGTTTATAAGAGAAAAGATCCCTTTAGCAAGGAAAATAGACCTATAAATCTACCAACAGCATCAACTTTCGCCCATTCTTGAAAAGAAATTCTCAAATTTTAAATGGGCCTAGAAAAAAATCTTTTTCCAGCATACTCTGTTTAGACTCACAGTGGACTGGAAAAAAGGGTTAAAAGTAACAAGTGTGTTTGTGATATCCTTACGGATGTATCGAAAGGATTTGACTTACCTAAAATCATCTTTTGGCAAAATTAAGTGGTAACCGAGAAGGAAAATGTTGTTTCCTGCTTAAAAAGATTACCTTACAGACAAAAGAAACGCAAAGTAAAAGGGGAGTATAGCACCTGGGGTAGGCTTGGACATGGAGTACTACAGGTATCAATGCTTGGCCCTATGCTCTTTAACATTTTTATGCATGATATTTTTCACTACCTTAATAATGGATGACAACACACTTTCTGTCACTGCAACTGATGCTGATGACTTGTTACAACTTATAAAGGCAAACATCAGTAAATGCCTGGAATGGTGTAAATTGAATAAAGACTGCAAATACATCAAAATTTCAAGCTATTTCAATTGGGAATAAGGGTAATCATATAGAAAAATTTGTTAGTAACAAAGAGTTTACGATAAAAGTAGAAGGCCATGCTACTTCTCTTGGTGATGGGATTGAAGAATATCTTGAGTGATCACTAGGGTCGAAAATCTGAGTCACTTCTAGGGTCACTTCCAGGTGAAACCAAAACAGCCCGACATTCGAAAGAATTCAAAACCCGATTGAAACTTAGTTCCATGGAATATAATGCACGTGTTCTTTTTGCGGTAAGTGAACTGCCTAATGCAATCCTTGAAACTGTTTAATGATGAAATTGCTGAATTAGTGTTTTTTGCCACTATTGTAACAACTAACGTTAAATAAATTATAAAATGAACTGGGCAAATAGAGTAGCTCCAAATCAAAGACTGGCCAAATTTTTATTCAACTCAGACTCCTCCCCCACCACCCCCGTAAAATTATCATTTATCTCAACGCTATTGTTTGTACTGGAATCTTGCTAACGCAGCACTTTCCAAAGTCACTTTCGATACCAATTATTAACTCATCTGCTGGGAAATTCCCTACTTACAATTCGTTACTTGCGTAGGCAGGCACTTCTGAAGGAGGTTTTGGTTGGACGGTGTGTAGTTATCATTTCCCGCTAGAATAAGGTATTAGGTCCTGCAAAAAATATGCTAGGAAGCAGCTGTTTTAGGAGATGCTTCCCTAGGAAGAAGTTATGCTAAACAACGTGAACAACAAACAAAATTATCTCAATGCTATTGTTTGTACTGGAATCTTGCTAACGCAGCACTTTCCAAAGTCACTTTCGATACCAATTATTAACTCATCTGCAGGGAAATTCCCTACTTACAATTCGTTACTTGCGTAGGCAGGCAATTTTGAAGGAGGTTTTGGTTGGACGGTGTGTAGTTATCATTTCCCGCTAGAATAAGGTATATGGTCCTGCAAAAAATATGCTAGGAAGCAGCTGTTTTAGGAGATGCTTCCCTAGGAAGAAGTTATGCTAAACAACGTGAACAACAAACAAAATTATCTCAATGCTATTGTTTGTACTGGAATCTTGCTAACGCAGCACTTTCCAAAGTCACTTTCGATACCAATTATTAACTCATCTGCAGGGAAATTCCCTACTTACAATTCGTTACTTGCGTAGGCAGGCAATTTTGAAGGAGGTTTTGGTTATACGGTGTGTAGTTATCATTTCCCGCTAGAATAAGGTATAGGGTCCTGCAAAAAAAATGCTAGGAAGCAGCTGTTTTAGGAGATGCTTCCCTAGGAAGAAGTTATGCTAAACAACGTGAACAACAAACTGGTCATCAGTGTTCAATATTTATTATGTTACTACGTGAAACTTGCAAGATTTCACTTTTAGCACTTGCCAACAATAATTCTCAAATTAATCGTTTATCCTCCGTTCTTGAACATCACTCTTCCACATGTCAGCCTACTGAACGTGCGTTCGTCTTTTGCAATTGGTAAAGGAGCAGTTAGGAAAAGGAGGAAAGCCTTACAAACTGTAGCAAATGCTTTGCGGCAAATCCAACAGACTCCTAGATAGCGTTTGAACCTGTTTGTAATGCAGTCTGCTATCAAGGTTGCAAAAATCTCCAGCTAAAATAATAACGCTTCAGCTTTCACCTTGCAAGCATCGGCTTACTAGGCTTTTTAATTCCTGGCTGCAGTCCTTCCCCAAGATATTTTATTTTTCAAGGCAGCCTGAATTACGAATCTAGCACCAAGCACTTTTTTCTATAAGATTCTTGAAAAGAAAGCATTTAAAAGGGGCAGGGTTGTCATCTGTCCTCCGTAATTATGGCCTAACTTTGTGGTTGCACTGCATTTTTACCAGTGCGCTTCCTTTTACTGCAACAGCATCGATCAAACTCAAAAGCGTCCATGATACAGAGCTGTTCCGCTGTTCCTCTTACAACTCCTTCGTCTGGATTTTGGCTTTGGCATGGCACTGCAGTCTTCATTAAGTTAAAGCCAAAATAAAATCAAAATTCAGAAGTCTTTTTTATTTCTGTTCCATTCACTTTCACCTTCATTTCAGAATCGAGCTGAAAACTTCTAGCAATGGCTCATAGTGTACAGTCAACGGTTCTCCGCACTGCGCCGATCGAGTCAGAACTGTAAAACCCACCATGCTTTAAATAAGTGTCTAAACTTCAGAGCATTTTTTATCACAGACATGGCAATTCCGAAGAACGTTCCACTGAAAAAGCACAAAGATCTTCCAGTACTGAACCATTGACTATCGTGACTATTAGATTTATGGCCCTTCCTGCCCCCTGTTCCAACGGCCCTGATTACACGTTCTTGATGACCACATTTTCAAAGTTTTACATATACAGGGAGAATTAATCGAGTTTGACGGAATATTTGATGGAAATATGGTAGTGGTAGACCTTATATTTTAAAATAACTTTTTCATTTGTGTCAGATGGCGTATTTTTAAAATCAAATCATTTCTAGCACAGTTGATTATTGAAAGTTAATTCAAAAATATCATTTTCTGGTCTGGTTAGGGAGTGGTTGGGAGCGCTGCTCTTCTGGCGTAAACATCACAGGCGCATCAAGATTCTCACTTTCCGGTCTTCTCATTGGTTCGAATAAGGACAACGTCACATAGAGTCGTTTTGCACTCTCTAGTAGGGCGAATAAAAGGGAAGCTTCACATACTGGGTGGAAATGCTGCCTAGTACTTTGTTTCTCGCCTTTGATACTCTCAACCTGTTCCAGACCCACGAGGAAACCAACTTTTCATAAATGTAGTTTAGACCGGATCCGGCTGGTTAAAACTATTGGGGGGAGGAGCGACACCCCAACAATGGTGCCCCTGCTTCCACAGACAAACTGCTAAATAGGTGTGGTCTTCGCCCAACGCCAAATTTTCTGAACTGCGAAATGCACGGAAAATGATTCGAATCAGTAGAAGCCTCGTAAATCGAATGATGAAATCTTAGAATATTCTGAGAATTCGCTTATAGTTGTTCAGGTAAAGGCGTTATTAACTATCATGCCTATTTTTGCTTGGTTTGTTTCATGCACTGACATACTGTTCTTGCAATGAATACTTTCTACTTTGATGACCTGTATGAGACAGAAGGCTCAACAGAAAGCCTTGTTGATGATCGTGATATATTTAGAAACATAAGGCGGACTGGAAACAAGCGGAAATCCCTGCATATAATTCTGCTTTTTCTGGCAATAACATCGTTCCTGATTTCATCATCGTCAATAATCGTTAACTACAAAACAACGCAACTCTTGGATGCTGCGATGAGACATGCCGAAAAAGCTGATTTCGACACAATGACTAACACAAGCAGGTCTTTATTGGAGAGCTTTCTTAAAAATAATGTAACAAGAACAAAAAGGTGGATAAAAAATAAACACATATTCTTGCCTTGCGTGTCAAATGTGAATTTCTCAGGCAATATTAGAGGCCATAAAAAGGAGTTAATTTGGGACGTGAATAAAGTATAAATACATTGATGTTTATTGTAAAAAAAGAGCTGCTCTCTACCAAATTACACTATAACTAAAGAGGCTTAATGATGTTATCAACACTTGCTTCTGTTCTGCGAGATAAAAGTTGGCAATGTTTATCAACCCGATTTCAATTAGCATTTTAGGTTTGGAAAGTTTCAATCAGTTTTAATATACAAATTGATTCTACTGAGCATATCAAGCCACTGCTTTCATCACAAAATATTCTTTTAGTTGTACCCTTAGCTTATCTTCAGTAAACATTCTGTTTAAACTTGAAGTATTACAAAACAGTTAAAATATAAATAAAATATGTATTCATATGTTCAACATAGATGTAAATGGATATACCTATAGAAATTGAAGTGGTTTAGGCAACTAGGTGAAATAGTGCAACCCAAAAAACAGAAGGAATCCTTATAAAGGAAAAATCAGAAACTCAAACCAATTTTATACTTTATATGCAGCCATTTGTTGAAGGTTAATGCACTTGGGTAAATTGAACTGGTACTAGTATAAAAAGCTGGTGTTGACTATTGGTGATTAGAATTGGCATGTTCTAAGTTGCAAATCTGAATTTTAAGCTTAATACTGGTCCTTTCGATGATCTAAAAAGTTATGATTAACAGTCCTAATTTGGACCATGCATTTATGGTTATTTTCATGTATCTATATCCCAAAAGGAATATGCAAATTTTACAACTCCTAATATTGCTTATCTAATGAAAAGATGATCAATGAGCAAAGCCAGCTTTATTGGAACCCAAAAGCACAAAAAACATGGTTATTTACAATAAATGCAGTCACAACTGATTGTGCCCACTGTCATTAGCCTTTCCCCCAACTTTCAAATTTGCTGTCTAGACCCTGAGCATGTTTACTATAACAGGAAACAATAGGGAACAACAACAAACTAATACAAATGAGAAGAGACAATAAGGAAAAACATAAAGTGATTTGTGACATAGAGGAAAAAATTAGATCTCCAAAAACTATGTAATCCTATCTATCCACCTGTGCATGATAAACTTTACCATGTTGGCCTACATGTATGGTCATGGCGTTCTTATTGGTGATCACTGTTGTCTCAGATCAGGTTACCAAAACCCAGTGGTTTTGTTTATTTATGCTTTTATCGCTCTATTGTGTAACAAAAACAATAGAAACTGAAAGAACAAACTTCAATGTACGAAAAAAACAAGCTATATAGGTTTAAAACCTACTTCTTGAACAATGTTTGAATGTTTAGGGAAGGGGCCTTAACCCAAAGCCCTCATGGTGTTTTGGTAAGTTCCTAAACAGTTGAATTTGGGAATAGAACAAGGTTACTTGATTATCAGCTGAGATATCAAGTTGCTTTATTTCAACCTTCCTGGTAGATGTTCCATGTAAATCACAATGCCAGTGAGATATGCTCTTGCAATGCTGGTATCTCATATCAGGCTATCCGGGTTTAATTTCTCCTACACAGATACCATATTAACACAGTTGAATGTTTTCTGTTCATTTCATAGTAATTTCTATTTGTTTCTGCTTGTTGACAGGTTATTTCCTAGACTTAAAGTAGGGTCCTGGGGTGTAGCCCCTGAACATTTTCTTTTACCATGCCCTCTAGTTCTTCAGAAATGCCTTTTTTGAGCAGGGACCGCACAGAAGCAGGTGGGGGATTGAGCAGTGGCGTACCCAGGGCTCTGGGGTGGAGCCCCCATAATTTTTTGGACCACGCCCTTCAGACACTCACAAATGCGAGGAAACGCCCTTTTTGCACAATTTCCCCCCATTATTTGATTAATGTTAGCTACGGTAAATAGCAAAGTATTTTGCAATTACAGTTAAAGCATACAATATACAACACCCCCCCCCCCCCCAATGAGTTTTACATCATTTTTGGACAAATCTCAAGGATCATATTTTAGAAAAGTGGGGGTGTTCCGACCCCCCTATTCCCCCCCTTGGGTACGCCACTGGGATTGAGGGGGCTTTGTTTTTCGCCATTCTTTTCAGTTTTTTATTGAGAAAAAATATACAACAGTACATAATCATGAAATAATTTAATCTGGTGCACTTGCCCTGAGCAAATGATCCCAAAAGTGCACAGCACTGTGGACCAGGAATGCAGAGGAAGGTATGCAGGGGTACAAGTAAGCGGAGGAGCATTGTAGTTTAACTGCAACCCCAAATATCATTCTCAAGAAAAAGTTACTCTGCTCTGACAACTCTGATTGCAATCTGCTAAATTGAAACTCTAACTTAAGGGATATTATGCTCCTCTTTTACATTTCCAATAAATTTACAATGTGTCATAGTTGCAAAAAAGCTAACCTGATATTAGTGTAGGCTTGCCAATAAATGTAACGTCATTTTTCCAACCTGTGCGAATTTGCTTTAATCTAGTCATCTTATTATCTAGTTGCTGTTATTGTTCTAACATGCCTAGTTAGGAAAGAGGGATTTTGCTACAATTTGGAATAAAATTGAAAAATTTAAATGAACCAAGAAGTTTGTTGCAAAATGCCCGAGGATTCTGCTTTGATGCGTGTGAGCGTGAGAAAGGACCAAAATGCATGTGTCTCACGCAAAATGTGTGTGACTTGGTAGGTCTGTAAGTCATTTCCTGTTATAGTAACCATGGGCCCTGGGACTTAAAATAATAATATAATTATAATAATCAATTTATTTAAAGTTGGCACTACATAGCTATTTACAGTCAAATGAGCTAATCCAAGCCAACTGAATCCAAGCTAACTGAAAATGGAAGTTGAGTCAAGAAGATCTCAAAATATCCTAAGTCACCCTCACTTATTCTGGTATAAATTGCTCTTTAGAAAGTCTTTGCAGTCGCGACTAGGATCATTTTACACTGTTAAATAACTAATACCAAACCAAAGCAATGTCTTTGCAGCAACTCCTTCTTTTGGCCATATCTGCACACATACATCTACTTTCATTTAGACGTAAACAATCCACTTGAACAGGCACTCCTTATTATAGCAAAGTTCAAACGTCATTGTTACACTAAATCGTATGAGAACGGAATTTTCGATCACTGAAAACGCCCCATTGATGTCCAAGAACCTTTTTGAATTTCCTTTAGCTTCTTATGGCCTAGCCTGATCAAGTGTTCTATCTGTAGGAAGCTCGTCTTTTTCATCTTAGCTTTTTCTTTGAACTCGTTTCGTATGTAATCTTGGAGTCCTGGAGTTCTTTGCCCAGCACGTAATAGGTTTCGATACAAGAAAAGCACTTGTCTCTGTAACTGGCTTCGCTTCGCCATTTTAAATTATGCAATTTTCAGAAAGCCTCGCATTGAAATGATTAAATGATATTTGTTACATAAGAAAACGTTTAAGGCATTCGACACCACTTATTTGAAAAAAGACTGGATATGCAACCATTCGTTCGACACAGTGTTCGACACAGGTAAAAGTGGCTTACAGCCACTCGACCACTACCCTGGGAGCTAGAGTCTCAGAGAGTCAAAGGATGAAAAACGGGGGAAGGAATTGCGAAGGAGAATGGAATAGTAAAAGGGATTCCTCTTCCATTCTCCTTCGCATTTCCTTTCCCCCGTTCTTCATCCTTTGACTCTCTGAGGCTCTGGCACCCAGGGTACTCGACCACGAGCGGTGAACAACACGTGAACAGTTTCCGTCTTTCTGCAAATGGGTAAAATCCTAGAGCAGCGCGCTGTGGTTTCACGTGACCATTCTTGTGCGCGTGCTCTGATCAATTTGGCCTAAGTTATTTTTGGATTCGCTGTACTTATGCCGGTCAAATGCCTTTAATGGACCAGGGGTTTTTTGTGATTGCGTGATCAGCGTATTTTCGATGCGTGAATTCGTGAAACAAGCCCTGGTCAAACGATCCAATATTTCACCTAACATTTCACCTAACATTTCGCCCAATATGATGTTGGGCGAAATGCTGGATTGTTTGACCACCAACGTTGGATCACCTTCCAACATCGAAAAAAATGTTGGGCGAAATGTTGGGCGAAATGTTGGTTCGTTTGACCAGAGCCTAACACCTCAAAACAATAGAATTGTTTGGTTGACCCAACAAGGTGGTCAAACGATCATCCAACATTTGGCCCAACACCATGTTGGGCTTTATGCGTGAATGCGTGAATAGACATTCACGCGCGACCTTTAAATTAGCATTACTCATGGCGCGATTGCGTGAAAATGATTGCTGTGAATTTGTACCACTTGGTACCAGCAGAACGTCTTGGTTTCAAGTACGAGACCAGAAAAATATCTCCAGTATTCAGAGATTCCAAAGCCGACGGCTATACCGACAAGAAGATATATGCAGCATGCATAATATTGTAATGATCGAAAATAAGATAGCTATTCAAAATTGTCCAACAGACCGGCAATATAAATATCTTTAACAATTTATAAAAGCTTTTTTAGGTGACGCAGTTGCTTAAGGTAGACGTATACAGATCAAGTAAGAAAAAAATAAAATTTGGTCATTTTTTTTTTCTTTGTCTAAAAGCTCCAAAAACGATCGATTTATGTGGCTGCGTTATGATTCTGTATTCTTGCAACAGTAACATGTCAAAAATTAAGCTTTTTCATAGTCAGGTATCATCAATTTTCCATAGCAACGCAAATTTTGGTTGCTAGGGTACTTATTTTCCCTATTTTCGAATGTAGGATAAACATTTCGTCAGGGATTTCAACAGAGCTTCTTTGTAGGTTAAGTGCAGGCTCAAAAAAGCTATAACCAAGTCTTTTTGCTACTCTTGGCCTGTACTTTATGGTTAACTTCAATTTTCAGTAGGCAATTTATGGTAACTATTTGTGTCCTACTTGCGCGCTTCAAATTGAGGAATTATTTTTGACTGTTGCTTATTTCATAAAGGAGATGAAAACGAGAGTTTTAGCTAGACGGAAAGGAAAGAAAAGACGGGTTTGTAATGCAAACATAAGGCCCCGAGAGGATAATGAAAGGTGCATCCCAGATAGGCCTAGGCCGTTCGGCAATAACAGTGTCGCCAACCAACAGCAATGTTTGGGCAATGCAGATGCCAATATAGCCAGTGAACCAAGCACAAGTACTCCGAAAACCTCGTGAAAGGAAGTAAGAAATAAAAGTGCTGAAAAGCTGAAGAACTCTGTACTTTGCAAGTTGGATCGAAGTCCAACGAAGGGAAGGGTAACCAGGAGGAGAAGTGCTATGACAGGAAGGATAAAAAAGGTGGGGCTAGTGGAAGGTTCAGGCTATGCACTTATTGAAGTCAAAAGAATCCAAGATTGTGTGAGTTCTGCTGCAATCTGTGGAAAATGCAGAAATCCCAAATCCAAATTGACTCTTTTTGAAGATGAGAATGGTAGAAAAGGACTTGCTCAACAATTTTTTCTTCAATGTAGTCTCTGCAAGACATCAACAGAGCTTGTCTCAAGTCACAAGACAAAATCCAAAGGGCCCTTTGATGTCAATTTAAGAGCTGTACATGCTGCCTCAAAAGGATTGGGGCTAAAAGGTCTCTCAAGGTTTTGTGCATCTACAGATTTACCTAAGCCACCAAATGCAAAGGCCTTTAATGTAATTTTGAAAAATCTTTCTGACACTGCTCATCAACAAGCTGTTAAATGCACTAAAGAGGCTGCTGAAAGACTTATAAAGATTACCCAGGAGGAAGAGCCTGAAAATATAGAAGCTGATGAGGATGGTGCACCTATAGCAAAAGTAGCTGTGACAGTAGATGGAACATGGCAGCGCCGTGGTCATTGTTCCAAAAATGGTGTAGTTTTTGTAATTTCAGTAAAAACTGGTGAAGTTTTGGATTTTGTGGTCAAAAGTATGACTTGCCATGAGTGCATGAAACATGGAGCTGCGAATATGTCGCAAGAAGCATACAAAGAATGGATGATTAACCATAAACAAAACTGCAGTATCAACCATACAGGGTCCTCAGATAGTATGGAGACAGAAGGTGCCAAAGAAATATTTTTGCGGTCAGTTTCAACAAGAAACCTAAAGTATACAACATTTGTTGGAGACGGTGACAGTGACTGTTTTCCGAATGTAAAGGAAGAGTGTCACAAGAAATTTAAAGATAATTATGTTGTTGTCAAAGAAGAGTGTGTTGGGCATGTCCAAAAGCGCCTTGGTACAGCTCTGCGTCGATACAAACTCAACATGAAGGGGAAAAAACTAAGTGATGGCAAAGGTGTTGGTGGAATAGGGCGTCTAACAGACAAAGTTGTTGATAAAATGCAGAATTTTTATGGCCAGGCAATAAGGAAAAACTCTGGTAACCTTGAAGGCATGAAGAAAGATATCCTCGCAATATTGTCACACATGGTAAAAGAGGATGGAAAAACTTTAGAGGAACAGCACAGGAATTGCCCAAAAGATAGCCAAAGTTGGTGCAAATTCTGGAAAGACAGAGTCAGTTACAATGACATAAAGCGCCTATCAGCAGTTTTCATGCCAGAGCTAACACCAATTTTCAAAAGGCTTTCAAATGACACCTTGCTGAGCCGCTGTCTGATGGGTGTCACCCAGAATCAAAATGAAGCTTTAAATGGTGTGTTATGGAGCAGATGCCCCAAAACAAAGTTCTGTGGGAGAGCAAGGGTTGTTTTGGCTGTTTCTGAAACTGTTCGTCATTTTAACACTGGTGCTGGTTCTACACTAACTTTAATGGAAGCTTTAGATGTAGAGCCAAGCTCTAATATGCTTTCCGCTTTGAGGCATGAAGATATTAATAGGGTAAAAGAAGCAGCAAGAAAAGTTTCAGAGAAAGCAAGGTTATTGAGAAGAAAGAAAAGAGGCCAGAGGAAATCAAAGAGTGCTAATGAAACAGTTTCTTACCTTCCTGGTGCTTTTGGTGTTGAGAAACAACCAGAAGCATATGCAGTTGGGACTCAAATAAATACTGTAACCAAATATGGATTAAAGAGAAAGAGAATTACTGACAAAGAAGGTGCAAGAAACCAAGAGAAAATGACAGTCAATCAGCAGGAGCAAGGGAAATTGAATCCCAAAAAGAAACTTAAAATTGATGCTAACTCCAAGAAGGAAGTTATCCAGGAAACATTGGATGAGCCGAAAATCATGTTTGTGGATGAAAGTCAGATACAATCAATAAGGACAATTTAGCATGAAGTAATATATAAGGTATTTAATGATCACAAAGTTACTGGTGAAATTTTATTTTTATCACAAACTGACTGTTTTCAAAATGCTGCAAACTCATATAACTTTTTTTCCATGGTTCAACCTACTATATTTTCTAAATGACTATTCTGAATTTTTATACAAACGTTACCCCCTGTTTTACAAACTATAAAATTCAATCTGGGATTGAAGTATTTTCAGATTTTCTTTCAAATAATCATTTTCCTGTTGCAGTTTCATTTACTTTTTAATTCATAACTGAAAGGGACAGAACTTTTACCATCACAGCAACTCAAATATCATGTAAAAACTTTGAAGCCTCTTTTCTCAGAAGTGCGCAATTTGATATAAACTTGCGCTGCGGACTGTAGTTTTGTAATGCCTATGGTTATAGACCTGAAATTTTCAAGCAATATATAATTTTTGATGTTCTATGCAATGACTGTCTTGTTTTTTTCATGTGGGCTTGCAGAATTTTTTCATTTTAAAAAAACAGTTTTCTAGGGTTAACCCCCCCGTCTTTTGATTTTTCAAAAATCTAAAACAGTCATTTCACTCATAGCAATCTTTATTAACTGTTTTTTGTCACCAATGTGCAAATAAAAGTCGAGGTTTGCCCTAGTTTTCTGCAGAGTTTTAAGAAGTTGGCCTGTAGTAGGACACTACCCCCGGTTTTTGGTACTACATTTTGAATTTTTTTTTCAATTTTTGGATAGAAAAAGGATTGATTCAGTTTTCCTGAAAAAGTCTACGTAATCGATGCTTCAAGTGCTGAGTTATAGAGGAAAAACAAAAATTTTGTTAGAAGTTTTCAGATCGGTATACGTCCACCTTAAAGGGCTTCACCATTTTTCTTGCAATTGCATATTGATTATCAAGTAGTCAAGCTATTGGGTTCGACGTGAACGAAACGAAGGTATGTCGAGAGAACGATTGCTGGCTGGGCTCTTTTATCTTTTCTACGAGGCCTATCAACCCGTTTGGCTACGAAATATATGATTATATTTCTCAACTGAAAATTTGGCATTTTCATTTTATAACAGTAACAAATTTTCGGAGATGCACGAAAAGGCTTGCTTTGAAGAAATCTTGGAGAGAATTGTAGGAAAGTGAACCATTTAGCATAGAATTCTATGTGATCTTCAGTTTGTTTTCGGGGAAGGAAAATCAAAAACACATGCCAGGCGTGGATCCAGACCGGTTCCACAGGTTTCAGAAAACCGGTCAAACTCTCAGAGCTATGTTTCTCTGTGAATCTTGAATTTTTATCTAAAATTTCAATTGCAACATTGCTGCTTTTGTCCCAGGCTGAATAAAGGTCTTCTGTTTACATACTGAATTGAACCCCCACACAGTCCTTATTTCTTAACGACAGCTCTCCCTTGTTGCACAGATTCCAACAGAGTTTCCTAATTCATATTTTATCCCAAAGTATCCGAGGAATTCAAAATCGAGGAAATCAGTGGCCACTCGAAGTTACAATTTGGAGTATGCTATCCAGGGGCGGATCCAGGATTTTTGGTGACTATAGCTCAAATCTTTTGGGATCGGAACCACGCCCTCCTTGCTTGCGGGACACGCCCACTATATGGGCAAATAATAAACCATGTGTGTTTATAGTTGCTTCGTATTCATGAATATTCCTTCGAACATCCTTTTTCTATTTCCAGGGACGCCAGAGAAGAGGGTGTGGGGGTACAGCCGCCCCTGTTGCCCTTTGGCAGAAGGGGCAAGGGTTGTTTTTAATAAAATTCCCTTGAAACTGGCCAATTGTAATAATCAGAGAGATTCGTATGAAATTCTGAACTTCTCAAAACATGTAAAATAATTCCTTGTGCCGAAAGTTAGCCAATGTTGAAGATACCTACAGATAATAAAATTGATGTTACGTATGAATTTGTAGAAGCTGAGAATTATCTTTCAAAAGCCTTTTTACTCAAGCCTGCCCCCCCCCCCCCCCCCCTCTTGCCGCTTGGTCGTTCCGCCGTCCCTGTCTATTCCCTAGTAGGTCCTTGCCTTTGAAGCTACATTACAGGGGACCCAGGATGTGAAAACGAGCAATAGTCTACTGTTGCTTTACAGGGGACAGAGAGCGGAGAAATACCGTGGATACTCATATTCTATTGGTTAAAAGGCCATTTTCAAACCTTACTATAGCTTGACTATAGCTCGCGCCAAAAATTATAGTACGGGTTTCATTGTCTTCGATGCCTTTTCCAGAGCAAATCCCCAGACCGACTATAGCTCGGAATATCCACTGTAGCTCAATTCCGGTTGGTTAGTGTCAACAAAGAACGAAACTTCTGATTCGTCTAAGTTTCAATATTATACCATTCTGCGCTCAGTGTTTTATATCTTAAGCCCAATCTCCAGTGAGAAAAAGTCTTGCGAAATTTCGCTGCGAAATACTTCACGCGACAAATTCCTTTGAATGCTTTTGTTGACCTCACGACATTGGAATGTAAAGTTTGGAAGCGTGACAAAAGAATACGGAATATGATTGGCTGTTGAAGGATTTCGCAAGCGAAAAGCGAAAAAAGTTAATCTCATTTTAACTTTTTTTCGCAGAGAAATTCTTCGCGAGAAATCCCAGCAAAAGATTACTGCGCATGCCTAAGACGTATTTCGCGCGAACTTTTTCGCATTTCGCAGTTTTTTTTCTCACTGGAGATTGGGCTTTACCTGGAGAGGCATTGTGATGACACATTGCCAGCAGTGCATGTTTGTTAATCGCATTTGATAACCTATACCGCTGCTTTCAAATGTGAATTCCGAAAATCAAACACTGAGATTTTGACTATAGCTCGAGCTACAGTTGCTATAGTCTGGATCCGCTCCTGGCTATCTATGCTCCAATTTTGAAACCGGTGGCTATTGGTTTCCGGAAACCTTTGGAAACCGGTGCCCATATGTTTCCCTTAAAGGTAATGTGTCCATATAAAAGGACTGCGTATATCCAACTTGTCAAGCCACCCATCAAAATAACAGTTTGCGATTGGTTAGTATTCTTGCGATGCAAAACTGCTCACATGAAAAGCTGATCTCGCAGCAGGATAGATAAACAGAGCGACCGTAATGACTGGGGCGATGACATGAAAAATCACATGTTTCTAAAAACCCCCGCAGAGTCGCTTGCTATAGCTGGACACATTACCTTTGAGACTGGTTTCCACTATGAGTTAACGTGAGATAATTTTGAGTTAAATTGAAAATTAAGTCATGGTTGTGGAAATTGAAAATTGCTGACATCGTTAAAATACTGATGTGTATATATCATTGACAAGCTTTCTTTCAGGCGAGCCCGAATCTAGCGTTTATATTGAAGTCAGACGTATACTTAAGAAGTTACAATTGTTTCGAGTTTAGGAAACATAACCTTTTTGACGTCATTGGTAACGTGACTTCGATGAATTTTTGAAAATGTTGTAAGGGCTTAAATTATTCGTTATACCATATTGTTCCATAATCAGCCGAGAAAACAAAGGTTAGGCAAGCCGGTCGAAGGTTGAGAGGAATGCCCTGCCTATGTAAGGGGAGAGAGCACCCAAAAACCGGTCAAAATTTGGCTAGATCCGCGCCTGCATGCCCTGCTAGATCTCTTTGATGCAATGTATATCGATGAAAGAAAATGTCGTCTTGGTTTTTTCATTGATTAATCTAAAGCTTTGGATACAACTGATCATTCGATACTTCTACAGATGCTTTATCGTCACCACGTACGTTATTATTGTTAAATAGATAAAACTCAGTGGAGTAAATATCTACAACATTTGTAGGTTTAAGCCCATTGAAGAGCAACGATAACTGGGGACCCCGTTAAAGAGAAACAAGGTTGGGAACAGTTTATTCTTTAACTAAAGGTAACTCTGGTCCGTTACTCCACTGATTTTTCTCTTTTTACAAAAATACATGAACATTAGAATATCAACAGAAGAACTATACTTTAAAAACAAAAGGCTGAAGCTGTACCAAGGTCATAATTTTCTAGGGGGCGCAAAAATTGGTACAGTGTAGCCAATTTTGAGCCACTACGCCACTGCTTTACATTCTACTAGTTCGAAAAGTTGGCCCCCCGGTTAGCCCCCCGGTTAGCCCCCCTCCTAGATTTTTAAGGCTACATCCACCACTGACAACGTAATCAATTTATGTTGTTTCAGTAATAGCCATTAGCCCCTAATATTGGTGGTAGTACTAGTACCCATGTTTTGAGTTTAAGGTTAGAAAACCATTGACAAAATGAAGACAAACAAATTTATCTGCACAAGCTTCCATGATTGTCTCACTTCATTTTGAAAAATGGGGACTTCACTTCAATTATTTTTTCTGTTTCAAAAATAAAACCATATGGGCTTGCTTCTAACCATGGTCACTTTGGATTAATAGCAAATCCAACTTGTTCAATGTTTGCTATGTCTGACTTCTCGCCATAAGCATCCAAAGCATTTTTTTCGTTTTCTAATCCCCAGTCACAAGCATTGCTACTTGATTTTTCCTAACTAAGCCTAACTGTCATTTCCGTTGATCAAAATTGCATCCACTAACCCCTTTCTCAATGAAAGTAAATCTTGAAATGGCTTTGAAAAAAGCAAACATTTTACAACATATTGGCTAAAAGCTTTTTCGTCTGACACTCCTCAGAGCATAAAACGTCAGAATAAGGGTCCGAAAGAACACTTGAATTAGAAACTTAAACTTCAGCACTCGAAGCAAAAAATTACGAAAAAGTCGATTTTTGGAAAGACCAGAATTCAGAAATTTCTTGAAAATCCAACAATGTGATTTGCGGGTTGGCATTGATATTTAGCTACAGAGAATGAAAATATATTTCCCTCATCCAAATATTCTTGACAAAAATTTCAAGAAATTTTGAAAACAACAGAAACATCGATAATTGACTTTGTTTGCAGCTGTGACAACCCTTCCCAAAAAGTATCTTTAAGAAAATGGACTATCGGACCCAGAATAATAAAAATATGGACCCGATGTCATAATTCAATTCAATTCTTAACCACAGATTGAAATTTCCCTTTTGTCCGTTGGTTGGCGAAGACACAGGTTTGGCACGTCTCCACCAGTGATTGAGTCATATTGTTTCCGCATTGAATAAAGGCAAGATAGGAGGTTATAATTCGTAATAGATCGCCGGAGCGCAGAGGAATAAACGTGGTAAGTTATTTGTACATTCCCTTGATGTATCGACTCTAAAATTTAACCTCCTAGACCTTTACTTAACGACAAATGATATCAAATTTCAATTTGTCAGCCACCTTTTGGCATAACTTTGCTTTCAGTATCAATTTTAAGTTGCCTATATATATCTGTCTATTCCCTTCTGTAAAATATGTTGAAAAGAGATTAAAATGTGTAAAATTGAATAGTGTGACGTGACGACCAGTGCTTCTGCTCACTGCGATGCATTTTTCTGTATCGTAAACAGCGCTGGGATACGAAGGCATATTTGATCTAATTGCGTCGATACACTAACTTATGCAAAACACCTTGTTGCATCTGGGTATTTCGCTGATACACTAAACTCAAACACTTACCTACTGCAAAACTTCTTAAGTTTTCTTGTAGGCAGGTCTGAGGAAAAGCCTAGTACTAACAATTTTCGTCTAACAATTGATACATTCAGCATGCTTACGCGCTATCGAAACCTACGCTTAGGCAATGCTTGGGTTTACGTGGTTTCTAAGGTCCCTGTAACCACCGGGTTGGGTAAAACCGCAATCCTGCCATCACTGGAAGGCTGAGGTACGTACAGTCTGGTAGGGTACAGTGAGAAGTAACTAATTCCAGTAAATACGATTGCTTTGTTTAGTGGTGAGAAAATTTGGGTAGCGCACACGAAAGCACCATTTAAACCCATAAAATGTAAAAGAAAAAAGGCAGTAAAAGTGACTGATTAAATTTGTCAAGAAAACAAACAACATCTCCAAAAAACTGAAACTTTTGTATTTTGATACCCTCTTCAAGAGTGAAGTTAGTATATTCACATTTGATATATCTCAAAACAAACACACTGGTGCAGTAAATGATTGATTTGCACAAAATTCTTTCTTACACAATCTAGAAAACAGACAAGCAGAAAAAACTTTTCACTTTCAATAATAAAGCATGACATCATATATTAAGATATATTTTTGAAGTTTTTAAATTTTAACCACATAGCCTGAAAAGTCATAACTTGGTTAAAAATCCACTCTCCTAAATTTGCAAAGTCAGTAGAATATATAATAAATCAGGGGAGATATAGCTAACAAAAGATTTCAAGTTTGCTAAGGGATGGTTACTTTTATTTTGGCTTGGTTTATAAAGTTATGAACAGAGACCAAGCTACAGAGGTATGATTAGGAAAAGAGCCTTTTTCACAACAATTTTATTGATGCGACTATATTTGCTTTTCTGTTTGTTGAATGAAAGCTTTCCTAATCCTCATTGAAATTATTGAAAAATGTGATTATTTAATCCATGCGGTAATCAGCAGCCCTGGTCATGGTATTAGCCTCCGAAAAATATTACCACTGCCCCAAAATTCCTTTGTCTGTTGTGGCCTGCATGACCTAAATTTCTTTTGTTGAGTCATGATAACCAATGGGTGAACAGGAGTAAGGTATTAGTTTTTCATTTCTAATACTATGAGGGCCACTGTCAGTGGAAGCGAGGGTGGACAGAGAAAAAACAATACTGGAAATTAACTTTATGAATTTATAAAATGTAGCTGTACTTTTGCTAGCAATGCCTTTGGATGGATAATTTGATTGACAAAATTTAGACACTGAATATAAAGAGCAAAAGTCACAAAATAATTTGTTTAAGCTAAATGCAGTTGCATTGCATGAAACTTTGATTCTATATGTTATGCAGGAAGCTAAGCATCAAAAAATACTCCATAGAGTCACAGGCAATATTCTCACATTTATTACTCTCGGTGTCTTACGTTTTTGCGCTGCATTTCTCTAAAGTAAATCGCTTGCTGTATCGTAATAGAATCTCATTTGCGGGCCAAAAGCCTCATGGTATTAGAATTAATGGGCTAGTACCTTGGGGCTCCAATACTCAGCAGCAAACCGCTGTATCAAAATAAGATTTCACTCGGGTAGTTTGCCACAACCATAATCCATTTATATTTTGTAGGACCCATCCTTCACCCAAAATTAGTTGGAGTGAGGGCCTTCATAAGAGTGGGGACCGTCTTAATTTTAGAGCAGCCATTCTTAAACTCCGCAGCAAAATTTCATCCGGCCTGCCAAATGCTTTTTACCTCAATAATAATTTTTGCCAACATTTCCAAAATTTGGAATTCGATTTATCTTTGGTTTTCTTTTGTCCCCTCTGATATTTTTTTTCTCTGTAGTAAATATTAAATGCGTTCCATGGACAGTTATTAGTCCAAAAGGGAGTACCAAAATAGGAAATGCTTTATTTAATCATTTTATCGTTTCATAGCGTTTCCTTTTTCATTTCAACAATAAGAACTATGGAACCTAGTTATGAAAACTTTAAGAATATTGCCTTTAATTTTCTCCTGTTAAAATCTATTTGAGGTCTTGTTTCTGGCCATTTGTAGATAAATAAACCAAAAATTTTTCTTGCTGCCAACCATGGTGGCGGCCTTGACTAAATACATCCACAAACATAAGATTTTGGCCTTTCTTTAAAATACGCTGTGCAGTCCCTCGACCTGACTTCAGGCACTTCTAGCCTAAAAATAGCATAGAATGATCTTCTGACTCTCTTCTGACTCAAGTTACAAACCTTTGTGAAAACTATTTTTTGGGTTGATGCGAAGGTAGATGAGATAGGCAGGCACGAAATAAAAGGCCTGTCTATCTTATCACTAACTTAGCCTGGTTGAAATGAGATCTGAGTTCTTATTTAGATCAGCTTACACAAGGTATGTAAAAGTTGAAAACCAACTGGCCATCGAAGAAAATCTATATGTTTTTCTGGCCCAGCATTTAAAATAATTAAGAACCCCTGTTTTAGAGGCTAATACCAAATACTTTTCTACTCCCAGCCGCCGCTCTTTTGAAGCAAAAGGTTTTAAAGCTGCAGTAAAATGTGAAAGAAGCCTTGGCCTCTGGCTTTTCCTAGCCTTGGCTCCCCCCCCCCCCCCCACTTTTAGATTCTTGGAGTGGGAGCTGCATTTCTCAGCCAATTCGTAACATCTTAAACTGTTTTTGCACCTTAGAGTATTTAATGATGCTCTCTCAGGTTATTGAATCCAAATTCAAAAATTCTAATAAAAAATATATTTTTGTGACATCATAACTTATGAAATATATAACTAATATATCAGATATATCAGATACTGAATAAAAAAACAATTGTTAATTATTCAAGGATAAGTATTTTGGAACAGTTTACCCTCCAATGTGAAACATTGGAAATCTAAGTATAAGTTTTGATTTATTTACATGAATAATAATAATGAATGTTCATTTATATTTTAGCACTGTTCACCAATTTTGGTGGCTTCAAGTTTCACTATTCACCAATTTTCTAATTTTTTAGGTTAGAACTTTGTTTAAAGGTATCCCACTGCCCGCATTTCTTTCAAAATTTAGAGAAAAACACTTATCAGAAACATTTTCCCAAGCTTTTGGGGCTAGCCCCTGACAAGAAAAGAACACACAAGTCCAGTGCTTCATATGGCTCAACTTTTCAAAGGAAAAAAACCCACTCATTGGTCATTTGTTCTTGTTAGGTGCTTGAATCTTGTAAAGCTGTTTGATTTTGTAGCTTTTTCTGTTCCTCTTTGCTTTCTTATGACCATTTTGTTTTGCCACTTGTTGCTTTTCCTGAACAACTACTCACCAAAATTTGTGTCAATTTTTTCAATAACTTGTTGACCATGTTTCAATTTTTAGCCATTCGTGTTATGAGTTTTTTTAGGTTGATCAACCTTGTACAGGTTTCAAAATCTTGGCAATCATATAATTTTTCACTTTAAACAAGTGAAACTTTAAATTTCAATAGGTGAAAATCATGTTTACTTATGTGGTTTTCATAACATATGTTTTGTTAGGGTCACATACATTGCACATGTCTCCATGTAGGGATTAGAGCTCACCATCCTGTAATTTTTGTCAACTCATATTTTTCAGATTACTGGTTGCCAATAATCAAGTATTTGTAATTATTTGAGCAATAGATATAATTAACTAAAACATTCCTGAAAATGTTGTTAACGTTTTGAAAATGCATTCAGAATTTTCTCATTTGCGAAGCTCATTTTTTCCTCTGAACACTTAAAACCATTTTATAATAGTCTTTTGATCTGAGATGTTTACACAAAAGGAGGTAGGAATAATTTCTTGCTAGTACAAATTTTGAGCTTTGAAATTGCCAAAAACATTTAAACACATATTTAATATGTTCATCATGGCACTCTTTGGAGTATAAAACGCCAGAATAATGATCTAAGTTTCTAATCTAAGAATGATATATACCGTGTTGTGGGTCAGTATAGCCCAGTCAGAGACACCAGCACATGACTGTTTAGTCTGCCCAATCAGTACCAATCGGCTTTGGAATATTGCCAATGGAGTAAAAGGGTTGAAGCAAACTCTCTCTTCCTACACTGAAGTATTATGTTTTCATTTTCTTTTCTGAAAATTGACTTTATTTAATACAATCATTTCTGAAAACTGACTATCTTAATTTCCCTCTGGAAGTTTACTCCACACTTATTCTCTTAAAATTGGCTTTATATGTAAATTGGGTTAGATACAAGCTGGCATAATTCTAGGTATACTATCAAAAAGTGTATTATTTATTATTTTTGTAATTTTTTATCAAGACTTCATATGGATGTTGCTTTTAATATTAATTTGATTTTCTTTGGCCTCATTTTCAGATCATCAAAGAATTGAGTTAAAGTTGTTAATTGCTGTTCATTAAAAATGGATGAAACAAAGCAAGATATTGGCAATAGTGAGTACTGTTTGTTTTCCATAACCACTTTTTAATTTTTGGTCTGGATTTGCAACAAAGGTACAAACACATAACTGAAAGTTACAATTAAAATAAATAAGTTCTTTTACTATACATTGAATCATCTACTTTTGGATCCTCTCAAAACAGCACATTCAGATTCTAGACAAACTTCTCAAATGCCCTGAATATGCCTTTCACAACTCTACTGCAGCTTAAATGTGTTGACATTTTTTTGCAATGTTTCTGATTTTAAGGGTTATAGGTTTGTTCAATTCTCAGTTTGTGAAAGGAGGACCATATTTCTATCTCCAGGGATGGGTTAACTATATATTAAACAAACTAAGCCTGGACTGCACAAAGAGCACCACTTGAAGCCTTTCCTTCAGAAAGCAATATTCAATGTTTGTTCCCATTCTTGATAATCAAAAAGCGATTTTGAAAATATTGAAATTTCTGTTTTTAACATTAAGAATCATCATCTTTTTAAACATTTTGTGTCCCTCTGAACTTGATTACCATAAAGAGACAGTTTGTGGGAGCCATTGGCTCTCTGTGTAAAATCCATGAATTCAAGTGTTAAAAATGCAAAGAAAATCCTTTTGCTTAGAAAAGTGATTCAGTTTAAGTTATGTAGGATGCCATTGATCAAAAGATAATTTCTAACTTTCAGTGCAAGCACCACCACCATACAGTCAGGAACAAGGATATCAGCAGGGCTATTCACAACCAGGATATGGGCAACCTTCGCAGGGGTATGGGCAACCTTCGCAAGGGTATGGGCAACAGCCTTCACAATACCCAACAAGCCAAGCACCAGGGTATCCTCCAACCAGCTACCCTCCAACCAGCTACCCAGCAACAAGTTATCCAGGAGGGCAAGTTCCATACAATTATCCACAGGGTTACCAGCCTGCTTCTACTCAAATGGTGAGTTGATATAATTAAGTCTTATATTACATCTATATAACAGCTTCCCCTCTCTGCCACACAATTAGTAACAACTACACCGAATCAATGTGTGACAAAGACCCCATATCCAAGTGGTATTTTGTTTTTCCGCCTCTGGTACTCTATCCCAGGGATGATTGATGATTGCTGATGCATAACAACCCCTGATGATGCATCATATAAAAATATATCTTTTCCCTATGCAAGACACTGACCAGATACCATACAATGATAAAAAGCCTTATGAATCTAATTGGCATTGAAGCATCATCTGCAAAGTTGAAAACTTTCAGAAGGCTGAACATTGCATGCAAGGCTTGAAAAACTACCCAACCATACAACCAGGCGGTCATAGGAAGTTATTTATACATAAAGTTCTGAAGGAAATTTTTTTAAAATATACCCTTTTGAATAAAGCACCACTGTTTGATAAAAATATATATACCGTTTTTTATCAGGCTTACAAAGCTTTGTTATAATTTGTAGAATTCTTTGAAATTCTTAAAAGTTTTTGTTACATTGATAAACCAAAAACCTCTGTTGTATATTGATTATCATTGCAATTTTTTTACTGATTAAAATATGTTTTTCTCTTATGCTTTTCACAGTTGGTTTCTTCTCAGGGTTCTGACATAAATTTTCATCAAATAGTAATTTTCATCATTTACTCTGATAAAGCCTTGCATGCTGGGGCAAAAATTTAGTTGTACATTTCATCATCATCATTAGCCTGTCACACCACTGCTGGCGGATGGCCTCCACATCTTTCTCCACTCATCACGGTTTTGGGCACTCTTGGTCCACGTGCTGCCTGCCTTCTGCTCGATCTCATCTCTCCATCGTCTCTCTGGTCTTCCCTTTCCTCTCTTCCTGTCCCATGGAGTCCATTCTGTCGTTTTCTTAGCCCATTCGTGGTTCTTCATTCGTGCTACATGTCCTGCCCACTTGCCTTTGGCTTCAATCACTTTCTCGATGACATCCTTCACCCCTGTTCTTGATCTTAAGTCTTCGTTTCTGAACTTATCTCTCCTCGTAACACCCAGCATTGATCGTTCCATGCTCCTCTGGGTGACTGCCAGTTTCTCTCTTTGGCAGAACTCTCGTTGGTAAGTGACCATGTCTCAGCTCCATACGTCATTGTACATTTGTACATTTAATGTTGTTTATATTGATGCTTGACCTCATCACCCAAAAGAACTGCAACCCCAATTGATCTGCATTTGTACTTTTCCACCTGCCTTCTTGCAAACATAAATATAATTGCTGTAAATTGTTATTACTAAGAATCTATTCCAAATTAATTGTGACAGTCTCTTTAATGAAGAATAATTTTCAGTCACCAAAACAGAAAATGATTTTGAAGTGGTGGTAAAATTGCTCAGATCTTTATAAATGTAGCTTATGCTTTCATTTACATATCATTACAATTTTTGAACTTGCCATTCCTTCTTTTATCTTCCTATTCATGCATGAAATTTATACACAGATTCCGTCCAGTTGCAGGAAGGAAAAAAATTTTCATGGCCTCCCAGGCCTCTCCGGGAATAAAAAGCATGCGGGCTAAAAAAGACCCAGGGTTGCTGGTTTGGCTGCGTGGGCTATTTAGCCCTTACAGATATTGTTGTTTATCTATTTACATTTGAGTATATACAAGCCAAAAAATAAATTATCTTGTCTACTTGTAAACATGATTTATGTTAAGAAGACAGTTTTGTGTGCATTACTACTCCTTAAAATGACAAAAGAGATATCTGGTTTTTTGCAAAATAGCAACGTTTTATGTTGAAACATAGATTTATTGAGTAGTATCCAAGAGCAGTACAATGTTATTTAAAGGATAAAACAGAATTAAGTTGATTCGCATTAAAAATTCAAGAAAGAATAACTGAAATACACTTTTTTTATAAGAGATGAAGGTCGACTTCGAGTACTCCAGTTCCTTAACGGTATAGCAAATTCCAATACTCATTCTTTCTTAAGACTTTCTTAATCTGAAAACAGCACGTAAGAGCGAAAAAATTACATGAAAAAGATTGGCAGATAACATACACATAAACCTTAAAGAGAAGCAGAAATGTGGATTGAAAGTAGCGAGAGAGTTCAGGAAAAGGGTAAATGATTGGTTCTTTTTTTTTGACAAATCACAACCGTTTACATCTCACCCAGTTGAAGAGTCAAAGAGCAAAAACGAATTATTTCTGAAAGTTTTTTAATTTTTTCCGATTGCCCAGTTTCCGTTTCTTGTAGCGTGTTTCTTAAGACAAATTTCTTACTTTACTGTGTCATGTAACAATTCTCATTCTTGCAATTCTACGCTATCTGTTGTTTTTTTCCTGCACACTCATTATCTAGTTTTATAAGGTTAACGTTAACATTTGATGTCGAACGAAACGGAAATTTCCTTTTTATGACGATATCTATAAAAACCATATATGTTGTTATTTGACACGACGCTATTCATAAATACCCTGGTATATAGCGGTAAGTAGTAAAGACACTGAGGTGTGGGACAATGAGAGCGTTGTTATAAACAACTGCGCGGGCGGAAAAAAGCCCTCGCCAAACCTTTTTGCGTGGGGTCTGTGCGGGCGCGGGCTATAGCCCTTGTCTTTGACACAGCTATTCAACTAGAAAAAGAGTGAAGCCTCCATAAAATGGACATGGCTCGGACCAGTATTATTGTCCGTTGAAAAGAGGTGTCTGCTGTCTGGGGGTTCCTTTAAGAGCGTTTTGATCACTTTGGAAAAAGATGTATCCGTTTTTGGGAGGTGTTCATTGTATAGAGATTCCGTCAATGGACGTTACACTGTACTTTCCCTTGAACATTGGGCATTGGGCATGTGTTTCGAATTCACTGAGATAAGACCATATGAGCACATGTTCTTTCCCAAGCAGAGTCAAAATAACAGTTTTCCATTAGCAAACTTAGAATCTTTCCAAGGCCATATCTCACTTGACTGTTCACATATTTAACTGATTTTACACATTTAGAAGTATTCCATGGTGTTCTTTTATGTCATGTGGCTGAAATTCAAAAATGTTTAAAAGAGTTTTGGTGTGACCTTCCACTTACGAACTTAATTGCTGTTGTGTTGGGAAACCCTTGTTTAAAGTCTTAAAGCTGACAAATCTATTTTCCTCTTCAGGCCTCTAGTAGCCAGACAACTGTTGTTGTTTCTCAACCTGGTATGGCTACAGGGGCTCCGCAAGTGATGGTTGCCCCACCAAACCACATGGCATTGTCTATAATTACTTGCCTGTTTTGCTTTTGGCCTGTCAGTCTTTTTGCAATCATCAAGTCAAATGAGGTAAGAATGAAACTCCCATTCACTAATTGTTGCTCATTAAATAAGTTGCGTTGTTTATCAGACTTCTTTGTAGAGCCTGTTATTCTGTACCCAGCGTCCGTTATTGAACAGATCCTTGATAAAGTACATGCACCAATTTAATTCCAGATATCCTGTTTGATTGATTCAGGGGTGGATACAGAATAACAGTTGAAAGTCGCACATTAAAACTAACCAGCAAGGGCGGAGCCATTATGGGAGCCCAACCCCTGGAACCAGACCAACTAGGTCTAATTTTATAGGCAAAAACCATGAAGTTTACCGTGTCGAGTATTTCAACCACTATAAATAGAAAAATAATATTTTCACCTAGCTCAAAAAAGTTATCTTGATTTTTGGTCTAAGATATTATTTCCATGTCTTGCAAGGGTTGATGTTCGAAATGCGATTAGTCCGGCTAACCAAGACTGATACACTTCGATCGATGAAACGCCTCAATTGGAGACCCTTCTCTTTAAGAGCGAAAGCTGCGACATACACCAACGAGGTTCGTAGGGCTTACAGTAGTTCTGAGGGTGGCGACGTGAGTGGGGAAATATTTCAAAGTTTAGCCAGCCTGAAACGTTCATATCATATTTATGCGACACTGGCAACGTTCTTAAAAATGTACTCTTCACGGTCACTGTCTTTGAATTTCTTCTATATTAAATTGAATCGTAGCATTGGTTGTGAGATCGACCAGTCGGTTCTGTGGCTGAATGACTGAAGACAAAAACTAAATTATGAAAATCTGACGGTCTTCCGTGCGACACCCTGTATCCGTCCCTGCATTGATTAAAACCGCCTCGCATATTTTTTTGCATAAAAGCGCCTATATAATGTAGCTCAATGTAATTGAATTTAAGAGTTTTTTATCAAGTTCAATTTTCGTCGATATTTTGTGGTGACTAATCTTGTCCTTTTCAAAATTTTATCTGGTTGTCCAAAAAAACCACTCCACTAAAAGATATAAAGTTTGAATAAGTGACTGATGGAGAAATCTCCTTCTCCAGGCCCCCTCACTTAAACATCGAGTTTTGAATCCCCCGGAAACCCCCTTCCTCTTTGAGCGAGCGCACGTACTGTATCACAAAGCAAGTGTATCAATCCTTTTATATGCTGATTATTTCCACTGCAAAAGTTTTTTGATATACCTATCCTCATTGCTTACTGCTTGATTGTTCAGGTTGATAATGCCACGAGCCGTGGAGACATAATGGCTGCCCATGCTGCATCTGCAAGTGCCAGAAAGCTGTCTTTGATAAGCATCGGTATAGGGGTGTGCACCTACATTCTTATTGTTGTCTTGGTCGTTATCCAGGTTGCCGCGGTATCAGCAGCTTCCAGTAACTACTACTAATGTAGACTGTGCAGGGTTGCGACCAGCACGATATGGCTTCGCCCCTGAATTAACAGTGACAAATTATTTTGAGTACAAAAAACTATTTGATTATCAAGATGATCAAAATGTAACTTGCACCCCTTTTAGAGTTCTATGCAATATTGTAACTTGAATATCTTGTTGTAGCTGATTATTTCACAAGTCATTAACTGCATTAAATAATAGCAGCACAATTATTATGTAAATCTGAAATAAGAATGTATGTATCTAATCTAAATTAAGAATGTATGTATCTTAACTCTATAGTTTTTCGTTTGTTATCTCAAATTGTGCATGATAAAAATACACCGCCTTTCTGGCTTCTTTGACTCTTCCTTTGACATGCTCCCTTGTCCTTACAAACATGTATGGTATTCTTGGTGTACAGTTATATTTGCATTCGTGTTTCATATTCATATTAAGCTATTCAATACACAAATAAGTTAAATTCAATTCGAAATAAGAAAAGCAAATTAGAAGAAAAGAAAAGTTCTTATCTCATGTTTTTAAAAGTTCTAGAAAAACTTTTCCCTAAGTTGGATTTTAGGCGATTTTGAATATGTTATGGAGGAAAAAATTCTGCGTAAATTGATGTACTTTTTTACCAATTTGTTCCTGGTTCATCACTTCAACGACTGCACTATTCCTCCACCGGAGTTTCCGACACTGAGCCCACCGGGAATGGCGATAGTTTTCCCTCTCCCACGGGACTCTCTAGGGGTAAGCGCCCTCTAGGTCTTGCCTTATCATCTAAACATTCCAAGAAAGTGTGTCTCTGAAAATGGTAATGATGATGATGATGAGCTAAGTTTGCATGCACCGAGTGATGATGACTATGCTTTGCTATGCCATCTCCCTTTCTGATGCGGTTAAAGTGCCACTGAATTGAAAAAAATGAAATTTTTTTTATTGTTGATTCTGGTAGACTAATCATCGCTGATTTCGAAAAAAAGTTTAGTTTTTTAATTTGTAGGGGTTTCTGGGGTTCTTTTGCGAGTAGGTCGTGCGAAAGGAGGCTGGGGCGAGTGACGCATTCAGATTTATATAGTCAATTCAGCCATAGTGAGGGCTGTAAGAAGATTAAAAGTTACAAATTGTGTAAAACATGATACAAGCATGAAACTTGATAGAGATAGGCAGTTTGATTCGCTGAAAAAGATGGGGTGTGAATAGACGCTGACAAATATCCCCTTGTGCTATTTATAGAGTGGGGTACTAGGTTCCAAACCTCTAAGCAGTAATTGACATAATTTAGCCATTAGATCGCGAAACCAGCATGGAACGTGGTAGTAATAGGCAGTTTGATACGCTGAAAAAGATACGATATGAATTGACCCTGAAAAATCTCCCTTGTGCTATTTATAGAGTGGGGTACTAGGTTCCAAACCTCTAAGCAGTAATTGACATAATTTAGCCATTAGATCGCGATACCAGCATGGAACGTGGTAGTAAGAGGCAGTTTGATACGCCGAAAAGATAGGATATGAATTGACCCTGAAAAATCCCCCTTGTGTTATTTATAGACTGGGGTACCAGGTTCCAAACCTCTAAGCAGTAATTGACATAATTTAGCCATTAGATCGCGATACCAGCATGGAACGTGGTAGTAAGAGGCAGTTTGATACGCCGAAAAGATAGGATATGAATTGACCCTGAAAAATCCCCCTTGTGCTATTTATAGACTGGGGTACCAGGTCCCAGACCTCTAAGGAGTGATTGTCATAATTTAACTTTTAGATCGCGATACCAGCATGGAACGTGGTAGTAAGAGGCAGTTTGATACGCCGAAAAGATAGGATATGAATTGACCCTGAAAAATCCCCCTTGTGCTATTTATAGACTGGGGTACCAGGTTCCAAACCTCTAAGCAGTAATTGACATAATTTAGCCATTAGATCGCGATACCAGCATGGAACGTGGTAGTAAGAGGCAGTTTGATACGCCGAAAAGATAGGATATGAATTGACACTGAAAAATCCCCCTTGTGCTATTTATAGACTGGGGTACCAGGTTCTAGACCTCTAAGCAGTAATTGACATAATTTAGCCATTAGATCGCGATACCAGCTTGGAACATGGTAGTAAAAGACAGTTTGATACGCCAAAAATGATAGGAAGCGAATAGACGCTAAAAAATACCACTTATGCTATTTATAGACTGGGGTACCAGGTCCCAGACCTCTAAGGAGTGATGGAGTAAGGGTGTCATAATTTAACTTTTAGATCGCGACATCAGCATGGAACTTTGTAGAGATGAGCAGTTTGATACGCTGAAACGGATAGGAGGCGAATAGACGCCGAAAAATTTCCCTTGTGCTATTTATAGACTGGGATACTAGATTCCAAACCTCTTAGCAGTAATTGTCACAATTTAACCATTAGATTGTGATACCAGCATGAAACTTGATAGAGATAGGCAGTTTGATACGCCAAAAAGATGGGGTATGAATAGAAGCTTAAAAATATCCCACCGTGCTACTTATGGACTTTTAATCAATTCCATTTAAAATGAACTTCTTTACTTTTTGAGGTCCCCTGACCACGAGGTTCTGGGGCAACTTATCACATCTTGACGGCCCTGGCAATAACTGATGCTTTGACAGTGGCAACGCAAGTTGGAAAGTGGGAAAAGCGCCGAAAAATGTGCAATTTGTGTGGTTCTATAATAGATCAACTTTTTCCCTTGATCAGTTTGCTCACTTTTATTCATAATTTGTAAAGCTGTTCGTAAAAGCATTCTTATTCGATACGCTCAATAATTCACAAAAGGTAAATGATCGGCATGAAGTCTTGGTAAAAACTGCACGCAAAAAGTTTGCTTATTTCGTATGGGCTCGAATTTTTCGTAAGATAATACCTTGCACATGTCTTGTAGTTAGATAGCTAGTGATATTTAGAGCACAAGTATCGCACTATTTCCATCCACTTCACGTTTTTTTTTGGTATTTTATCGCACTCGAAATACAGTCTTCAGTACTGAAGCCCGCATCACTTCCGCGACTTATAAACGTTCCTGAAATTCCTCACAGACCGCGCACAAATTTTCGCACAAAAAGTCTTGAAAATCGCAACTTTGAAGCGTTGTAGCTTCAAAACACTTTACAATTCCGAAAAGCGAACTTCAACATCGGATTCAGGAGCACCGACTTGACCTAGAACATCAATAAAAAAAATTTGATTTTTTCAGTTCAGTGGCACTTTAACGACCTTTTATCGTACGAAAATCGAAGGAAGCCAACAGTCGACGAAAAGTCACTACTTGATAAGCTTGCCCAAGCATTTGGAACTCCATCAGATGTTGCTGATAATGGCGACCCCAAACTAGCCTCTTTATTAAACTCGCGTTGGGGTAAGGCTCTCCCCTCAGAGAAACCTTCTCCTATACTTGAGAAATATAACCGCCCTGAGAACTGCACAAACCTTTTTTCTGTTAAGGTAAACAAAGAGGCATGGTTAAATTTGTCTGTGGATAAAAAACAACACGATCTTCGCTTGGCTGACTTGCAACAAACGTTAGAAAAGTTGCCAATATTGTTTTTGCCATTATTGTTTTACAAAACACTGCACTCCTTGGCCATGCCACAGCAAAAATTTTAAGCCCTCCCAGAACCATCAAAACCAAACACCACACCGTCGATGGAAACAGTCCTGAAAACATTAGCAAATACTCCAACTGTAAGTAAATTTTTCTCATTTCTACCAATGTTAACCAATTTTCTTACTTGCGAATGTACAAAGTTTAAAGCTGGCAGGGTTGCAACATACACTTCTCAATGGAAACAATTAACTAGAGACAATGAAATACCCTCTTCTATTTCTGGGGTTCACATTGAATGTGACACGACTTCTGTTCAGGTACCTTATAAGCCCACAAATTTCAGTACAACTGAAAAAGAAATTATCAAAGCAGAGATTTTATCTCTCCTCTCCAAAGGTGTCTTGGAGAAGGCTATGTCTGAACCCCGTGAAATTGTCTCGCCAATATTCTTAGCCCCGAAACCTGACGGAACATACCGTATGATTTTAAACTTGAAACAATTTAATACCAATGTTATCTATAGACATTTCAAAATGGATTCACTTAACGTTATAACGAATTTGATATCACAAAACTGCTTTATATCGTCAATAGGCTTAAAAGATGCCTATTATATTATAGCATTCCTGTTGCTAAACCACATTGCAAGTTTCTAAGGTTTCATTTTGATGATCAATTATACCAATATACGTGTTTGCCAAATGGCTTATCAAGTTGCCCACGTATATTTACCAAACTTCTTAAACCTGCACTAACCTATTTGCATAAACAAGGCCACGTTATCGCTGCTTACTTAGATGATATCTATATCCAAGGTAACACCTTTGATGAATGCACGAGAGCACTTACTGATACCATTGAGGTATTCACAAGACTTGGTTTCGTCATTCATCCAGCGAAATCTGTGTTTATGCCATCTAAGGAAATTAAAATGCTTGGTTTCATCTTGAATTCTGAATCAATGTCTGTTCGCCCTTCTCAGGATAAGGAAGACTCTATGCAATTACTATGTAATAATTTCCTCCAGCGAACGTCCTTTTCAATACGATCTACTGCACAAATTTTTGTCGTTCGCTCCCCAACCACCAGGAGAAGCCAATTTTGATTTTGAACCATTATTAATAGTTTGCCCAAACAACCTGCATAGCCTTTGTAGCACTGAAAATAAGCCAGCTTCTTCTTATTACCTCCCCATTTTTCTGCTTCACATTTAGGACCGTTGTTGGAATTTTGTGGCCGTCGCAATCTTTGGGAAACTCTGGAGGATGAGGCAAATGACCAGTTTAACAACCTTTTCTAGCTCCTTTATCGTTGGAAATCCGGTCAATGTGCCGACATCAAAACTAGATGATCCACTATGAACAGTATCTTGATTTAATGACAAATCAGTGGTGCTTTCTCTACATTCTGTGGTGTCATGGCCTACCGAAGGAGCCAAGCCGTTTGTGTCTTCATCTTCTTCAGCAGTGTTTTGAACAGAGCTTTCGCCAGGTTTATTTAAAGTTGAAATCACCTTCCTTGTCTCTTTTGTAAGCACCTACCTCAAACAATGTGCAAGAGGCCTTATTTGCTTCTTTTTCTCGTACCTTTTTTTCCTGCCTTTTCTGAGCACCAGACTTGTGCCTGTAAGATGACATCGCAGGGGTTTGTTGGATCGTGATCCCGCTTAGTGATTTTGATAAAGACTTTTATAGCGTTTGGATTTGTCTTGGTTCTTCGCATGTGCTTTTTCTCTGGAGTACGCCGTGAACTTTTACGTTTATAGGAAGTCCACACAAGGAATAACTAAAACATTTGACCTAAAAGTAGATATATGTAAGTGCAATCGAATTTTTCGGCTTCGGGAGAAGTATATTATGATCGTATCGTCAATGTTTTAATTATAAACCTTAACAAGAAAAGGCCCTCATCATAGACCAGCTTGTTGATCCCATGTTGAAAGATTAAAATTCGAATATCAATCGGGTCATGGGCCCGCCCTGCCAATGCTGCGCAAAGCCAAAATATATACCTTATTTTCAACGGGCCCCTTAAGGCCCCGGGCCCCCTGGTAACTACCCTGGTTACCCCCCCCCCCTCTCGACGGTCCTGACTCCGTATATTGCAATAGTCTATGTAAATACATTTGGGAGTGGTGTATTGAAAGAGGTATTTGGTTATCTGTCATTCATATCCCAGGAAAACAAAACATATATGCTGATATGGAATCAAGACGAAAAAGCCACACGCAGCTGAGTGGATGCTAAATAAACAAATTCTTCTTTCAAGTTTCGAGAAACCCTCTTTTGGCCCAAATATGGACTTGTTTGCTTCTCGTCTAAATCACCAAATTGAATGCTTTGTATCTCCCAGGCCAGACCCAGATTCTTATGCAATTGATGCATTTACATTAGAATGGGGCAAATACAATTTTTATGCCTTTCCACCTTTTAGTCTGGTCCCGAGAGTTCTTCAAAAAGTCAAAGTGGACCATGCAGAGGGAGTACTTCCAGATTGGCCAACACAACCCTGGTTTTCAATGGTAAAAGGACTACTCAAGATCCCGCCAGTAATTCTAAAACCAAGCAAGCATCTTCTGAATCTACCCTTTCAACCAGAAATGTTTCATCCTCTTCATCAGAAACTACAACTTTAAGTGTGCCTCTTATCAGCAAAAAATTAGAAACTTCTAACCTATCTACGTCATCCCAGAAACTGATCCTTGCTTCTTGGCGTAAAGGTACATTAAAACAATATAAATCTTACTTTTCGCGCTGGGATTTATTTTGTTCTCAAAACGAATTGGACCCCTTTCAACCGCCGGTTGAACAAGTTGCCGAGTATCTTACACATCTTTACAACTCTTGTTTAGGTTACAGTGCCATTAACACTGTAAGTTCTGCCCTGTCCTCAATAATTACGCTCAACAGTGGATCTTAAATCCCAACAATTAACTCCAGAACTTTCATTGAAGTTCTCTCCTATAAAACCGCGTCCTTACAGGTCAACGTTGCCAAACAATACACAAGATTGATATTAATTTTATTCAAGAATTTAAAAATATGTTTCGTATATCTATACCAGAGCCAGTGAAAACCACAAAACCCGGGAGTCGTCAAATACCGTTGGACCTCATTTCTTACCCCGATGATAAGAATCTTTGCATCTTTCATCATTTGAAAGAATATGTTTCTAGAACTGCAAAATTAAGACAAAATAACTCGAATCTCTTTGTCAGCTTTCAAAAGCCTCATCTCCCAGTGACAAAAGACGCAATCGCTAGATGGGTTAAAACCACACTTTTCGTTTTTCTTTTTTTCTTTATTAAAAATTGGTACAATTTCTAGCTATGCATACAAGCTAATTAAAACCAACTAATATTAATTACCAGCGCCAAATATAATATAAATCAAATATAACCGATGTAGCTAACTATTTCCTTGCAAAGATTACTAGTACAATTAAACGATGTAAATTCTGAGATTTTTTTCTTGAATATTGATAAAGTAGGGGAGTACTTTATCTCATTTGGAATTGAGTTCCATATTTGGCTACATCTGTATGATACGGTATTAAATCCATATATTTTGTAATGTAGCTCCGCTGTTTTGAATTGGGAGTTTCTTAAGTAATATGGGCATTCATTTATAGAAAATATTTCATCCATAAAAGGTGGATTCAATCCGTTAAATTTTTTGTAAATTTCTATCGCAAGATATTGTAAATTTTTCTTATGAGAAGTTATTGTTTTATTCTTTATTAAAAGTTGTTCAAAAGTTGATTCACAATCATCATGAGCTATTCTCATTGCTCTTTCATGAATCCGGTTTATTCGATTATTACTTTTCCTACTGCAAAACATCCAAATAAGAGGACAATAATTAAAATATGATAATATGAACGTTTTCATTAAAAGAATTCGCTTAGATTTGTCCATATACGAAGCAATCCTGGATAGAGCGTTTACCTTTTTTCCAGCTTCTTTACAAAAAACTTTAATATGTTCTTCTAATCTAAGTTGATGGTCTAGTGTTACTCCCAAAAGTTTAACATTCTTACTTTCTATTATAGTAGAACCATTTATTTGAATTTTTGATATCTCTAAATCGGATCGATTGGCTTTAAATGTTATAAGCTTGCTTTTATCACCATTTAGCACCAAAAAATTTTCATAAAACCATTTATTAAGGTTCATTCATATCAGTACTTGACAGCCAAATTGTATTATCATCTGCATAGTTGCATAAGTTGCTTTTGTTCAAATGCAGAAAAAAATATCATTAATGCAAATATTGAAAAGCAACGGGCCTAAGAGTGATCTTTGAGGAACTCCTTGCTTTGTTTCCATCCAATCATTAAAATTTGAGTTTATATTTTTACTCGTTGTACTCTTTTATCTAGTTAGCTATGCATAAATTCCATTGCGTTATCGCTGAAGCCATAAAATTTCAATTTGGCTAGTAGAAGTATATGGGGTAAACAATCAAATGCTTTTGATAAATCCATAAGCACTGCACCAGCCACATCTTTCTTATCCAGGCACTTTTTCAAGCCTTCAATAAGTCGTGATAAAGCATGTTATGTGCTTTAACCTTTTCTGAATCCACAAAGCAAAGGGAACAGTTTAACAATGATGTGATTATAGATTTGATTGAACATAATTCTCTCAAATACCTTTGGAGCTAGGGGGAGCATACTTCTTGGTCTATAATTCTCTTTACTAGTTGAATCTCCTTTTTTGAAAATAGGGCACACATTAGCCATTTTTATAAGAAAGGGAAACGTTTTATCAGAAATGGATCGATTGAATATTTCAGCTAGTGGTCCAGAGACAACGTCCATTGCCATTCTAAGAACTTTTTGGGGGGGGGGGGATGTTATCGGTTAGCTGGTATTAACACAAAATATTTGCTGCACACAGTTGCAGAGCTACTACAACTTACGGAGATCAAGCCGCAGGCCTTTCTTTAACAGCAATTATGCGCAGTGCTGGATGGCCTAATGCCAAAACTTTCGCAAGATTTTACTTTATTTTTATATCTCCGGGACAAGTTTTGTGACATTCTGACGTCACAATGTGCGGCTCTCGTTCGCCATGAATTTCGAGTCATAGTCACACGTTGATAACGGCATCTAAATCTAGAGCAGGAGGTTTTTAAAGGGCCTCTCCAGCCAAATTTTGCAGTATGAACAACTAAAGGCTTCAGAATTGGTATCTGAAATGCTCAAACTAAAAGCCGATGGAACAGAACTGAGAGTACCATCACTTGCAGTGTTCAATTTGCGAATCGCCGTCGTTCGATTCGGTTTGAGGCGAGACTAACGAAATACACTGTGACGTCAAAATTGCGTCACAGTGTCACCAAACCGAAAAATTTTTGTCGGTTAATTCAATTCAATTATCGAAATGCAAGAGCTTATATCTCACAAACTGTAAAAAACATCGAAAAACAAATAACGAATTCGTGATCAGCAGGTTCAACTCCTTTAGATTAGCCAAAAAAATGCAAGTGCAGAATTTGGCTGGAGAGGCCCTTTAAAGTTAGTGATTACAGCACAAGAAAACATCAGCAGGAAAGAGGAATCACGGGAAGGGAGAAAAACCCTGGGTGGGCATGTGATTATAGCCACCTCATAGCGGCTATAAAAAAGAAAATAATAAAATAAACCTAAAATTGAATTATAGTTTGTTACAATAAAAATGTAGATTTTCAAGAAAGTATGTATCCTCTACCTTCACACGTGTCTTACTTTACAGTGCTGTTGGAACAAAATTCAGATTGGGGGGCTGTCCATTGTTTTGCTCCCATTCAGTACAATTCTAATATGAAACATAAAACAGCTTGAAAATTATCGGGGCTCCAGCCCCCAAGAGCCCCCCGCTTCCGACGGTCCTGCTGTAATAAGTGTTTTTTAAACTTCGATTAAAAATTACCATGAATTCGGAAGGTTTGTTTCTTGGACATTCATTAGAACAGCCTTTGTCCATGAAAGTAAAGATATTTTTGCAATTTATGTTTTGACATTTGTATTACCAATTAAATCTTTTTTTGATTAATGATCAATATTTGTTGCAAGGATCGGTGTTAAGTCTGTGAATACAAGCAAACTAAAAAACCCAGACCACGCATTGTTTTTATTGCTTTTTAAGGGTTTGAGGATGTTTTCGGTTTAAGGTTTATGTGTGTTTAAGGATGGCAGACAAAAGAATAAACACTTATATTGATCCAGTTGACAAATATGTATAATTCTGTTTGGTTTCTGTAGTAGGTCATTAACCGAAGCCATTAAATCTCACTTATCGAATTATGAAGTAAAAAATCGAGAATTTGGAATCTACATGAAGTACTAAAAATGAACATGTCGAGCATGCTGTAGCAAGCCTGTAGTATTCGCTTAATTCAAATAATTTCGGAAAATTTATCTCATAACATTGGATTCTCGTCGCCGTTTTGCTTTGTTTCTGAATATTATTCTTGAAAGCCTATAATACTTTGCAAAATATATTGAGACCGGTGTCCATTGCGGTATTTTTTCAATATTTTCTTTGAAATGTCTTTTATATCTCACTATAAAGACGTTGATTGTAACGCCTCCTTCCCCACAAAGTGTAACAGGATAACTCTCATGATATGTAACCTCCTTTTCATATCTGTCTCGTTTCTCACACAATGTTAATTATGTTAATGATTCTTTTGTTCGTATAACTATATATAATTATATAACCAACACGGCGAAGAAAAGAGACATCTTTATATGAAAATAGAAATGGAAGCCAAACCCTTATCCAAAAGTCAGAGCTACCTGCTTCGAAATATAATATAATGTCATGTCTAGGAGGAAAATTATGACATAAGGTGATTACAGAAAAAAAGAATCGCTTAAACCTTGCCAAATTTAAATCTCGGATAATGAATTTAAAGGAGAACGATGTTGCTGAGTTCCCTTACCAGAAGAAAAAAAAGAAAAGTCTTGGTGTGAAAACGTCAGAATTTTTAGCCTACTGCAAATTAATTGATTATCATATTATATAAAAAAGAACCCTCTTTTCCATAAGCTCTACGATATAGGAATCAAACTTTGTTAACAGTGAGCCACAAAAAGCAAGACAAAATGCATACACAAAAAGCGATACATTATGGGCTATTATGCAACTGTATTTAATTCTGCAGGAAAACTGTTCAAAGGTTACTTTTGTAGGGCTTGAATAAGTAAAGAATTATACATAACTTGGTTTAGATCTGGCCGCTTTTTTAAAAGAACCAGTAAGCTTTAGTTCAGGCTGACTGTTTTTGATATTTTTGGAAAATCTAAGACTGCATTGTTCTTATTTTGTTTGTGAATTAATTCGCTCTAGGGAGGTGTTCAGGCCTCATTTGCCAACAAAGTGTGGGAGACAATCTTCATTTGCCGCCATATTAGAATATTAACCGAAAAAGCACCCACAGATGGCTAAAAATCCTCGTTTTTGTGATAAAACCAGAAGTGGGCAAATTTCCTCCGGCCAAGAAAATCTCACTACAAAACCTAAAATTGGCCTGGTCAGGAATAGGGGGAATCCAACTTGTCTTTGATCCTTTCACCTTGTATATTTTTCGAGACAAGTGTAAACGAACATCCTTGTGTTAAAACGAGCATCCTTGTTTTAACTTTAATGAAAATACACATACCTCGCCTAAAACCCAAGATTGTTAAGTACCGTAGCTATAAAAAGTTTGACCCTGAAAAGTTTTTGCAAGATGTGAAGAATACTGATTTTAAAGCAGATTCAAATGATGCAGATTTGTCTTATAGGAATCTTTCATCTACTTTTCGAAAACTTGTAGATAAACATGCTCCTTTGAAAAATAAGTTTCAGAGAGGAAATACCGCCCCTTTTATGAATCAGCAATTACAAAAGGCAATCTACACTAGATCAAGGCTCAAAAAAAGACTAAATAAGAACCCTACACAAGAAAATGGAAGAAAATTCAAAAAGCAGCGAAACAATTGTGTTTTCCTAAGGAAGAAAGCTATGAAAACCCACTTTAAAGAAGCGAAAAAAATGGTACACTTTCAAATAAAGAATTTTGGGATCTCGTAGAACCCTTTCTTTCAAATAAAGGGGGACTTACAAGTAGCGATATTTCTCTTGTGAAAAACGATACTGTTGTAACATATGACCAAGAATTGACAGAGATCTTCAACGATCACTATGTAAACATAGTAGAGAAATCCAGCGTCAAGAAGCCCGTTAACCTTGCTGAATATACTGGAGTTTCTGATGACCGACAAATTGTTAGATTAATTCTTGACAAGTATAAAAACCATCCTAGCGTCCTAGCTATCATTCAAAACCCAGAACAAGTATTGAATACCTTTTCCTTTCATGAAATAGGCAATCAAGAAATTATGGAACTATTAAAATCCCTTGATGGAAAAAAATCTACTGGTGAGGATCAAATACCCCCAAAGCTAGTATCTCTAGCTTCTAACGAACTCTCAGTCGCACTAACCATGGCAATAAACTGTAGCATTCGAAATTCTAGATTCCCAGACGATGCAAAAAAGGCTGCGGTCTGCCCTTTAGATAAGGGGGAACCAATTCGCACGGTGGAAAGAAATTTCCGCCCAGTTAGTGTTCTTAATACCTTTTCTAAGATATATGAAAAGGTCCTGAAAAAACAAATGACTCAACACTTAGATAACACACTTTCTGTTTTCATTGCGGCCTATAGACGAGCTTACGGCACCCATCATGTATTAATACGAATGATTGAAGATTGGAGGTCTAACCTCGACAACGATTACCTCGTAGGTGCAGTCCTGGTGGATCTTTCTAAAGCTTTTGATTGCATTCCACATGACTTGCTCATTGCCAAACTACATGCATACGGATTCGATGAAGATGCGCTTGTCCTTACCTATTCTTATCTCAAGCGACGTAAACAAAGCGTTCGGATAAATAATACTTACAGTTCCTTCCTAGAGGTTATTTCTGGTGTACGCCAAAGATCTGTGCTGGGCCCAATCCTGATTATCTTTTATATAAATGATTTGTTTCTTTTCATAAAACAGGCAACTCTCTATAGCTATGCTGACGACAATACTCTTGCTTATTTCTCTAAAAGTAAGCCCGATCTTATCAATATTTTGGAAAAAGAATCTGGAGTTGCTCTAGCTTGGCTAGAACAAAATGAAATGATTGCTAATCCTGACAAATTCCATGCTTTACTGCTTAGAAAAAACCGAACAAATACTAGTGGAGAACAAATTAACATTAACGGTAAAATAATCAAATCTGAGGAGACTGTGAAACTTTTAGGAGTCACTTTGGATTATAGACTTGATTTCGACCCACATGTTTCGAATCTTTGCAAAAAGGTTGCAACGCAATTAAATGTTCTCAAAAGATTAAAGACATTCATTGGCTTTCAGGAGAAGAAGATCCTTGTTCAGAGTTTCGTATATTCTAATTTTGACTATTGTCCTTTGGTTTGGTATTTCTCATCTTCCAAATCATTGCAGAAAATAGAAAAATTACAAGAACGTGCTCTAAGATTTCTTTATAATGATCATACGAGTTCGTATGATGATTTGCTTTCGAGATCGAGTAAATGCACGATGCGTGTTGCCCGCCAAAGACTCCTTTGCATTGAAATATTTAAAACACTGAATCATTTGAATCCACCATTTATGCAGAGCATTTTTGAATTACGTTCTTCAATTTATTCTTCAAGAAATCCAAATAATTTAGCACATTTTAGGCCTAATCAAACAACTTTCGGGTACAAGAGTCTCAAGTCCATTGGGCCACAGATTTGGAATGGCCTACCGAATGAACTAAAATCGGCAGAAAATCTGAAAAGTTTTAAGGTTTTAATGAAAAAATGGGACGGTCCCAACTACAAATGTAGTGCTTGTGCTTGCCTACCAACTTAATTGTATTATTTAGAAAATATTAATTTTGTTTATTTGTTCTGTATATTCGATTTTGATTAGTTAACTTGTATATATTTAAATGATGTATATATTGTTAGCTATATGTAAAAATTGTCGAATTAAAATAAGATTACACACACACACAGTGTCGATTAATATAAAAAACGTGTCAAAATTTTGATTAAATTATAAATTACAAAAAAATTCTGCCTCTCTTTTGCATTTTGTAACCGGTGGCGCTAGAAACGAAACCACGATGCGCAAACAATCTAAAAAAGATACCGACTATAAAGATACCGAATAAGTGCCGACGACAATCAAAATGGTTGCCGAGATATTTCATGAACTTCCTTTTACAGTTTCTTTAAATCTTTGAATGTTTTGAAAATAAATCGAAAAAACGCTTTTATCCCTTCAATCAAATCTTTAACACTCTCTTTTAACTAAAAATTTGGTTAAAGCGTTTCAAATTGCCCAAATTTGATATTCAAATGTTTTGATGTTTCTTGCATATAGGCCCAATAACAATACATTATTTCCTTGTACATTGCCATTTCTTCATTATACATTATCAATGCATTGCCATTCCTTCCTTGGTTTTTGCCCAAAGCAGCATGATCTTGCTTTTTGGGTATTTTCTTTTGAAAACGTCAAGGCACTCCTTGACTGAATATCATGGAAATATCTTGTTGACAGTGGAAATGGCTACATTTACTACAAAATATTTCGTCGTGACAAAATTTCGGACAAATATTTGGACGAAAATTTCTTCGACGAAATTCAAAATGAGTCGAAATTTTGTCACGACGAATTTTTTTGCATTTAAGACTTTTGGGAATTCGCATAGAAAAACTATTACATGAGGTCAACAATCAGAATGTATCCTTATGATCTATTCCATGTAAATTACGTCATTTCTAAATTTAAATCATCTTAATAATCATCTTTATCGTAGGCATCATCATCACTGTTGTCGGTTATTGAACTAACCTCGTTTTCATCATCGTTCAATGAAAATAGTTTTAACTCAGTGACGTAACGAGGGGCGGACGCCACCCATATCTTGGGTCCAAAAGGGTGGGGACCCCAATGTTTCTTGCTCAACTCGCCTTTGCCCAACCCCTCTTCCCTCAAATCTTACCACCCTGGCTACGCTACTTTCTTTCATTTGTTCAAGGTAGCTTTTTGCACTTTTAAACCCAATTTGAAAGCTACAGGGAACACAATTTCGAAACCAACTTTTGTTTGGAGATTGTCTTATGCTTTCCGAATCTTATATTCACACTAATATTTTTAATTATTTCTCTGTTTATAAACTTTTATGCCTATAAATATAGAGTAGAGACTATTTGGATACCAAAAGTATCTCTTTTGACTCCACCTTTCCGCTTTAATCTAGCTTTCCTGACATGAGGTGCTGTCTGAAAAAATTGTCTGGGAGGTTAAGCCAAATTCCGGATGCGTGCTCAATCAAGCCCCCATGTCTCTACGAAGTCGGTATCTATAGGATTGAATATAAAGCAACCTGTATGGGTTTGTCACTTGCGATTTTGGTAATATGTTGCTATCTATTTGTTAAAAATCCACGACAAAACTTTGTCACGACGAAATTCCATAAAATTTGTCCAAAATTTTTTTCGACAAAGTTCATCTGCCGAAAATTTATCTGACGAAATTTTTATTGTTAATATGCGCATTTAATAGTTATCGCAATGTCATCCCTGAGGAAGCGAGAAGAAACTTTTGCGTCGTTTATTTCTTGTTTAAGTCCAGAATATTTCTTGGCGCGATTTTTTTTCCATCGTTTTCAATGTTCTACTATTATTTGATGAAATCTTAAAGCCCTGGCTAAGCGATTAAAACATCGGCATAAAACAGCATCCAACATTATTTTTTATTCGTTTGGCCACCGTGGTTTACAATGTTTTACGATCTTTAATGTTGCTTCGCAAAATTTGATTTCCATCAAACATTTGACGCCTATCAGTTTCCTAATAAATCATGAAGTTTCGCGACAGTTTTTGACAAAATCTTTCCTCATAAGAACAATGTTATAAGAACACAAGTAAATTTTAATTTATTCAAATTTCATAGTTAAGAACAAATTAAGAACAAGCTGAGGCGGAGGTACTTTAAAGTGTAATTCAGAACTAAGTTGTGAAACTTCATATAAACATTTCCTCTCAAACGAATTTTTTCCATCTAGCCTCAAAGTTTCAATGGTTTTAATGGTTTTATCGAAAGTCTAAATTCCAGCCTGAACTTCAATTTAATGTTTCTTATAAAAAAAGTAAATTTCTCATTCGACAGTTGCAAAGAACCGACAATTCTTTTTCTTTTTTGTTTTGACTTCCGACGGGGTGTCATTTGGAACTCTTGAGGGGGCAGTTGCCCCCCCCCCATGACATCCCATAGCGCTATCTCTGTTGGTAACCCACGCCTACTCAGCAACAACCAAAAAATTTTTAAGAACGCGGTAAGAAATACTTTGTGAAATTTTGGAAGGAGGAAATGATATGGTAGGCCTATCTCTAAACAGTGTTAAAATTTTTTTAAGTAAAATACAAACATCGAATAACAAAATGTGATGCAGTGATCATGGCCTCCTCATTGAGAAAGACAGACACATTGAGAGAGTAAACCTTCGTAAATGTAAAATGTTCATATTACAAAAGTCCTAAAAATCTAAAGCAAGCATAGCAAAAAAGCTTTTGAAGTCCGGGAACAATCCCAGTTATGTTCCGGTTATTCGTTCCGGTTTTGCCAGTTTGTTTCTTTACTATTTACATATTCTATCAGTAATTCACATATTCTATATTTTAGATTTTGCTTCCGTGTCTTGCATTAGGTACTGCAATTTGCTTTCATGATAATTTTAATAAAAAATCAACGTATTCTGATATACAAATGCGTATACAATTTAATAAGCCTCCTCCCGAATTAGCCCCTATCCAGAAAATCATCAGCCCTGGGGTTGATTTGAGAATTTACGATGTAGAGGCCAGAGACGGATTTAGGGGGTGCGACACCCCCCAATAGTTCTGTGTCCTTCGGTAAATTTTGTTTCATTCGGTAAAAATCATTTGTTGGTAGTCAGTTGTAGCAAAGTAACGCCAAGATTTCACTTCATTTATTTTTTTATCAGTATTAATCTTCTTATCAGTGGTGTAAGGCGGGAGGGGGGACGGGGGGCGAGGGATATTCTCAAATGTATTTTAAGCTTTTCTGCTCGTAGGAGAGCCTCAATGTTCAATGTTCGCTAATTTCTCCTCTTTTTGGGGTTTGTATAGAAAAGTCTTTCACGTTCTTGAGACATTCCTGATAAAATAGAAACTAAAATGCTAAAGCAACCCAATCTTCAAAAAAATTGAATTCTGAAATGCTTGTCGTGGACTTTCCTCCAAGGAAAACGGACTTCGTTTAAAACTTTTGAATGTTGTTAATTTTTTTAAATATTTGATTGCAACTTTGGAAAATCACTTTTTACACATAGAGATTCCTCGCCTTACACAATTCAGGATATAAACGTTAGTGGAATTGTGAAGGAAATAGCCAGTTGTAGGATATGGTCAGCCACCTATGACGTTGAATAAAGAGAAATTGCCACGTAAAAATGCCATGGGTTTTTCAAAAACATTTACAAAATGGGTGTTTTCCCAAATTCTTAGGGGTGTGATCAGCAAAAATATTTGCCTCTTTGGCCTACCAATCTCCCAAACCTGGCTACGCCACAGTTAAAATCCAAATATTAAAAAATGGGCCTTTCCATCATTTACCAGTGACCTGAAGGGTGTGGCACCAAATTTAGTGTCTAACATCCCCCCAATCATTGTTGCTTAAATACGCCCCTGATAGAGGCATTTGTCAAAGCCTTGTAAACGTTCTTTGCTGTAAAAGTCCTCAAGCTCCATCATTCCACCACTCCGTGTTTTATACACTGAAAGCACCATTGTGCAAACTCGTTAGTCACAGAGCTCACACCTTTCATGGTGCGTCACATTTTACAATTGTCCATTATCGTTGTATTGATGTGCTGTTCTTCACTTGTGTCTATAGACTCCGGGCAATGATACACTTTTCTTCATTCCTTTCAGCGATTCGTACGAGACAGACCGACTTTTCTCAGCTGTGTAAGTACAAGTCAATTTCAAAGTATAAGGTAAGCAAATTTATTCATTGTCAGCTCGATGCTTATCTTATGACACGACATAATTTAGCAATATATAGAAGGATGACAATGCCAATCCTTTCGGAAATACTTTCTACTTTTCAACTTGTCCATGGACGTAGCAGATGCCAAACGGGGGCTTGGTATAGGTTCTTCTCAGAATATTTTTGCTTTATTGAGATAAGACTGTCCGACTTTTTTGAGAAAAGATTGGTCTGAAGATACGTAAGATTTGAAGAATTCCGATCGTCCAAGGAGAACCTGCACTTATTCTTTAGCATGCATTTATTGTTTTTGTACCGCTCATGCTTTTTCAGCGAGATCGACAATCCTTGCCAAAAGTCTTGGTACACCAAGCTAAAATTTCGCATAAATTCAGTAGCATCCCCCTCTCCCCCTTGAAACAATGTTGAATAACAACAGTTTCAAAGCTTGAAATTCGTCCAATGTCAGTTTATCAGCTAGGGTAAGTAATAGTCTTTTCAGCCAACATTGTTTTTGGGGGGAGGGGGGATATATCTGTATCTTACAGCCGGAAACCTTTATTTCTTCAAAATCTTTCATTGGTCACAGGGTGTTCCAAGGACTTTTGTCAAGGATTGGAGTTTCACATTAATTCTTTGTCGCTAAATACAACGTCGCTCCATGTCAACGTCGTTCCATACAAGTCCAACAATTTGTCTATTTGTAGACTATTGTAAATCAGGATTTCGATAAGAGAAAGAGGCAAGCATAAAATGTCACCCCTAAATTAGTAGCAAAAAATTTAATTTATAGCACGTCCCTCCTAGTTTTCGGCAGGATCAATTTTGTTTTTCGTCTAAATTCGATGAGAAAATGTTAGATGATGAATAGTATTTTGGTACTCGGGGGTGGGGGCAGGTCCTCAGTTATAGAGTGGGACAGTGAAAGAATGGCCAGTAAGACGAGCCACATGGTCTCGCAGTGTTGAACATAATTCGGCGTGCTTTGTCTCAAGTGTCTTCGCTGGGAACGCAAATCATCTGATGTTCAGAAGCCTGAATTGCCCAAATGACAAATTAAAGAGAGACAAAGCAAGGCAGATTTCAGAATTAGGATTAAGACTTTGCCTTGTGGACAATTGCACAGCCCTCTGTTAGAGTTGATAATGAAACTGACAGTTAAGTAAAAACACAGCGAGAAGATGGGCAGCATTCAAGTCAAAATTGACAAACGTCTTATTTTAAATTAATTTTCTTAAGCAGATAGGTCATGGAATGTTTAGGATAAATGTTGAAACAGGAATTAGTTTGTGTACGAGAATGTTAAATATTACTTTAAATATTTAATACAAAGTAGCTTTAGAAACAATGTCTGGCAACGACATTTTGACCTTAGCTTTAGCTGGGCAAATATTGGTAAACATTTGTTAGTATATAAGTTCATAGAGAGTCGAATATCGCCACCAGGCAAGATGATTCTACACCTATCTACACAATAATTCATCCTCAATTGAAGTTAGGAACAAAAAGCGCTCTAGAACATGTTTTTAACCGTCTCTTTTTCTTCCCAGTCAAAAGATTAGACATGTGCGAGAAAGACAGGAATGGATTTATTTAAATTTTTATGCCTCTCTTTATCTGAAGCTATAAGAATATTGTACTAAAAATAGTCACAGTCCTAAATATATGTGTAGGGTCGACTCAAAGAACTGGATAAATGTTCACCATGTCGAGTGTCTGAATCAGCAAATGCCAAACTTTCTTTTCTTACAACGCTCGGCAATGCGTGATTGTAGGTTTCTTTTGCGAGAGCCATTACGTTATTCACCAGTTTTCTTAAAGGTATGCATATCTTAATAGTATCGAGGCAGGACAGAATTCAGAGTTATAAATGCATTAACGCATTTTATTATTAAAATAATCGCAAACAGATGCATTAACGATTCCAGAGTTGCCTAGAATGGTATACATGTATGAGAATGGTACACAAGTTATTGGAGATAAGAGTCATTTTCTTAGCGAACCTCTAAAATGTGAAGTAAACAGCTCATGGGAATCAGGATTTCAAATTTCTAATTTGCATTAATTGCTTCCCCTATGAGTGCTATGAAATGTCAACTTTTCATTGTATATGTATTTATTATTATTCATATTTTAGACTCTACTATAAGGTCCTCAAATTGACTAATCGATCAAGTGTAAAGAATATAAAACGAATGAAATGAGATTACAAATTCCTAAAGGAAACTCTATTCCCCACCGAGAAACTCCATTTTCCTTCATGTCAGTTTTACAACAAGGTAAACAAACAATGGTGCCTGCAGGTAGGCAAAGACAGCCATGAAAGTCCTAGATAAGCAAAGCAGGAAATGTTCGATCACGAATCTTCTATTTGCAGGAATTGCTGTAGATAAGCGAAGAAGATGCTGAAATTAATACTGCTTGCCGTGGCAACCCAGGTGAGATTCTTTTGCTACGCTTCGCAAATGATATTATTGGTTTGCTCGCAAGATGTTGGAGGGGGAGGGGTTAGTTCTACGTTTTCTTCCCAGCATTGTAGGAGTGTTTGCAGCATCCAATAAGACTGGTAATATTTAAACAGGACAAATTATATGCTGCACCTTCTTCCTTTCTAACAGTGAACTAAGCAGCAAGCAACCGAACAGGAACTCTCCTTCCCCCTAAAATGGACTTTCCCCCTAAAATGGACTTTCCCCCGAAATGGACTTCATCCCCATTGCATTGAGTTTGTATAACTAAGAGCATACCTACTCATTTTCCACATGGGCTCCGACAGAGATTGGAAAGTAAGGGGGTCGGGCAAGGGAAACTTTGCCGTCTATGACAAAAGATTTTGGAAAAAGCTCTATTGTTTTGGAGAAAGGTGGATTTTGGAAAAAGCTCTACTGATATGCAAATCGTTTGATTGTATCAGATAAAATAAATGAAAGTTAGTTTCTTTTGTTTAAACAAAGTCGACTGCCAGAGCCTGGAGCCTAGAGGGTTCGTTGATCGATTGGAACGTGTAAATATCCGAGACCTCCGACAGCCAGCTCGGGCCCAGTGTGAGCGAACCATGAAAGCGAGGCTACTTTGTTGATAGGCGTGGCATATCGGAACTTATTATCAAAAACGCTAGCGAACAGTCGTATCTGGTAACTCTTGAGAACATTTATATCCGAAAAACTCTTGCGAAACGTCGTTTTATTGACATTCTTACGTAGACTAATTCTTATTCGAATCATTCTTTGCTGTACGATTCTTTGGTGTCGTATGGTATTTCCAAAGACAACCAGGTGATTTCTCTCGTTCGTCAAACTATTAAAATATTTATCTTACATTTATGTTGAATATATACAGTCCTCTAGAACTTAACTCTCTTCGAATATTTTAACCCTACAACGTTTACGCTCTTTATGTTAATGTTTACGCTTGCATCTGATTCTAAGTGGGGTTTCTGAAACTCAGGAGGGATACATAAAACTGGGTTCCTCTAATTTTAAGTGGTCGCGCCATTCGGGCTCCTTGAGAACTGTGAAACGCCCTTTTTAGTTATAATTGTTTGAAATGTTTTTAAAGATTCTGAAGAAGATTGTGCAAAAACGTTCCATGCATGAATCAAGGGCATGTGGACATCACTATTCCCTGTGGTAAACTTACAAGCGTCGATCTTTAATAGGTAGCTGAAAGTAGTAGCTTTTTGCGTTGAAAATAGAACTTTGAACAACCTGATTGTAATATGGTGTAAGATTATTACGGGCCCGATTAAAGCACGGGTCCTGGACCTTTTACTCCTCCTAATTTCCCCTCTCGTTGCACTTGCAAATACCCTCAATGTTATGACTCTGATTGAAACATTTTTATCTCTTGTAGCTTTGTTTGGCAGCTCCAGAAGGTACGAGAAGATTCTTTTAGTTTTTGGTATAACATCTTTGCCGTCGAAATATGACTTATTACCGTAATGCCTCGAACAAGCACCCCTCTCAAATAAGCTTCTCCCCGAATAAGCACCCACCCTAGAGGTGAAGCTATTTAATAAGCGCCCCTAACATAAGCGCCCAACTCTCGAATAATCGCCCATCCTTCATCCTTCAGAAACGGGCGCTTCATCTAATTTTCGACGACAACATAATTGGAAGGGAGAAAGATTGAATGGCCAACTCAGTTTATTTAGTTTTTTTTCTTATTTTTTACTTTTAGTCAAAAATCATAATCATAACAACAGGCTTCAATTAAAAATACATTCTTTTTTAGTTACTTCCAAATATATTTTTCAAATGAGAGCCCCCTCGATTAAGCGCCTCCCTCGAATAAGCGCCCATCCTGGAGCCTCAAAAACTAAATAAGCGCCCTGGCACTTATTCGAGGCATTTACGGTATTTACACGTATACTTTTATCACTGTCATTTTGTCTCTCTACGTTCAAAGTCTCAGTTTACAGTTTTGTGCTCTAAACTCTGCCTCTGTCTCCTGCATCCATTTTTGACAAATATTTTAGGCCCAAATAAATAATGGTCAGAAGACTGGAGCTGATAATAAAATTTAGCGATTCTTTTGAAAAATTGTAAAGTGCAAATGTAGAACGAGGCAGCTTTCTGCCTCCTAGAGGCAAAGACGTAACGTAAGAATATTTTTTATGAATGGCTGTATTCAAATGCCAAGGATATCAGTTGATATATATTATAATAATAACTGACAATCTGAAATGAAAGCGGCTTCATTGCCACTTTTCAACATCCTCATACTGAACTTGATAATTATTCGAGAATATTAAACAGGCATTTAAATTTCAAGATTTCTTATGGCTACATTTTTGCTTTTAAAAGGAAAATCAGGCATACCATGTCCCCTTATTATGTGTCCGGAATGCCCAGAAGGTTTTCGGACAGAAAGACCGTGGACAGAAGATGTTGACTGCTCTCAGATAAGCTGTAAATGCATACCAACTGGCCAATCATCCCCGAAGAAGCCCTGTCCGATGATACATTGCCCTGGAGGAAGATTTGGTGCATGTAGAAATGTTGATGGATGTGACTTTTGCGAGTGCTTGCCAATTTGCCCCCCAATTCCCCCAGTATGCCCTAAAGAATGCAAGAAAGGTAAGAGAAGAGGGTGTCCGTTTTGTCATTGTACCGTCAAACCTCCAGTCTGTCCTTTGGCTATGTGTGCCATGTACTGTGAACATGGCTTTGAGAGAGACGATAAAGGCTGTAATACTTGCAAATGCAGAAAATGTCCACTTGGCATGTGCCGAATGTATTGCAAGAATGGGTTTCAAAAGAATGAATTCGGATGTGAAATCTGCGAATGTAAACCAGATCCAAAACCACTCTGTCCCCCAGTGATGTGCAAAATGCACTGCAAACACGGCTTTTTGAGCGATAAAGACGGGTGCCCAGTTTGCAAATGCAGACAATGTCCTCCTCAGATGTGCAGACAATATTGCAGGTTCGGATTTCAGCGTGGCAAGGATGGATGCCCCCTGTGCAAATGCAGAAGAATGCCAACAGAAATCCGCCCGATGAAGGTTGGCATGCCTGGTACCCAGGGCTGATCTCCAAGGCTGGACTAAACAAGCTGATTTTCTATTGTTTTTATATAGTTTTTCCTTTTGATTATGTATCTTGTTCTTGTTAAATAACGTTCAACTCTATATGTTTATTGAGTGTATTAGTATTAAGATTTGACTCTTGTTCTTTTCCTCAAATACCCCAATATGCTTCGAAGATAAGATATAAGAGATAACTGCTGAAATGAAGAAGAGACTGTTACTGTCTTATACCTTCGAAATACCTTCAAACACCAAATCATTTCTTTGTGATTAATGTTTACACGGTACCGCCTCCTTTTCTTTCTTCAGTTAGGTCTTGCATTGCCAAAAAGGCAACAAGAGCGGCAGGGATGTGCCGATGGGGAATGTGGGGGCGTCACGCCCCCCCCCTCACAATGTCTGCAAACTCTACGAAAGTCGGTCATGCAGCGGGAGCCTCAGCATTGAATAGGAAGTTTGACCACATTTCAACATATAATTCATTTATTTTGTTGGTCATGGTTGGTCGTAGTCAACTTTCTTTTTTATAAAATACTCTTTTTTGTAAGAGTAATTTTATAAGAACACGAGCCTCAAAATTGGTCAAAAGTCAAAAACAGAATAAGAACAAGCTGAGGCTGAGCTACTGTAAAATGTAATTTTGAACAAGGCTTTATCTCAAAAACAAGAACTTTTAGCCATGTGTGGGTGCCTTTCGGTGAATATTCAAACCTGTCGGCAAATGAAGGTTGTCTTACTCACTCTGTGGCAAATAAGGCCTGAACACCTCCCTAGAGCGAAAACGCTAGCAATCGCACTGCACACAACCTGTAAATTTTAGAACAAATTAAGAACAATCCAGCCTCAGATTTTCGAAAAAACAGTCAGCCTTAAGTTAATTTCACTGGTTCGTACAAAAAAGAGTGCATTGCAAATTATTTGCTATAAGTAGCAAGCTAACGACTATAAGCAATGACTGCAGGAAATGATTGAAATTTTCTGAGATGCATTTTAAGCTAATAATCTTAAGGGTGTGGTCGCAAAAATTTTCCATTTTGCCCCAGAGCCTCTGAAACCGCACGGCGGCCTTCCAGCCATATTTGTCGCGCAAGGTTCTAAAGATCAGAGGAAATTCTATAAGCTGAAATTTGTGTTATAGGGAGCTCAAAAGAAGCTGTAGTTTTTGGGTGAAAAAAGATGCTAATGAATTCACCCAAATATTTGAAGTCCAGAAATATAAATTTCCGCAAACTAAATTTCCTTATAATTTCACGCCATTATATGCTCTTTACTTTGTTACAGGGCCGTAAATCTGTCATGTGAATTGGGGGGGGGGGGGGGGGGGGGTCAGCAGAGCGGATGAATATAAAGTATGCAGTGGGTCATGGTACCACAAGGGATTTATGGTATGTGTTATGGAAACAGTTGAGGGGCAAATTACTTTAAAAACAAAAGTCAATATTTTTGGATTTCTCAAGACCTTCTGCTCTATAGAAGGTATTTACAGATATTCCTTAGTACATTGACTTGTGTGTATGATTGGATTAATAACATTTTTCAGAGACGGCCCCAAGAAATTGAACCTTGGGAGCTAAGAATCAAGTTTACTCTCGTAGGAGGACCCACCATGGTTGGGTCCGACGCGGAAGAAAATTTTTGAACTTTTACCTTCTAGAAAGGCTAAAAAAGCATCCCCCAGACTAAATTTAATAAAATACTAGAATTGCTCAGGATAGAAAGTTTGGCGTTTCTCAGAAGAACACAGATTATTGTTTATTGGGTGAAATTTTGGAGGGGAAGAGTCATGCTTAAACCTCAGTGACAGACTTTGGGGAAATATGGGACACTGTTGTATTGATTGGTAGAAATTTACTTTCTGAACAGAAATGTGCGTCTTCCTTATTTTGACTGATTTCAGTAGGCCATGTTTACACATCAAAAATGAATACATTTTAATGATACAAAAAGTGATTTACTAAATAAAAGTAAATAATAGACAAATAATAGAAATGTACGTAAAAAAGTTAGTAAATAGGTCAAATAAAATGACAGATTGCTCTCTTTTTATTTCATACTCTGTTTTCAAAAATAAAACGGTAGAAAACAGTAGAAAACGGTAAAAAACGGTAGAAAACGGTAAGTTTTTATATTGTAAACATTATAAAAACCACTCTGCTTACAAAAATAACCTAAGTGGCTGAGGTTTGTGGCAATAACACAGAAAACGTGATTTGGTTCTAACCCGGCTACCAGGGATTTCTTTCTTCCAAGAAAAATGATGGTAATTTCTCCAAAAAAATCGTTTTGCTCCAGATTTTTGGGAGGGTCCAGTCCCCCCCGTCCCCCCGGGATTTACGGCCCTGCTTTGTTATCATTAAGTGTGTACATGATAATCTATTCCATTGTTAATAAATTTTCTACGGAGAAGTAGTCGTTCAAAAATGTAAAGTTGGTCACTTTTTTCTGAACGCCCACACCCCGCCCCTCCCCAAGAAAGGTTGTCTAGGCACATCACTGAAGAGCGGTTCTGCTTGGGATTTAAGCTGTTCCAAATTGATCAATTAGTGAGGTATTTTGAACGGAACTGTTCCAAAAGGCCCAATCAGAAAAGAGACAATGAAGTTCTCCTAGTCTCTCGTTTTTCCCTAAGCGTGCAAAAGACTTGTAACCCGTTACACGTAGCTATAGATGTCAGTTGGGGTGGGCAAACTCGAGCAAGAACCATGCCTGAAGGGAGCAGGCTTTAAAAAATAACAAAACAGATATATAACCAGGGACGCTGGAACGACCAAGGACAAAGGGGCAGGCTTGAGTAAAAGGGCATTTTAAAAAATAATTCCAAGAAACTCTTTCGTAACTGCCATTTTTTTCGATCTTCTGTAGGTATTTTTTAGCCTGCGGGCCGACCAGTATTTTAATGACCAGCTCACTTTTGGCATAAGAAATTTCTTTCCAATTTTTGAGAAATGTCGTCACATGAATAACCCAGTCAGTCAGAATTTCGTATGATACAAACGACTGATGCCAAGAAAAGCTTTTGTGAAAAGGGCAATTTTTCCCCCCTTGCCCCTTCTATCAAAAGGCAACAATTTTGCCCCCCCCCCCCCGCCCCCTCTCCGGCGTCCCTGTATATAACAAACAGATATATTTGGACTTACTCAAGCCTGAAAAGGTTTCAAGGCGACTTTAAGTCAAAAGCAGGACAACAAATTTATTACAAAATGTTAAAAGAAGCAAACTGCGAGGTTTTCATAGCCACTCAATTGAAAACTCCTCTGCTCGCGGTAGGTTTTATTCAAAAAAGGCGAGTCAAGGCACTCTGACGAGATGGTATGCTACGTCGCCTTCTTGGGGCATCAATGTACGGCAAAGATGAACGAGGCATTCAAACCTTGCCGAGGCATAACCGCACGTCGCCAGTGCGATTCTGTATATCGTAATCAAAACTGGAGTAGCAACTTCATAATTCTCCAGCAAAAATTCTCCATAGTTCTTAATGTCACAAATTAAATACCAAGGGAGAATTCACACGCATGAATTAAAGACTAACAATAAACGCTTTGCAAAAACCTCTGTCATTTTATATTGAAAGTTTTCCGATAAAAAGGTTTAACTTTTAGGGTTGGGTGTCAGATTTGAATAAGGGTTCGGGGAGACTTGCTTTTGTTCCAGTTACATAAACTTTCCCTGTCAAGCTTAATTTATTTGCTAGGAACCATTCAAATTATAGTCTCTAGGCCGCCTGCGCATTTCCTTAGTAGTCTCGCGCAAGTATAAATTGTAAACAGAAAAGTTTTTACAACAGTCGCTCCGAATATAGATAATGATAAATTCCCAAGCATATAGAAAGGCAGTTATATTACAAAGTTTGTCTTGATTGGCATATTTGATACGAGTTTGTCTTGAGAACCCTTTCAAAACGCTTGAGCAGCTCGAATCTGTACCGATTCCCATTTCCCATCTTTTCATAAAAAGTGAACTTTGTACCATGTTATTGGTACAGATGATAGGAGAGTGTTGGTGCGCTCGCTGAGTGGCTTTGAGGTTGGAGTCCTTAAAGCAGTGGGATGGGGGGTAAAATTGGGTCGAGCGAGCCTAGCTGTGAAAAAAGCCTAAGAGTAGCTTTTGGTGACCACGCCCATATCGTTGCCAGAAAACATCCCTTTGAGAAAACTAAGAAATTATTTATGATGTCATTGGCTTCAAACAAGCATTTAGCAGATATTCGGTTTTCTTGCTATCCAGGTTTCTTGCATGAACAGGATCTCAAAGATGCAGTTTTGAGACTAAAAATGCAAACTGGATTGGTAATGATAACATTTCAAGTTTCATTTTAAAATTTGCGTTGTCTTAAAGCAAAGTCTCTCTACTGACATGCAGTACTTCTTTGGAAACTAGAAATTCCCCGATTCTTGTAAAAATGCAAGAGCTGCTCTTATTATTAAAGATTCATGTATGCTGAGGATGCTATTCTCTTACTTTTCAGTGGGTTTGTGTATAAGTCTTCATTAACATGTTCCAAAACCAATTAGAATATATTAAAACAAGCCAAACTTGTGACTCTATTCCTTTTTTGACCTCTCCTTATCCTTCCATGCAATTCTATAATTTCCCTTCGACTGATTTTTGTCTTTTATAGCTAAAAATTTAACAAGTGACACCGGAGCACGGGGGCGAGAGAGCTACCCCACTTGCTTTTGCAAACATAAGCAATTTTATTTTTGGCTATTATTTTGCTTTTTCCCTAGCACTACGCCCCCCCCCGTCTCCCCGTGCTCTGCAGCTCTTACGGCATCTCTGAACATAACATGCATGCTAAACGTATAGTTAATCATGCCTAAATTATTGTGCCTGATTAGCAATTTACTTTGTTTATTTGAACTAGCTGTTAACTCATAAACCATTTTGAATTACGGGTTTATCCAATTCACATTCACCCTGCATGTGCCTGCTCTATGCCTAATACAGGTCTAGTGTCCAGTGACACTGATCTTCATGAAACATTAAGTGCTTAAATCAGGTCATGGAGCAAGTCATGGAGCAAGTCATGGAGCATCTTCCGTGTGCCTTCGCAACCCTTTTTTCGACTAAAAACACGTATGTGGTGGTTTAAAAACCCAACACAAATATAGAAAAGACAGCCTTTTATTACAACCTTGCAACTTTTAAATACACTCTTTAATAATTGATAATTAAATGACAGACTTACTGTAATTTGTTGCTGCTCGACCTCACCGGAGGAGTTTCTTCCTACCATAGAGACATTATGATGGTGCTCCTGAATTTCAGCGATCATTTTATTAGGCATGCATCGAATTTGGTTGAAAATTGTTGTTTTCCCTACAGCAAAATTCCCAGTTAAACAAACTTTGTAAAATGGCAATATTTTACAATCTGTTTATGCATCGAGGAAGCCTGCAACGCAAAACACAACACAGCGAAAAAGACTTAAGACAACGCGAAGTAAAATCTCTCAACCTCTTTCAAACACAGCATCGTGCGAATGCTCAGGCGCTCTCACAGGTGCGCAGTAAGGCCATTTTTGTTTATAAGGAACACCAAAACGCAAGTGCCTCCCAGATTTTGCTAAATTATCAGTTATGACACGCTTTTGTCGGCAAATTGTGTTATTTGTCGGCAACTTTGCTTGTTTTTGTGGCAGGGGATCTTTTAACATACAAACTAGTGGGGTACTTCTTGCACTACACCAAAGCGAGGTAATGAAATTTGCGCAAAAATTCTACGACGAATGTTTTGACAGTTTTGCTTGCGTCATTGTCCTGCAAACATGCCTAATCTGAACGCTCGTTATTTTGTATGGTTTCCTAAATGTAACATACTATGCACAAGAAAGAAAGAAAGGAACAAAGCAGTGTGATCCGAGAATCCAATGTAATAAGCTAGAATTTTAAAATAAATTAAATTTAACGAATACCAAAATTTCGCCCCGGCATACAGGGCTTCATCAGAGTAAAAAAAGCATACTTTCTTTATTCTGATGCATCCCTTTGCTTTTTGTTTTTGCCGACAGTGACGTCATGTTAAGAACAATGCCCTCTTGTAAATTTTGCTTCCATTCGGGAAAAATCATTTTTGGTAGTCAATAGTAAAAAAATTAACACCAAGATTTTTACTTTACTGATCTTCTATTTTCTTTACCTTGAAGTTAAAAAGCCGAATTTTGAAAATGGGCGTTTTCGTCATTTTCCAGTGATCTGAAGCATATGGTACCAAAATCCAAGAAGTGTCTAAAACCCCTTCAGTCCTTGTTGGTTAAATCCATCCCTGCGTTCCGTTGCATAGAAGGCGAAATTGTCGCTAGAAAGGGGGACATTGCTAAAAGTGACTTTATGGAAAGTTCTTATGGTTCTCATTTTGTCTCACGTGACGTTGGAACAAACCATATGCGTCCTAAAAGCTGTAAACCGTTGCCAATTTGCACCGAAAGACGCAAGACACGTCTTATGCTGAAGCTGCAATCCGCCGCGGCCTATCGCAAAATCCTTAGTCCGCATGTAGAAATAGGGTCCAGGCAGACGGCAAACCTATAATAAACCCGAAGGAGTAGTTATACTTAGGAGCATTGACACTAATAACCGCTCAAACCTGTGCCAAATTGATAAGCCTTACTGCACTCATCTTCGCTAATTTGGAATGACGTCATTTATTGGATATTTCCAGCTTACTTGCAGAGGCTTTTGTGACTGTAGATCATTGTTTTTCAAATTTAAGGTTTTTAAAATGTTTACTTGAACTGCTCTCCACAGGATTAACTGATCATCCATCCTAAGACGTACTGGCTGAAAGGTTAATTTACGGAAAGCTTGAAAAGAGGATGACAGCCTTATTGCACTGGCCCACCACTCAAATATCTCCACATCCCGTTATTCAGTTGAGCTATACCTAGGGTCCTGAGCTCAGAGAAAATTTTTCTAGATACCAGTAAGGTACTTAGAATCTTTTCTATTACCGCAATAATTGTGTATTTTAGCAAAAAATAGTGGTACGGATGGAAAGATATGCATCTCGACACTTTCTTTTTGCAGAAGAGAAAGGCGTTTGGGTCAGTTTCATACGATAAACCCGATAACATTATTCCATAGTTGAGACAAAAATTGTATCATGGTGGGTCATAGTTTAATCTCAAAGAATTTAAAAAAGGTTTTGAGTTAGTTTATTTTTAGTTAATTCAGTAACATGATATTTCCACAAACGATTCTCGTCCGTTTACATAGTTCACTCTTTGACTTCTTTTTCGCCAAATTTTGCTGAAAGATCAACTTTGAACTACTTTCTGGGAGAGTAAAAGATTACAAAGTTAGCATTTTCAATGTTAAGAGACCGTTTGTTTGATTCCAGTCAGGCCTTTCCTCCTTCAAGTTCCTTGCTTGTCATATTTATTAGTCTATCGAAACTGAAGAAGAAAAGATTTGGGTGCACAGGTTTGGAAGGTCATTGCTTTAGATAACAAGAGCAAAGGACAAACACATTCACTGGCTGGCCAACACATATAAAAAATAAGTAATTTTTTAAAATTGTTGTCATAGGTCTCTAGAAAAGAGAAGTCAAAATCCATTTGTTCGCTGACATGCGCTATTCGGTGTAAAGAACAGGACGGTTCTAGGTTGCTACTCCCATTTCCATGCTGACTGCCATCATCCCTTCACGGCATCGAGCACTTTATGACCGACCGGTAAACAATAATTTTCAGTCGTTCACAGCAAATAATAAGACGATTGTTTGTTCGCTAGTCATACAGAACTGGTGGAAATGATCAGTAACTTGAGTAAAAATATTTCAACTAAATATATTACTTAATTTCTAGAATATATTTGAATAAGAATATTCGAAAATATATGGTCAATGAGGGCAGACGAGTGTTCAGTAAGTCTAGTTAGATAAAGAGAAGAACTAAAGGACGTTGGTGATGTTGACGAAATCACTAAATTGGATGTGATCCTCGCATCTCAATTAAAAATTTTATAATATAGGTAAACTTCAAATTTTGAGATAACCTCTCGAACATTTTGCCAACAATTGCCAAGGTTGAAGACCCACGTTTCATTTTGTAAACAAGGCTGTCCACTCGAGCCCTGCTTTGCATAGGTAAATTATTAGACGCAAACGTTGCAACTCACTTTTTCAAGTTTAAAGTGTGATAGATAAACAAACTTAGAGAAGTAGTAAAGGGTTTGAAATCCTGTATACCAAATTGTGTAAACTCAATGTTTTGTGGGCAATTCTTCTTTACTGTGACGTCATGCGCGGCTCGTAGACTCGTAGGCCAAAATTTTTCTATTATCAACAAGGAGAGAAAGAAGTTAGGAAGTGGCGTGTGTGTGCAAATGAAGTCAAAAGGGAACGGTGATATTGGGCTGGCTGCTGCATTTTGAAGGCTATTTTCTAAGCAAAATTTCTCTTTTTTGGAGTTTAGAGGATCTGCAGGCCGCAGAAGCCGCCCTGGAATCATCCGACGAAGACAACGGTGGAGAGTCACCGCCACCACAAAAGAAAGCTCGCCTTACGGAATCGGTCACTTCAGACCTGTTTGCATTGCCAGCTTCTAAAACGAAAGAAACAACTGTTATGCACGACGAAGTCCGCGTAACTCAGGCTGGAGGTGAGAAAGAACAAGCCACGAATGGTGATTTACCTTGTGGAAAATTGATTGCAAATGGTGGCGGTGACGAAGTGGCGGTGGAAGGAAGCTCAGTTGTTCTCAAGCGTAAACTTAGTAGGTTTGACGGAGAAGTCATTCGGCTGATTGGGCAACATCTTCAAAATATGGGTTTACAGTTAGTATCTATTTTGTTTTCCTTTCTGTTTTCTACCAAACTAAAATCTTTCCCAATAAAGAAAACAGAAGAAAAACAACAACACTTGTGGTGACGTATCCATGAGGGGCCTGAAATTTAATGTAGCATTAAATATCAGCTGACGAGCATTAAAATACCAAAGGGGTTCGTGATCGGTCGGTTGTGATATGTATTGAACCTGTTATTGCTAAAAAGTTAATTGTTTCGTTGGCTTCAACCGTTCATAAATCTTTTTTGGTTGTCAAGCTGCCAGCATGTATTTTGTTTCTTTTGTTTAGGTTATCTAATTTCTGAGAGTTTTGTTTTGTTCTGTTTACATTTGAAGTCTAAGGAGCCTAGGCCGAATCTCGTCTTTTGTTAATTCCGTATGAACAAGTTAGATTACTAAAGTTTTCCAAATACTAGTTACCCCTGCTAGTTTGCCTTACAAAATACAGACAAAAAAATCAAGCAATAAATTTTTGAAACAGTTAAGCAAATTGAATTGATTCAAAGACATATTTTATGAGTTTTGCACAGCTTCAATATATATTTCTGAAAGCTTTAGCTTTAAGTATTTCATCGTAATCATTGAGTAATGCATTGAATATTGGAGAAAGGTGATAAAGCAGGCTCAAATGATATAGCTGGATTGTTTTTTCTCTGCATCATGAAAATGATTTCTCAGCAGAAATTGAGGTTTGATGTAGAATACAATTTTTGCAGACAAGATAGATTGATTTGAACAGATAAACCTCCTTTCTTACATGATCAAAAGCATCCCTGTTCCTAAAAATTCCTTATAATCTAACTAATTTCTTTGATAATTCATTCTGGTGATAGTCCAGGGTAAATAATTGTCCAAAAGCAGACCCAAAATTTTGAAAAATTTTATGTTCCTGTAAATTTAACTGTTCTAATCTTGATGAATGTAATTTAGTATTTGGGTTTTGGTGTTGCTAGTCAAATAAATGCTCTTATAGAATGATAGTTTATAAGGACCAGAACATTTTCACAATTTTGAAGCATAGTTGTAATGTCCTCTTTGTAGGGAATGAGAGGACAAAAAATGTTTTTTTAAGTTTAACAAAAAAATACTAAAAGTCAGGCCTGGCCAATTGAGGCACACAATTTTCTGCATGTGCCCAAGCGCCCATGCTCTCGCCACCACAGCTCATCTGTTTGAAAAGAAATCCTGGCGACATTCTACATCCCAAGGCCAGGAATTCTTTTCAAAATAGTTTTTGATATCTCTTCTGCAAATTTGGAATATTTATCTGCAAATTTTTTATACCTCTTGCCTTGAATATTCTCTTTCTAATTTGCACAGTTTTTTGTAAACGATTTCTTTTGAACGAAAAGTGTTCTTTTGAAAAATTTTACATTTTGCAAAAGCACCCTCCTGGTACAAATATGGAAGACATTCACCACCCATTTTACCACCCTGCCGAAATTTTGATTGTAAATAATCCAAGAGCAAATTGAAGAGCATTCAGATAAATTACAGTAATTTCTAGTGTGACAAAAACTCTATTTTAGTACTATTAGACATTTTAGTGTTCTTATTTTTGTATCCTAGCTATAAGATTTGTGGCCTTGCAAAAATCTGTAAAAAAATTTGTTCCTTTTATTTGAATGAGCACATTTGCACAACCTGTATAGAAAATTAATGACAATTTTTTATCTATATATCATTTGCGTTGAATCATAGTCATTGAAACTGCAAATGTTTGTTGATGTTTTGTTTTTATCCTATCAAACAATCAAACTTTAAGTTTGGGAATTTGGCCACGCATATTTTAGAATTTTCTTCTTCTTTGTTGTTTATTTCCATTTCTTCTTTACATCTTCATTTTTCCTGACTCTTCTCATTAATGTTAAATCTCCATCTCCAAAAACAAGTGGTACTGGTAACAAATGACAAATTTTCAATGCACCCATATTCAATGCTAGAAAATCACAATGGCACAGCCATTCTGTTGTTTTTCTTCCTATAGTTAGCCTTTTGATTATTGAAAAGTTAAAGTAATAGCAAATGTCATGTTGGTTTTCTAGTTGTTAATTTAGTGGATTTTCTTTGTAGGAAAACTGTTAGTGCTCTGATGAGAGAAACAGGTTGTAAGTTGGAGAATCCCGCTGCTTCAACTTTTAGAGAGAACATTCTGAATGGTGATTGGGACAAGGTATTGCTGGCCAAAATTGCAAAATTATACTTTAAAGAAGACTGAAATGTTGTTTCATTTCAATAACAATTAACATACATACTTTAGGTAAATTTGAATCTTTCTTTATTTTACATGATTTTGTGATTCCAATTGACAACTGCATCAAATTTTGTTTTATAATTACAGGTAGAATTTGTACTGAAGGAGCTTCAGCCAGTTTTAGATGACAGTAATAGTTATAACGTGAGTATCATAAGTTTTTAAGCTTTTTTCTAATCCTATCGAAATAATGTTTACAAAAGATGATTACCTGCCAAAAATCCCTAAAATCTTTGTACTTTATTTGAACTAAACCAATTTTGCAAAGTTGTTATAATGACAAGTAACCATTTTATTAGACCCTTAACATTCATTTTAATGTAGTTTATGTTTTATACACACCATGTTTTATATAAGGCCTTGCTGTTGAAAATATATTATTATATAAATCAAAAGTCAATAAGCACCCATTAAAATCACACGAATCACCTTTTGAATCAATTTGAGCTCGTTATTTGTGGGAAAAATAAGTGTTTTGTTGTTAAGAGTTAAACATAGCTAGTTTTAGCAGAGACTGTACAGTAAAAATATACTTAAATGTTTTTAGTCTTTTGTATTTGAAAGAATATCTCATCCTCAAGTGACGATGTTACAGACACCATTCTGATGATGGCAAAATATTTAACTTGTAGCAAATGAAATGTTTGATTTTGGAACAAAAGTACCTGGAGTTACTAGAAGATGGGAGAGTTATTGAAGCTTTGCATTGCTTAAGAGTAGAAATAACACCATTGCAATCAAATCAGGCAAAGCTTCATGAATTGAGCAGGCAAGTTTGGAAGGACTTTTCACTTTTGACCTTTTGCATAACAAAAGGATATTTCAAGTGTAGGTTTGATTAAAGTTTCTTATTTAAAGAGAACAACATTTACAAGGTAATAAGCATGCAGGGTTCCCCTAAAATTTAACAGGTTGCTAAATTTAACAGCTTATTAGGTAGCACTCAACATATTCCAAAAGTTTTGAAATACAACAAAACTGGAGCCATATTTTTGTCAAATTTAGATTAATAGTTTTTGCACCAAACTATAGATTGAAGGGATGATATTGCAAAAATTGTTTTCTTGATAAGTTTTTTTACTATAGATATCAGCTGCTGGTTTCATGGTTATTGGAGTAAAATGAAACTAGGCTTTCAAATCCAGGATTCTTAATTTATTTGCAAGTTTGTAATGTTAAATGTTTTTGGACTGCCTCCTACAAACCTAAGGTCCTGTTAAAGGTATTTCTCACCATTTCTGTAGACTTAAAGCATGAAAACAGTTTTTAACCAGGCAGCATGTTGGTTCATGTCTGTAAAACTCTAGCGGGAAAAATAGAACATCTGACTGAGTTATAGGCAATTCAATATGTTTACCTTCCAGAAAAGCTTATGAGTTAGGGGTACCAGTATACCTTAATTTAAATCTTTGAGAGTCCTAAGAGGCACAGAATGCTTATGCTTGTCTTCAGCATTCTATACCCGGTTATAATAGCTTCAACTTGGTATGTCTATGTGTACTTTTTCCTCACCCGTTTATGCTCTATCATGAGAATATTTGCATTGTTTTTTCAGCTTACTTATGTGTAGTAGCTCAGATGAGCTTCACACAAAAGCAAAGTGGGAAGGAAAAGGCAATTCAACTAGACAAAAGTTATTTACAAAATTACAAGGTATACACACTTTGTAGCTAGCCACTTCTGTTTAAACCATTCTGAGAATATTGCTTATCATGTATTGTACATTGTTACGCTTGCATTACTCAGCAGGAGTTTGCGAAATTAATTATGTCCAGGAAATTCAGCTGTTTAGAAACATGTCATACTTTGCAAATCTCAGTGTCGATTTGGGATTTTTGTTTATAAATGTGCTATAAACGAGTAATTAGAGTTCTCTCCTAATTTGTATAGGGTAGTGACAAAGTATGCTTTTATTAGTAGTGACAAATGAATAGAAAGCAGGTTTATTCCTCTCATTATCTGCCTTGATGTTACACTGAATGGATGGATTACTCTCTCCTATTTTGTTTTTATTCAAACATTGAGCAGGATGTTATTCAGTATTTGATAAAGAAACTGCTCTTTAGGTATACATTTTCTTGATTTTAAACTACGTCTACCACTTGCCACATTTAAACCACATCCAACTTCAAGGAACAGTAAATTCCACTCTAAGCGTGTTCTTTCTTCCATATTGATTTGTAATTCCACTTGTAATTTCAACCATTCTCACCAAGATAAGATTCAAAATTGATCAGTTTCTTTCCATTAACTTGTTGTTTCATTTATCTGGTGTCTTCAAGCAACTCTGTAGATATGAAATTTGCTTTTAAATCATGCAAATAATGTTTTTTGATTGCAGTGATAAGGCTTAAAGCGATTTTCAAATTAATATTTGTTTTTGTCAGAAGAGAGGTGTGGATTGGATATCCAGCTAATGATGTGAAATTAGCGGTTAGAGAAAAATTATAAACTAGCAAGCTAGGCAAAGGAGAGGACCGTTTGAAATAGCTTGAAAAGAATGCTTGAAAATCTGTTACTTGATAAATTTCAAATTGTTTATCAAGAGCCTAAATATAACGTCATTATTGTTATAATAGAAGGGGAGTATGCAAAGATTCTAACTTTTTTATCATAACACATATGTATGTACAATGGAAATTTTATAAGTCGATTGTGAAAATGATATTTAGTTATATTTTGATTCGAGCTTCTGGCTGCTCTTACAGATTTTCTACCAGCTTCAGTATTACTACCACCTAAAAGATTAGAATCGCTACTTGGCCAAGCCATTGAATTACAGAAGTCAAATTGTATATACCATAATACATCAATGGATGCAAAGCTAACAGAATTCTCGCTGCTAAGCGACCACCATTGTGAAAGGTACTTTGTTTTCTTTTTTGCTCATTACCTTAATCATTATCTTTTTTGCCCGTCACCCAATCCCATCCTACATGTTCTGCCATCCTACGTTTCTGCCATCTTATTTTTTTGTCATCTTATGTTTTGGCCATCCTACGTTTCTGCCATCTTATTTTTTTGTCATCTTATGTTTCGGCCACCCTACGTTTCTGCTTTCTTATTTTTTTGTCATGTTATGTTTCGGCCATCCTACGTTTTTGCCATCTTATTTTTTGTCATCTTATGTTTCGGCCATCCTACGTTTCTGCCATCTTATTTTTTTGTCATCTTATGTTTCGGCCATCCTACGTTTTTGCCATCTTATTTTTTGTCATCTTATGTTTCGGCCATCCTATGTTTCTGCCATCTTATTTTTTTGTCATCTTATGTTTCGGCCATCCTACGTTTTTCCATCTTATTTTTTTGTCATCTTATGTTTCGGCCATCCTATGTTTCTGCCATGTAATTTTTTTGTCATCTTATGTTTCGGCCATCCTACGTTTCTGCCATCTTATTTTTTTGTCATCCTATGTTTCGGCCATCCTATGTTTCTGCCATCTTATTTTTTTGTCATCTTATGTTTCGGCCATCCTATGTTTCTGCCATCTTATTTTTTTGTCATCTTATGTTTCGGCCATCTTATGTTTCTGCCATCTTATTTTTTTGTCATCTTATGTTTCGGCCATCCTACGTTTTTCCATCTAATTTTTTTGTCATCTTATGTTTCGGCCATCCTATGTTTCTGCCATCTTATTTCTTTGTCATCTTATGTTTCGGCCATCCTACGTTTTTGCCATCTTATTTTTTTGTCATCTTATGTTTCGGCCATCCTATGTTTCTGCCATCTTATTTTTTTGTCATCTTATGTTTCGGCCATCCTACGTTTCTGCCATCTTAGTTTTTGTCATCTTATGTTTCGGCCATCCTATGTTTCTGCCATCTTATTTTTTGTCATCTTATGTTTCGGCCATCCTACGTTTCTGCCATCTTATTTTTTGTCATCTTATGTTTCGGCCATCCTACGTTTCTGCCATCTTATTTTTTTGTCATCTTATGTTTCAGCCATCCTACGTTTTTGCCATCTTATTTTTTTGTCATTTTATGTTTCGGCCATCCTACGTTTCTGCCATCTTATTTTTTGTCATCTTATGTTTCGGCCATCCTACGTTTCTGCCATCTTATATTTTGTCATCTTATGTTTCGGCCATCCTACGTTTCTGCCATCTTATTTTTTTGTCATCTTATGTTTCGGCCATCCTACGTTTTTGCCATCATATTTTTTTGTCACCTTATGTTTCGGCCATCCCATGTTTCTGCCATCTTATTTTTTTGTCATCTTATGTTTCGGCCATCCTATGTTTCTGCCATCTTTTTTTTTGTCATTCATGTTTCGGCCATCCTACATTTCTGCCATCCTATTTTTCTTCCATCCCACGCTTCTGCCATCCTATGTTTCTACCCCGTGCCATCTTCCTCCGCTGTCATTTCTGTCTTCAATTATTATCTCAGATATCAAAACTATGTTCTCGTTTCGTTCTCGTCTTGCTACCTCATGATTTGTCATGTAATTTTCAGGTCCTTGGTCCCTATTTTAATTGAACCCTTTTAAAATGTATACTTCTTCTACGGCATTGATATTTTTTAATTTCTATGAATCATTGCTTTGACCACCTACTAGTCACTGCCAAAAGTTTCAAACCACCAACATCGATTTGCAATGTTTATGTTTATGTCATTTTCATAGTTAGCAGCATAAACACGAATTTTCGATTGATGTCACGTCTTGTTTTCAAAACAATGTTATGGTAGCCATGCCAGGGATAACATTATTTTTAAAATATTCTTTTTTCTAAACCTTCATTTTAAAAGCTGGTCTAGTTATGCAAGACATTTTCACCATTGACGCCTTCTAACATTTTCATCATTTCCAACAGCAAATACTTTCCATGTGAAACAAGGCAAGTCTTGTCCATACATTGCGATGAGGTAATTTATTTTTTTTTTTCGTTGCATGTAAGAGGTCTATATCATCAGCTTGTTTTCTAGTTATATGACCACTATATTTTTGTATAATTACCAAAGAATACACATCATTTCCCAAGTACCCCGTATTCAGAGTAAGATTTTTCCCTCTATCTTTATCATGTAGCAAGTTATTTTTTGTTAAGTTTAGTTAAATTGATGCAAAATCCTAATCTATAGAGGCAGAAACTGTTCTTTTACTACTTGGACTCGTTAACAGCCTAACCTTGGTATCGATTTCCAATTGTTTTCTGTTTTTTTGACGATTTATATTATGAAAACTCGGTAGTAATTTTAGAATTTTCCTTTATCAAAATATTTCAGTTTATCATTATCATATTATCAAAATAATTTCAAAACTATCTTTAACTTGATCAGAGTTTTCTCTTTTTCTAGGTTATGTTTATACGCTTTTCTCATGACGGTAGAAGGCTGGCAAGTGGCTCTAAAGATGAAACAGTCATCATCTGGAACATAGAAGCGGTACCGTGTCACTTTTTATCCTTGTCTTCAGTTTTTAATCGCTATTTCAAGATGTTACGCCGTCGTCTTTTTCTAAGGGGGTCAGAAGTTTGAAACTTTTCCCCAAAGCAAAATGGCTTTTCTGCCAGAACGCTGAGGATCAAGAACTAATATCGTCCCTTCGATAACATCACAGACAGGATATACAATGTTGAACCGAAAAGACAATAATGAAATCCATCTCAAGCTCCAGTAATTTAATGTCAAAGCAGAAAGCACAGTCAACGTTTTTTCGCACTTAGGATTTTGTTCAATACAAAACAATAGGGTTCTTATGTGATGGTGTCATAAAAATCTATTGTAGAGATTTTTGAATTTGGATACAATAACATGAAAGAGCATCATGAAATGCATCTAAATATGTAAAATCAGTTATCTATGTTACGAATTGGTTGAGATTATGGCCACACGAGTAAAGGCACTTTGGCTTTATGAACGGAGAAAAAATAGTAGTAACCTTTTAGCAAACTTCAGATCTTTCATTGGCCATATTTCACCCAATTTTAGACATTTTTAACGGACGTCAAATATTGTTTTTGGGACGTCAGGCTTAAGAACCCCCAAAGTATTTTGTTTAAGGTGAATAACAATATTATCATCTTAAGGTGAAATTCAAGCTGACAGTATATCAACTTTATTATTGTCTCCCAGCTTCTTTTTTATCGTTTCCAAGTAATACCTGTAGCAACCATGCACCCTTACAGCATTACCTTCATCTAAGATCACGGACGGAATTTCTCTCTCCCATCTTTGGTTGCTGCAGTTTAGTGTATATTTAGCCGTGAATGTCTGGAGTGTTAATTGTTTGTTATTTATCAACCTTGGTTTCCTCACCTTTTGATTTTGTTGAAGTTAGTGTACGGTCTTTACCGTTTTGTGGTTCATTAAGCAGGTTTGAAAGAACTTGCAATTTCTGTCACAGGATGAAAAGTTAGTGAAGTTTCGCACTCTAGAGAGGCATACACATGGAGTGTCGTATTTATCATGGAGCCCGGATGACAAGCATTTAATTGTTTGTGGCACTGATGACTGTGCAGAGCTTTGGATTTGGCACGTAGAGGTAAGCACTTCGTTTAAAGATGTAGCATTATTAACACTCAACACTCAACAAACGAAACGAACTTGTATCCTCTTGCCGCCATAGAAACAAAACACTATTATGTAACACCTAAATCCCTTTATGTACCGCCTCTAATTCACCTTGTGTATAACCTCACACATTATGTAATACCTTCTGTACCGTATTATCTATTTATTTGAGGAATATTCCAGTATATCAACATCTCCTGAAGAGTGAGTTACTCACGAAACAGGCTTGTAGAGATAAACCATGTAGTCTTATTTTCTTCAACTCTATGATATATATATAAATATATATATTCGGTATAAAAACTTACACGACAAATTACCTAAAACAGTAAGTACGAACTACTAAACTACATTACAAGGACGGAACCCAGGAGGAGTAATATAACATGACTGCCCCCTGGGAAATGACATGTATCTAAATATAACTAATAATACAACTATAATACTACATATACATATACTAGATTATAATAATACATACATAGTAAAATACAACATATACATATACGGTAAATACTTCAGACCTAATTAATCTGCGCGAGCGGCGCTCGCAGGCACAAAAGCTCGTTCTCAGGAATTTCTGCAGGCACATTTCTAAATTTATTGTTATTTACCTTTGTTGTATCACAGTCATGCTTCCTTTAAACATCTTTCTTGGTATTGAAATTGAACGGTCAAATAGAATATAAAAGGTAGTAGTTGTAAGTCTTTATTACCAAAATGACAGAAGGTCCTTACTCTAAAGGTGCCATTTGATTCTCAAAATCAAGTTTGTCTCTTCTCCTCTATTATCTCTTGGTGGAAGAGATCATTTGCAATTATTGTATCATTTTTTTCAGAGTATTATGTTATAACTTGTTCATCTCATTCGTGCATAGTAGGCTGAAGAAAGGACACTTCCTTTAAGTTAAAGTCTTCAAGCTTTTAAATCTGGTAGCTATCGATTTCTGAAATTTCATGCTGCACCTCCAAATAATTCATCAAATACAAAAATTTTCGACAATTTGTGACAACCAAACAAGCCTCTATTTCTTCCATTTTTGGAGTAAAAGCATTTTCATATTAAAATAATCAAATCTTACAAGCATGATAAACTCGAAGCTAAAAAACGGAGAAGATACTTTTTATAATAAGACATTTCAACGAAAGTAATTGGGAATAGAATCTTTCTTCGAAATGAGAAAAACCCAGTGTAATGTCGAAATTCTTGCAACCTTTGCCAAGGAAGCGAAAGCAAAATCCTAAAATTCACAGACCTTAAAAGAAGATATTCTAAATAGAACTGCTCCATTTAAAGTAAAGCGTTTAAGATATCGAAAAGCCTTTGATGAAATCGTGAAGATGTCTCTATTTGATGAAATCGAACCGATAACAGCGATAGAGCTACTTGACAACCCAAAACAACCCATAGATAAAAACTGGATCATTCCCTTTCTTATGTACACAATATAACGTTAGTAGCATTTATTATGTTATCTGTTCAGTTTTACATGTAGTTACATGTAGTTCATGATGATATTGATATGGTATCTGCTTTTGACAAAGGCAAATTGGTGTAACAGAATTTAGCATAACATCGGTTCTCGATTTATCAGTATCTGACTATAAATTGCACCCTACTTTACTTGGAGACACATTTTTACTCGACTTTGCGCTCGCAGGCGCAAAATATTATTAATGAGCCCTGAAATACTTAAGCCCGTTTCACATAGGACGTCATTGGAAAATACGTTATAATGTTCAAGGTTTAAACCTAATATGTAATTTATTGAGAAAATTGGTATGGAGTCAAGATGGATATTCATTAACACTATAATAAACCTAGTGTCAAATGCAAAATGGGCAAAAAAAGAAAAAAAAGAAAAATAAGTAGGCATACAAAACTATGTGAAATGGGACTTGGTGGCAAGAAGACAGTGACCTTATTTGAATCTACCAGTTGTGTGAATGTATTGGAGAGTTAACTCGATTATATTTTTGTTAAGGTCATTTGGGAGGTCTTTATCGCCATATAATAAAAGTTCTATCAAAACCTCATTTGAAAGATTGTTATAACCTAATGATTGTACCAATTCAGAGACTCTAGCGAGCACAGTGTGCCCATAGTGTGCCCATAATTGCCAAAAACGAAAAAAAATGTTTATCTTGGCTTAATTTTTTGCTGAGAGTGGTAAGGGGCTTGTTGGAATCATAATTTAATTCTCTACATGATGAAAAACATTTAACAATTTTTTTTGCGGCTCTGGGCTAAATTTCCATTTTTGGGCATATTCAGCAAAATCACTGTTTCGACCATTACTTGGTGAAAAATTTTCTCCTGATAATGATTGAGGGCTCTTTTGAAGCAGAATTGAATGCTGAAAAAATTAAACCTTTCAAAAAAACCTTTCAACTTTTAGGGCTCAATCGATGTTACAACAAGGTGATGCAATAGATTTAATTATAACCACAAGCAATTCAGAAGGGAAAAAAGGGATTTTTATAAGAAAATTTACAAAATATTTTTACAAAAGTTTCAGAGAAACATTCTGAACTTATTTGGTTTTGTGTGTCTCTGTACCCAGTAGTTGAAATTATTTTTGTTTCACTCATTAACTGAATTCTAATATTTTGATTGATTTATATGCATTTCATCGAGAAATTGAAAGGAAAAAACACTTATTTTAAAAGCTCTGTTAAGCCATCTTTCTTTTTTGGGCCCCCATATCTTTTTGGGCCATCTTTGTTAAGCTACCCTATCTTTTAAGCCCCTTATTAAACCCCCTGCTCTTTAGCTCCCCGATGTCAAACAAAGGAATGGTTGTTTTTTACTAGTAGTCCTTGCGTGTTCTGAAACTCTCAGGAATTATTTGTCCTTGCGTGCTCAGGAAGTAACTTAACTAGAGTATTTGAATGGTTTTGGGAATGAAATTTTTGTTCTTGTGCTTCAGAAAAATGTTTAAAATGTTGCTTATGCATGTGAATTTATGCGAAATTCTAATCATTCATAGATTAATGATGCATAAAAGTCGGTTCCTCCAACGGGTCGGATTGTTTGGCTCTCATTCGCCGTAAATTGCTTGCTTTCTCAAATTTACTGCGTCTTAAGCTATAAAATAAATTAGTTGACAATTATTCAGATTAATACCATGATTTCAAGTTTGTCAATTTGACGGGGTCATTTCGAGTGAAGCTGTGTCATGCTGAGCCGTGCGCTGTAACTTGACTTTGGCATAAGACCTTGTGGATATTCCCTAAAGTTAAAGTAGTTATAATAATGATTGCGGCATTATTTGTGATCAAAATAATCAATCTTGCAAAATACTTCTGAGCAAAGGCTAGACAACACGTATGTCGATGTTCAATCAAAATTGTCAGTATTGTGTGGTAATTTCAACAGACAAAGGCAAACCGTGCCAAGATGATCTCTATTCAATAAGAAACCAGATACTAATCCGCGAGATTAAGTGGACCAGAGAGGTTTGCAGATTTCAGACAGTTCAAGTGACCGTAGAAACCTTGGACCAAGCCTTGGGATGTGCACCCAATGGAATCAAGATGAAATTGTTGATCAACATTAATTCTATTATATGAATGTAACTCGTCTTTGAGGTATTGTTGTCATGTTTCGGCTGGTACACCTAAATCTTTCTGTTCTTCCTTTAAAAAATTCAATCTAAAGCCATCGCCTCATCGACCCCTCAATCTTGCAAAGTCTCTCCAGTCTCTTTCTCGTCGTCGCATTGTCACCGATCTCTCTAGTTTCTATAAATTCTACCACGAACATTGCTGTCAGAGATATGATCCCAAGTGCCCTGAGACGTGCCTGATACTAGAAACTCTTCCAATGCCCACCCTTCCCAAAGCTCTTTACACAATCTCTGACCCTCTTCCTGCTTGCCAGACTCTTATAATAGCCTTTCTTTATTCAAACCAAAACCAACAAACTCAATCTTACCTTCTCTCGAGCCTCCTTTCGGTATGGTTTGCTCTTCATTACAGGCAGCAATTTTTAGGAGTTTATTTGGCAGTGTCATAAATTGTTGTTAGCAAAATTGCTTTGATGCTGCTTTCAGTAATTTTAAACTTGTATTTTTAATACACAAAGACTTTAGGCGTTATTGGCTTATCAGCCCATATGGAATAACTGATAAGGTCACATGCACACAGGCAAGGATTTCACCGCTGCATCCACCTTTTTGCTGCATCGAATTTACTTATTTGCCACCTTAATTCATAATTTGAATAACATGAGTCTATTAGCTCTTAAACATCATTTCCAGGATAAGAATGGATTTATTTCACTGTCGGAGATGTTGTAGTGGGGGTTAAGGAAACCCTGCTCCACTTGTCAGCATTTAAGAAAAAAGCAGGGGACACGGGACACAGCCCCCCTCGTTTTTGCGCTAGGGTACTGACGAGTCATGTAACGCATTGAAAGCTGTTAAAAGATTGTTGCTTCACGATAGGTCTGCCATTGACAATTGAACCAGAAAAGAAATGAGATGCAACGCTTAGACTTAAATGCACAACAAGCTTTATACCTATAAAAATTTAAACACAGTTTGACATGACTCACAAATATTAAAGATGTATTACCAGTACGATTAGTTGATTTTCATTATAACACGGTTTTTTAATCGGTTTATGGCAAGACAGGAATTTTAAATTGTTACATTTTGAATTTTGTTCATGTTCTGGTGATCCACGTAAAAATATCACTGATAGACTATGAAAGAACTATGTGTAAACAAAGAAAGGTCACAGTAACAAACTCCTCGACAGACTCTGATTGATGGATTTCTTGCGGCGAAAAGTCGATATAAATGTAGCGAATATAGAACACCCTAACGCGCCGAGAAAAAACGACAATAAACACACGTAAATTAAATTTGGCTGATATCTCGCCCCGGGATACGGGCCTTTACCAGAGCAAAAGTAAGACAAAATAGCTGAAAATAAGTTCAGAATTTGTTTCGGCTTCCTCCACAATACATGTACCACTACATCACTGTTAATGCCATGCTTAATAATGGCTACCACAGCCATATTAACGTTTAATTTTTTTGTTATGCAGACTGGGGAACTGAAGTGTAGGATGAGTCATTCACCTGAAGATAGTCTAACTTGCTGTGCGTGGTATCCTGATGGAAAAAAGTTTGTTACTGGTGGAATGAGAGGACAGTTTTATCAATGTGTGAGTGTTTTGAAACATCTCTTGCGGTAGCTAATTTCTTTGAAATGCAGCAGTTCGTGTTATATACCAAGTAGCTCTTGGTAGCATACTGTTAGGGTCACTGAAATTTGTTTGTTTGAATTTAGACAAGAATTTAGATACAGTCAATCATTATGGCAAATAAACCAGCTGCAAGAGTTACCTCTTGAAAAATGGCGATCTTTGGTATATCTCATTCCGACAGTTTGGTTTATTGTTGCCAGTTGAGGTGTAAATCAATTGCCTCGTATTATGCACGCAAGTTATGCGAAAAACATTTGCAAAAGAGGATACCTAGAATGGCCTAAAAATTAATTAAGACGCCAAAAATCAGTTGAGTATTTTCCAAAAGTTTATTTTGTTAGAGAATGCGTCTGAAAGTGGATAACAAGAGTTGATTTAAATTTGCGACTGAAAAGTATTCTGATCATATCTGAAATGCTGTAAATTTTGGTCATAATTTGGTTTCAAGGGCAGAAATTAGTATATAAGTACTTGCATTATATTGGCATTTGCGTACCAACATATCTGATGTTATTGATCGAAGGACTTGGACGGCAATGTCATTGAGTCTTGGGAAGGAGTCAGGGTGATTGGCGTCAGTGTTTTGGATGACAACGAAACTGTTTTAGCTGCAGACACCCACATGAGGGTGAGAACGTACAATTTTGAAGATAACAGAGACAGTGGGCTGTAAGTCTTACTTTTTAGTTAAACGAAAATGTTAGCTTAGATCTTGTTTTGTAGCCATTTGTAATTGTATTTAGGCAAAGAAACTTTTTGCACTTCGGAGTTTCAAAATATCACGAAATATCAGAAAAATCTCTAGTAATAGAGAATTAAACTCCTGTTATGTACGGAACTTGCTGTTAAAAATGGGTAATTGTCATTAAAAGCTATTAAAAAAGTTGATGAACCTGCAAGGCTGACAAATTTCGTCATTTTTCTCAATGTGTTCGGCCTATGTTTTACATACATTACATGACATGTTACTAATTACATAAAAAACGAACTAACAAACAAACTTACTCTACGAAAATGCTAAAACGATACCATAGGTAGCCACAGTATGCGCAGTAATTACATAAAGTTTAAAACATCTGTAGTCTGTCTCGTATTAGCTAAAAAAACCCAGAAAGTGTTCAAAAATGATGAAAGAGGAGATCGCAAAATAACATAATATCTCCTGAACAGACATAAAAGTTGAACAGAGAAGAACAAAACAGAGCTTTTATGGTGTCAATAAATACGATTCAAAAATCCAGCATATCCTGGCCCGTGTCTTAAACCTGCCTGTCTGTCTGCCTGTTCTAAACCTGTGTAGGCACTTTTCAAGAATATTAGCTCACTAAGGAATTTGAGTGGGAGTCTTGGTACAAGATTTTTGAATGAGTTAAGAGCAACGATGAACTACCAACTAAGTCTGTTTTATATTTGGACAGCCTTTGTTGTCACAGACTCCCACTTTTGTAATCTCACTTATCATTTTACGTAATTCCCCATGATGACATTATTTTTTCTCTTTAGAATCCACGAGAGTCATTCAATAATGTCATTTAATGTATCACAGAATAACCGATACATGATTCTCAATGTTGCACTACAAGTAAGTATAAAATTCCGAATAGAGTTTATCCAGGCTGTGCCCTGTAGTCCTTAATGTGTAGACACACGAAAGCTATCAATAGCACTTCTGATTAAATGTCTTTGCTCTTTAAAAGCTTCGGGTAACATTTTGCAGGTTTTTATAAAATGTAGCGTACTTCCTTAGAACTCATTTTCCGTAATTTGTAATAAAAACAGTGTAATGTCATTCTTAAACCATTCAAATTGGGCAGAGCACAAAAATTGTGAAAAAGTCTGTCCTCTTGGTCACATTTTTCAGATTTTTTAGTGCTCCAATTCCTTATACCATTAGTGCTGAATTAGTGATAAGATGAGAAATGCGGTAGCCATAAATTCAAAACATATTTAGCTTTGTCTTCCTCAATTTTTTCATAAACCTAAATATTACGCAAACCTAAAAGAAACGATCAATCTTGTCAATTTTCGTGTACGTGTCCGTGTACGTGTCCGTGTGCGTGTCCGTGTACGTGTCCGTGTCCGTGTACGTGTCCGTGTACGTGTCCGTGTACGTGTCGTTCACTGATTCGACCTTGTATCTAATCTCTATGCAACCTATCTTTATACTTTACTATTCAACGTATCTTAAGATTTTCTGTTTTTGATCGTGCTGATCGTGCTGATACACCCGGTAATACCAAAAAATGTTTTTTGAACATGTAATTTTGGCAATTTTTTTATTTTTTTATTACAAACCAACACACTATTATTTGCATGGACTTTTGAGAATGATAATTTATATGTTTTGCAAAGTTGAGCAAAAAGCTTGTGAGTAGATATAGAGTATAGTAACTGATTTCCATTTTTTTAATTCTTTTCAGGGTATAAATCTATGGGACATCAAAGACAAAGCTTTAGTTAGAAAGTTCCGTGGAGTTACCCAGGGCTACTATATGATCCACTCGTGTTTCGGAGGTGTCAATGAAGATTTTATTGCAAGCGGGAGTGAAGGTGTGATTAGTTGAATTTAGGCTCATAAACAAGTGGGTTAGTCGTTATCAAACAATCAGCGTTGCGAAAATGGGTACTGTGGAGAAATGTCTGGTGAAAGAAACCCCCAGCTTGTCAGATGAATTTCTGTGAAATATTTGCTGCAATAGCCCCCTGTTTTGGTAGCTGTCTGTATGAAATTAAAAAAGCCGGGTGCCAAAAATTTCGATAAATTAATTTTCAGTGGAAAAAGTTTCAGTGATGTTTTTTTAATTTCGGTGTAAATTTCGGTTACTGTTTAAACAGTTTCCATGAAAAGAAAAAAATCAGCGAATAAAGAACTGGAATACTTAGAATTATTTGTTTCTGTCTTAAACATATAATTATCTTGAATGCAGTTATTAATAACAATATATGAATATTGAAAATATCACGAATAAGATAATAAAGGGAATGGAGGAGTAGGCCTAAGGCAAAATCTAAATTTTCTTGAAGTCTTTATCGTCAAAAAATTCACAGTTGGTTGGGAATAATGTAAAATTCTACAGACACTTATCGTGTTTTCCACCATTCTTATGCATATACGCATTGGTGCTGAAATTTAACGCTGATTTAAGAATTAAGGCACCAAAACTGAAACTGCTGGAACGTTGGAAAATAATTAAGAGAAATAATGAAGGGCCATTAGAGGCATTAGTGCGATAAATAGAGAGCGTTAATTACTTGGAAGTAGAGGCCGAGGGAGCGGGAAGTAATTTTGAGATCGGGATTTTATTTGTTGATGATGAAGAAAAACAAGAACCTGAAAATGACCATACAGCAAAAATTATCTGCAAAAAAATACCATTCTCCCCGTCACATTCTTTCATATCAGATTCGAAACTGGAAGTACTTTACCTCTTTTGACATCTGAAATTTCAAGGAAAACACATTTCATCTAAAAACAAAATTTAAATTTTTTTGCTTGATTCTCTCTCTACTAAGTTACAATTTTTGTCGCTGAATCCTACGTCTTTACTATGTCTTTTGTTTTTGTCAGTTGTTGCCATGTTTCTAGCAAACATACCTTTTATGTGCAGACAATGATGTGTATATTTGGCACCAGCGGCTGGAAGGAAGACCAATTGCAACACTGAAAGGTCATTCAAGAACAGTAAATTGTGTTCACTGGAATCCAAAGATCCCTAGTATGCTAGCGTCAGCAAGTGATGACGGCACTATCAGAATCTGGGGCCCGTCACAAAGACTTGAAGACCGAGGTTAGTTTTGTAGATTTTCAGGAATCGCAAGGCTTTCATTATCAGAATTGAGGCTCTTGACCAAAATTGCATATGATAACAACTATACGCGTAGAATTCCATAAACTTGGTTTAATTTTAAATTATAATGTGTTGAAATTACTGGGCTCAATAGATTTTTATCTGGAACTCTCAATTTCTACACCTTTCTGGGAATATAGATTTTTGCAATGATTCTTCCACTCGGGGTTACCAAAGAATACCGTTGAAGGACCAATATAGTGAAAAGAGACAGACCAGGTGCAGAATGGGGCAGGGTCTCCCTTCGGGGAAGAAAGTTCAATTAGATGATTTGGGACGTTTTGAGATGCTGTTTCAAAAAATCGATGTTATACTGGCTGGTTGGGAGCCTTCAGCCTTTATTTGATGCATACCCTGTGGAAAAGTATCTCAAATTCCTTAGATATGGCAAATTCGGATGCTGATTTCGAAAATTAAAATTTTAAGGACGTATAAGAGGTTGTTTGGTTGCATTTCTATGTATCTTTCATGCAAAACAGACAAAAATGTCTTGATAAGAGTTGTCCTAATTAAGAAACTTTGGATTATTTTTTGGGGAAAAGGGAAATTATGCTGCTCTGATTCTAAAAGTCAAGGTTGTAAGGACCTATTGGAGTTCGTACAGAGCTGGACAAATGCTTATAAATGCCTTTTTACCCATCATAGATTGCACGAAGCTTTATGATTTGGTTTCAGGCTGCCAAGGGAATGAAAATGTTAGTAGTTATTTGTTGAAATCGAAGGAAGAGGCCCATAATTAATGAGTGAATTTGAGGAAAGAATAAAAGACACTTCTGCAGCTAAATTCTTCGACCCACCAAACGGGACCACTAAAGACATTTTAAGACAGCACCATTAAGGGTATATTTAGTAAAGCAAAAAACGAAGCAACTTGTCTTTCACCGATTAATTCTAGCAATGTTGTTAGCATATTATAATAAGCATGAAGCGGGAATAGATCTCCAAAACATCGTCTCTTTCCTTCGTGCCTCAGTTTTGAAACCTCTAAAGACAGCAGATGGTACCATGAGAAAGACAGTTTGAGGAATTATTCGGGCTACGATGAGACTTAGAAGTGGTGAAACAATGACGCAACCTACTCGAAATTACACTTTTGTAGATCTTCAACTGATATTCTTAGTCTCGTTAGCTCAATGACTATAAATGACTTGGGTTTAAAGAACTTAGCAATGGCTCCCTCTTAGTAAAGGCACCATGCCACACTTGTGGCATGTATGTATTCCATGCCACACCTACAAAGGTACAAGCATCAAAGGCTGCGAAAAAGAAGAAAGAAGTTTGAGTTAGCTCTATCTCAAAACGAATGCAAAAAGGAAGGTTCCTTACCTTTTTACTTTTTACTTATGAAATTGTTAATAGTGATGATGATGATGATGATGATAATGATGATGATGATGATGATGATGATGCGAACGTTCTAACAGAAGCAATGATAGTGAATATGGTTTGATGTAGACATCATTAACATGTACACTGCTTTAGTACATGATTTTGAGCTGAGGTAATCCCCAAAACACTCCAAAAAGGTCCTTACAACATTTATTTTTTTAGAGTTAGTACACCACAATTGCCATCCTCTGCCGAATTTGGCAGAATTTTTTTATTAGGAGGTTTCTCACCAGTTTTACATAAAAACAAGATTTTGATATGGAACTGTGGCCAAGCAAGCCCTTTCTCCACCATAATGTTGTTGATTTTCGAAAACTGCATCTCAAAATTGCTCAAGTCCACTTAATTTGAGAGAATTTTCTGGAGGGTGAATCCTTGTAATGCAATTGCGTATACTTTGATTACAAAGGAAATGTTGACATAAATTAGAGGCTGAAGATTTCAATCTACCTGTATAACATCAGTTTTCAGAATCAGCAACCCCAAAAAATTACCCAAACCAGCCTTATTAAACTTACTTACCCAAAGAGGGAGACTACCGCCATTCTCTGCTTGGTCTATGAAAGCAAAGAACAAGAAACTTTCAAGAAACCATAATCTTGGGCTTATTGTAATATGAGAAAATTTTGAATCATGTGAAAATGCGAAGTTTCAAGGTGGTATTTTGTAAAATGTGAAAACTGATTAAAAAACTTTATTTACCCTTATCAACAACTGAAAACAAGCAATTCCCATTTTGGTCGATTCTGTTCATGCAAACAGCCTAGTTCCTGCACAAACTAACATACCATAATAAACTGACAATTGTTGGAAAATGGTCCTAAAACCAGCCCACACCAATTTCCTGTACACCCTTATTGTGAATTGCCAATGCCAGCTAGAGACGATAACTGTAAGCATCCCTGTTCATGCAAATTGTTAATTGGTTAAAATCCACTGTTCTGTATTCTGACTGCAAGTAATTCCACCAATTTATTATGATATTTTTTTGGAAATTTTCATTCCAGCATATTTATCCCAGACCCCAATTTATTGCGATTTTGTAAATTTTCATTTTTACATTTGCATTTATATAGGTTAAATAGCAACCTCAATATTGAGGGCTTTGCTGATGAAATAGGATTGGCCACTGTCTGTACAGCCGTTTGACAAAACTTGGTTGTGTTGATTTAGGAAAAAAGTATGGGGTTGGTGGTTACTGAGCTCACATGCAGGGGCCTAAAGTATCTATAAAAAAGAAAGAAATTTGTGATTAATCAACAAAAAGGGATTAGTTTAAAATATTACTATACTGTCGATAAGAGTGTCTTAAATGAGTCCATGGTTGATGTCAGCACATTTTTTGGGATTTTGGAAATTTTCATGCCAGCGCATTTATTCTAGACCCCTTCGTTTATTGGGATTTTTGAAATTTTCCACACACCCTGTTTATTCCAGATTCATGAGTAGCTGCTATGGCAATGATTTTTATTGAGAAAATTAAAACTCGATCTGTAAACCTTGTTATCTTTAAGCTCTTGGTTTAGTCAATACTTTGTTATTTAGAGGATATAAAAATTTGATGTAATTTTCTTCTATTTTAGATGTTCTATGAATATGATGCTGGTAGTCTCAGCCAAGATTTTTCTAGCAAATGATGCAGGACACGTCCTTTCATATATGATAATGATGAGTACAGACACTTTTTTATGTAGCTTTGTCATCTATTTTATCTTTTGTCTGCTTTATTGTAGTACTAACAGCATAAAAAGGAGATTCCCTAAAGCAATCTTGTGAGATTGACTTACCCAAATTTTTTCTAAAACATGTTATAAACCTTTTTCATCAAAGTTGAAACAAAATTACCCTACCAAGTTTCCTTAAATTTGAATTTTGCATTTCAAAATGAATGATTGTATTCTGTTGCCAGCATAACCCACTGTGTTAGACAATTTTCAGTGATCTTTCAGGGGTTAATAACCAAACAGTTTTGAAAAGTCAGTATTTATGTGCAACAAAGTTTATCAGGAATCATATAAATTACACTATCCATATATTAATTAATGAATAATATATGTGTGAGAAGTGTATTGGTAACTCATTCACATGTTAATATAAATGATATAATAATATATTAATTTATTTTTCCTCTAGTCATGTTAGTTGTCACAAATCCTTTACCCCACTTTATAATGTTTTCCATTTAAGTCTGGTATTGAAGTCTGATTTCTATTTGTGATCATATTCTTAGTCTTTAGTTGATGTTATGAACTTTTTTACTGGTTGTTTCTTGTGTAAAAACTTTTGAATGTATGTGGACACTACAATATTAAAAGCAGTTGCATTTGTTTTCCTGGTATTCTGTTAGTTTTTTGTGTGGGGAAATTGTTTAAAGTTCTTCATACCCTCCTCCTTGAAAAAAATACATCAAATATTTATTTTTATACAAGCAGTTTTCAATTGTCATTTTTGTCCCTCGAATTAATAAAAAATTAACTTAATTTCCTGCTGTATCTTTGCCCCTATTTTCTAGAACATTTGGTATTCTTTAACATAACAGCACCAGTTTTGTCAGCTGAGGTAGAAACATAATCTTGATTATTTGCACAAAAAACTAAACGTTTATTGCCACTTCAAGACATACCTTACCGTGCATATCATTAATATTAAGAACCCCTTTCAATTTTACCACCTATTTTGTTCTAGTACTGTTGGTTGCTTTAGATTTCAAGAAGTACTCATCACAGGGCGTTTGTGTATATAATTTGTATATTTGATGTGTAACTATTTTACCATGTTTTGTCTAACTACTGGTAATTTTATGTACTTCAAATCATGGCTGTAATTTGTTAATAGTGAAATTTTGACCTAGAATCGTTATATTTATTGCAACAGTTATTGCAAATGTAGCAAGTTTGTTTGAGAGCATTCATCATAATTGAGCTCGTTTTGAACTTTGTTGTTTTTCTCAATCCTTCTTACTAATTTGTTTTTACTCTGAATTTAAAAATTAACAAAGTGAAGAATACTGAAAAGGAAGTTTGGAACTTTATATTGGGTTGCAACAAAACTCTCACAGAGATCTTGTACACAACCTGCATCTGTTTTGCAAGCTTTCTCCAGCTTAGATAGTTTAACATTTTCTATCTTTTGCAGACAGTTAATTCATAAATTTCCTTAATTTTTTACCATCATTTCCTGTTCTTCTGGTTGGACAAGTCTGTTACTACTATTTCTTTAAATTTCTTGCTTTTTATGTTGTATCTTGTGGGATTGACACATAGTTCTTCCATAAACTTCCATCAGGAAAATTGAATAACTGTAACATATACACTTACAGAGGTAATTCACTGGTTTGAAAAATAAGTAATGGTGACAGCATTGTAGGCAGGTTCATCAAAACTTGGACAACTTTCAAAGCCATTTACAAAACTTTGGCAACAATTTTGATCTTAAAACTGCAAAGTTTCCGATAAGAATGTTCAATAAAAATGTCTCATTTAACTTATTCATAGTGAAAATGAGTGGTCTTTCACTCCAAAGACTAAAGTAAGTATCCCAGAGCTAATCTTAATAAAAATTAACAAGTTGATGCATGGATAAACCTTTTCATTACAATGAAATATTTTTACAGAATATGCCAATCACCAGCAGCACTGATTTTATGCTTTCAAAATTCTTTGGTACATTAAGTTAATCTCCCAAAAAGAAACCTACTTTCTCAGGAGTAAGACAGTGCTTGGGTATTGCTAGACAGTAAGGTGTGTTTGGGAATTGCAGGGTAATGGGTTCTGGTGACAAACTTGATCAGTGATACTTGGCAATTGAAATGCCATTAATCAGACACAAGGACATCAGAGAGGGGGTGCAGGGGTCAACCACCCCTGTTGCCTTTTGATAGGAATGAGCAAGGGGATAAAAGTGCCGTTTCATAGAAGTTCCCCTGACATCGGTCTGTTGTAACAATCAAACAATTCATATGAAATTCTGATTGTACTGGGGCATTTCTCAAAACATTCTCATGATGGCTTTCCTTAAAACTTGTAAAGAAATTTCTTATGCCCATTTTCAAGAAACCTTCAGGTAAGAAAACAAAATGACAGTTACAAAAGAATGGTTAGTAGCAGGGAATTATTGTTCAAATGCCCTTCTACTAGGTAGAGCCTGTCCCTTTGCCCCTTGGTCATTCTGGTTTCCCTTATCAGAGAAAACTATCCTCTAGGAGGCCTTTTGTAAGGAAATGCCCATGCATATTGCCAAGTGCTTTGTGACTCTTTTGTGCGAGCAAACGTAAATGATCACTCTTATCAAACAAAAAAGTCTACTATATGTTCTTAAATTCTCAAGGTTCTCCATTTTAGAGATTTACTACAATGCTGATATGATTGAAATGACTTTTATGGTAATCAGTCTGTTCATGTTTCTTAAGTTGTCTGTAAGCTTGCTTAAGTTACCTGTAAGTATTTCAATGAACTAGGACCTTTTGTTCTTAGTAAAATGGCAGCATTTCTAGCTAGAACAAATCTAAGGATGTCTCTGCAAAGTCAATAGAGAGATGATCTGCTTGTATCTTTGCCAGTTGAATTCGAAGTAACCATTTCAAGAGTACTGAATTTCTCAAGAAGCTCTCTAAAAGGATGTAAAAGAGATCAGTTAATCCAGAAATCGAATTATGTTCTGTCAGTAATTAGATGATATTAGATCATATTAACTTGAAAACACATTGATGTTTGAAAGCACACTGGTGTAAATTCAGAAAATATCAAGTGGCATTGACATCTATAGGTTGAATATTCAAAGGCAAAAAGTCTTGGGCTACCTTTTGTATTAATTCAAATGAGGCAACAGATACTTACTGTTTTTGTTTTAACTGCAATTGTAATGTGTTCAATTCTCTGTCTTGTTCCTCTACATTTGTTTCTAAGCCTGGTTGTTTGCTAAGCATCTCTCGACATGATTGGAACTTTGATCGAAAAACAGCAACCTGAATGAAAAATGAAATCTGCACTAAGAAAAAGGCTGTAAAAACCTTAACACTAACATTCCCACATTCTATCCTTCTACACAAAAATTGGTGTCATACACTATAGATATAAAACTGCTACAAAAGAGGATTTCTATATTTGAAGAAATTTGTGTAGAATACTAAAAGTCTGGCCAGACTGCTTGAAAGTAAAAACCACAAATAGTGTTTTCTGTGAATTTTATAAGGAAAGATGCTTGTCAATAAAAGAAGAATGTCTAAACAAAAGCGACAAGCTCCCATGCCTTATTTTGACCCCTTGTATACTGGTACAGATCTGAATGACCACAAATTCATCCGGGGTTCAGTCTAATGTAAAGAAAACAACAAAAAGGGGTACAGATCCAAGTCGGTTGTGTTTTAATTGGAACAAGCTGAAGTAACTAGAACATTTCAATTCATTTAAAAAGCTTGAAGCTATCGAAATATGAATATAAATTATTATGCTGGAGTTTGGTTAAATCATGTCATTGAGGTTGCTGCTTTTCCAAAGTTAAACACAATACCTTGAAAGAGTTGATGTTTATGGTTATGGTGTCCTTGATATAATTTGCTTTTTTAAAAAATACGCTACTCCCTCACTGTCTTGCATAATTTGCAGCCCTTTCCCTGATTATAAGAAATGTAATCAATAAAACAAACCCTGAAGAAGTACAAGGTACTCGATTTCACACCTCTAAATCATCTTTAGTAGGAATATTAAATAAAGACATTCTATGGAGAAGCCAAAAAGTACCAGATTATGAAGTAAAATATCAACTCTTAAAACAATTGCAGATTTTCTAAAAATTTGACTCTTGCTTTTGTACATCTTCACCATTTGAAGAACCCTGGTTACACCAAGAAGCGTGGCTTTGTATATACAAACCAAGCTTTACATACTGACAGCCTTTCTAAGTAAAATTTAAGTTTCACGCCATTTTGTGAGTGTCTTTTACATTCAAACAATTGAAAGTACAATCTGGACTCATTTGATAAACAATAGATTTCACACAGTTGAATTAAGAACATAAACTTGGCCAATATGTACTAAAGAAACTCATGCATACCCTTCTAGTGATATCTTGCTGTTGATCTAAGCAGCTTGGTATCATTTCTACAAGTTCTAGCACCATAGGTATTAAGTTCATTTCATTTGTAAGCGATTGTTGGACTCCGATTTGTTGATTCATATTTTGATTTTTGAATGCTCAACAGCAGAATTTTGACTTTTGTATGGTCAATTCCTACTTAGTTTATGTCTTAATAAAAATACTATTCACGTATAAAAAACCAAGGAAGCTCTTTTAATTCAAATTACGCGATCCCCCATCTAATGATGATAACCTGGAATTTCTTTCAATAGTACTTTTTCACAGCTTCAACCACTATTGGCCGCCATTAATAATTTTTTTCCGAATACCGCGTCCGGCGTCAGAGAGAGGCTCAGCAAGGCATCATGGGAGTAGACATGTGCCTTGTGAATCTTCGAGGCCGACATTAGTCCTCTTCGTACAATCAGAAGGTATAGGCTCACCGCTGCAAAGTCTCGATACACTCTCATTTGAGTGCACTAATTTGTTGAGAGTACTAAGCAAGTCGGCCTTTCATCAATAATGGTATGATATATTAGCCTATTAATCACATTGCTAAGGATATGTTCCCTGGAAGCATAGTATTTTTTACCTTGAATGCTAGAAAGCCAATTTTTCTATGAAATAGGCCTACCCTGATTGTTTAGAAGAGTTTCCTGCTCTTATCAAAAGTGGAGATTAAGCGAGTTTAGCTTAATGTTCATTTGTGTCTGGCTTAGTGAAAACGAAACGTAAGGTTCTCCAAAGCACCGGACCTACAGTGTTTTCCCTTCTTGCTTCATATTAAAAATGTGCTTGGGGTCCGTTTAAGTTCTTTCATTTGTAATTTGAACAACTTGAATTATCTCTGTAAAGGTCGGTATATCATAAGTTGGAGGCTTCATTTGTACAGAAAAGAGGAGTACAGAGAAAAGACCTTTAAAGGAGTAATGAGCGCCACTGAATTTGAAACCCCTAATTTCAACTTATATTGCTTCTGAATACAACTATTTACAATTATATACCTAACTTTCAAATAGGTCTGGAATGTTGTCAGTTTCAGTAGAATAACACAGTGCATGAAAATATACATTCTTTCTTAAAGTAATATTGTGCTTGCTTGATCAGTTGCTAGACATAAAGACATCTAGTATTTCACTGTTCTTTTATTGTATATACAATGTATTATTTAATGTCTATTGAAGCAAATTCAAGTTGATTTTATGTTAATAAATATTAATTTATGATATAGGCAGCAGCATACAAGGAAAAGCAAGCTCCCTTTGAGGATGCACCCATCCATCGTATCAGGATCACACTCACAAGCAGAAATGTTCGCAGTTTAGAAAAGGTTTGTGCTGATCTCATCAAAGGAGCAAAAAGCAACAAGCTTGCTGTGAAAGGACCTGTTCGTCTCCCAACAAAAACTTTGAGGATCACATCAAGGAAAACACCATGTGGTGAAGGTTCCAAAACCTGGTCCAGATATGAGATGAGAATCCACAAACGTCTTATTGACCTCAAGAGTCCTTCTGAAATTGTCAAACAAATTGTATCCTTTTTTGAACTGAGTTTAAATCATGTTCAGTTTTAATGGATCATCTTTCATTTTGACCTATAAAGCAGTAATCCCTCTGCTGTTTTTATTAAGGTAATATTTAAACTGTCCATAAGAAACTTAGCTGTAAGACCACCAAAAAAATTAAGAGACCAAAATACCATTCACCTTTAACTTTGAGAAGCTGCTTGCAAATCCTTCTTTTAAAGATAATGTGTAAATGATTTTTCCTTTTTATGATTAGGCACTTCCTGTTTAACTGGCATAGTTTTTTAGAAAGAAGAGCTCCTTGTGACTTTTTAGGTGTTCTATTTCCCGCTATCTTGTCATATGTTTTACTGTTTCTAAAAAGTAGCTTTTTAGAATTGTTTATTCAAGAAACTTTTCTCACTGATCTCTGCATAGAAGCTTTTTGGTGAAAGCATACTAGGGATGTTTAATAAGTTAAAATTGAACTGTTTTGCTTGTCCTGCTTTATCCTTAACTTTTTATTAGACTTCAATCAGCATTGAGCCTGGAGTTGAAGTTGAAGTGACAATTGCAGATGCATAAATGAAGACATTATGGTCCTAATTGTACTTAAGATCTTCATTAAAAAGCAGTGATGCAACTCTATTTGTGTTGCTTTGTCTTGTGTGATTCTCCCTATGTATAATCCTAGAAAGTGATTTCTACTTTGAAAGTGAATTTCTAATGATAATGATAAACATTTTTGAATGTTGATGCTACATAGCTTTGTATGCTCAAATGTACTAGAGCTAATTCAAGCCAACTAAAAAATAACTACACTAATAATCTTCTCCACTTGTTCATGAAGGTTATGGGAATTTTGACATTTAGGAGAGTTTCAAACGAGAGTAAAGAGTAGCTAACATTTTTGTTGACAACTTTCTTGCATTAAATGAAAAAAGGAAAAAAAGCAACAGCTGTTAACAGCCTAGGGAAAAGTGTTAGCTGCTGATAACAGCCTGCTCTACTAAGGTCCTTAATAGAAGTAGGGGTCTTAATAGTTAGGGGGGTCAGACATTTTTCAAAAAATAAAAGGGGGCGCTGGAAATCTGAAAATCATGAGATGATTGTTTTTTTCGGGTCAAAGGAAGTTTCCAACTAAATTTCAACATAAACTGGTGTTCATTTTTAATAAAAGCAACATGATTATGACTATGAATTGACAAAGAAAAAATTACCCTGAGTAATTGGAAATTGTGTGATGTCAAAGTGCAATTTTCAATTGCCTGTGGTAATTTTTTCTGGGAACCCTGCATGTAAAGGAAAGAGGATGATAAAATTTATGTTTCTAAGTTTTGTCCTGCTGACTTTATTTAAGATGTCATAACCCAATGCCCTTCAGTAGGATCCTATTGTCTATAAACAAAAGCTTTTGAATCCGTCTCCCCAACAACAACTCCTTGTTATAACTATAACCTGTTTTTCTAAAAGGAAAAGGTTCACTCATTTACTAAAAATGCAATGCAATGTTTTTTTTCTATGTTAAAACTTTTGTACAAATTTCATAATTGCAAGAACAAAGGACAAATAAAATAAGGGATATGAATCACTACATATAAAAATTAATAAACAAGAGGGGGGGGGCAACTAAGCTCCCGGGTGGGGTTCAGAAAAAATTCGAAAAATTGATAAGCTTCCCCCTTCTATTAAGGACCTTAGAGTAGGGAAAAGTGTCAGCTTTGTTTGAGACAGAGCAGTGTCAAGGGATGTCAGTATTCGAGCAAAGCTAAACAAGAAATTTAATCTAACCAATTGGTTTTGTAATAGTAAATGTACAAAAGTTTTCATACGTCAACCAGCTGGTGATCCATTTCTTTAGAAGGAAACAACAATGCTAACTTTTGCTTTAAATACCAATTTTATTGTGATAATGAAGAAATTGTTTCCTTGAAAACCAACAAAGCAATAGGGCCAGACAATATACTAGCCAAAATCTTTAAATCCGCCATTGATGAAATTGAAGACGTTGAAATTGAAATTGAAAAATATATCCTCTACCATGTGGTTTCAGGGAAGGGTATAGTACCCAACATGCACTTCTGTGTCTTGTTGAGGATCTAAAAAAGCATACCTTGGTGAGAAACTGATTACTATTTTGATGGATTTATCAGAAGAATTTGATTGCTTATCACATGGCAAATTAATAACAAAATTACATGCATATGTCTTTAATAACGGTGCTTCAAAACTTTTATGCAGATACCTCCAAGTAGGGTTCAAGGAGCAAAGCTTAACTCTAACTGCAGTGAATCGAGAGATATAATCAATGGAGTCACGCAGGGATCCGTTTTAGGCCCTCTGTCGTTCTTTTCTAAATTATATCTTTCTATTTCTAAAGAGAAGTGAAATATGTAATTTTGCCTATGACAAGACAATTTGGATAAAAGGGCAAAGAATTAGTGCCATGTTTGTAAGTAAAAGAATGTTGTGAACTACTGTCAACAACGCTTTGGCCACGTATTCAATGCTACCATGTCATTGATCAAATGTTTATCTGTTGGCTTAGGTAATAGTACAACTCCCCAGGAAGCTCGTCACCAGTCCACATTTATGCCTACGTAGAAGTAACGACAGAGTTGGAATGGATAGGTGTGTGATCGGTCAGAATGATAAACTCAAAGAAATGTAATATTCTCGCTCTCTTTGTTCTTTCTCACCTTGCTTAAGCCCAAGACACAACAAAGAAAGGCCACGGTAGCAGGCTGCTCAACAGATTCAAATTTAATGCTGGCGGCGAAAAGTCGATGAAAATGTAGGAACACCGCAACGCGCCGAGAGAAAAAACAATTAACACAAGTAAATTAATAGAAGCTAATAGTTAATATTAGCTAATATGCTATAATTTGCTTATGTTTTTGTTATTTGCTCTCGGCGCGTTGCAGTGTTTATTATTTATTTTGATTTACTGCCTAATGACCCCAAGACTTGAATCTGAAGGTAGACAAAATAAAAAGCTGGTTCAGAGATAATTGCATGTTTTTGCCTAAGAGATCAGTGTTTGGAGAAAGTGAAATAAGAATTGGTGATTATTTAATCAGAAACACCGATAAAGAAAATAACTCAGTGTAATACTTGACAATCATCAAAAGTTTGATCACTACACTAGGTGTATTACACAAAGGTGTAATACTTGACAATCATCCGAAGTTTGATCATCACATTAAAACAAGATTTGTAATGAAGCAGGAAAGAAGATAAGTGTCCTTGCCAGAACATCACCTTATTTAAATGGAGAGAAAAAAACTGTTAATGAAATCGTTTATCATTACCTTCTTTACTTACTGTCTTATTGCTTGGATATTTTGTAGCCGAAAAAGGAATAATTTAACCAACAATGTTAACAAAAGAGCACTAATGATTGCATATAATGAATATAATTCTACTTTTGAAGCTCTGCTTATCAAAGATAATGCTTCAACGATTTAGCAACAAGACCTGCAGCGAATAGCCATTGAAATGTATAAAACTAAATATAGTGATATTTCTAGACTTCATGAGTCTCTATATAGACTCAGAAACGAGGCATTTGTTACTACAAAAACTATGGAACTGTTTTCTACAAAACAGAAACAGTGTCTTACAGATGTAATCAGAATTAGAAAAACATACTTGCCAAAGTAAGAAATGCAAACAGTCTAGAAGAAATATTTAAAAGGCTAATAAAACAAATCACCATTCTGTGCTCCAGCAAATTATGCATCCCGTATATAGCCTAAGTAGGATATGTCGCATCATAGTTGGTATAGTGTGATCGCATAGATAAGATAGAACTTGGATTCCAACTTTTGATAACGTAGAAAAAAAGATCAACCGTTGGGTAAGACATTCTTAAAGTGATCTTGACATTTATTTTCAACTGTATCAGCATGACGAGTCATTGTTACAAATAAATCGGTAAACTTCGTTTTCGTTTTTCGTGAATAGTGATTTCTTTAAGTGAATATTGATGTATATGTGAATATATGAAAATAGCCCGAGTGAATCTTGTTGTATATGTAATACCTTAAGAGTGATATCCTTTTCCCATTACTCTGCCCAATGCTTCATCTTCTTTGCTTTTTGAATGGGCTTTGACACAGTCGGCTTTTGAGTTCCAAGATGTCAAATGCGAACCATCACGCTCACAGATAAGAAACTCGATTAAGCGCACTAGAAAGAATTGTGGGTATGTTAATTTCAATTTAGGCCGCGTTAAACAACATCTGTTGAAAGGATGAAGTTATTTTGCAGAAGAGTACCCGAAATGAATCAGCGAAGGAATTCCGACAGCAGTATCAGAAGAGTACCCGAAATGAAACATGCCCGTCTTTTAGTTTTCTTGAGGCTTTTTTGGTCTTTATTCTTTTTGTTTCCTGGTGTATTAGTTTGATCTAAAAAACATTTGTGTGACACTAATTTCGACTTTCAAGACCACTCTCTAGATTTTCAGACCACTGCTAGTTGATAAGTTCATATTTTAAACATAAGACCCAGGAAACGATATAAGTTTAAACAGAAGAGATCTTTTGAAACTCTTGATACATAATTTTCAAATGCTTCACTAGGCTTTGGGGCAAACTTCCAATTATACCGGTAGAATAATTTATATCGGTCTTTGTAATTTGTTTCACTTTACAATATAAAAAAACAAGTTCTGCGAGGAACCTAGGCTCTTGCTTGCAGAATTACATGACATCGGCTTTCCTCCAAATGTCGTTGTTATCCTACTTTGATTTCTAACCAACCAAAATCTAGCTTTCCATGAGGATTTTATGTAGATCAAATCGGATTTCTGAGATTGGAAGAAGTATTAAAGATCAAAATCAGTTTTTGAATCTTCTTACCAATTTAAACTTTTAATGCAACAGAAGGCGATACCAGAATACAATCAAAACTGACAGGTATTTTTGTGCCTTTTGGATGGCACAGGCATGACGATGAGCAGTTTTGCAATACCATAAAACGTTGATAAATTCTTCCCAGTTTCAACAGCAGGGCTTGACTTTCAACTTTTCCCTTATCATAAGCTTATAATTGCTCGTCCTCGTTTTAACCGTTGGAATAATTTTGTAGCAAAACATTTTGAAAACCCATTGGCAGCGATATTCCCATAGAAAAATACCTTTAATAATTTAAATGAATATAACTTAGATATAAATGCAAAAACAAATAGATGTAATATGCAAATAATTGATATTGGTATCAAGAAACAGCTTTTATGATATTAAGGGATCAAAGTTTAATGTAAATAATGCATGGTTTTCTTATTTAAAAAAAGCAGGCAAATCGAGCAGTCAATGATGGATGCTCAGCAATTGATCATAAATACAACTTGAACATTGACTTCTACTTTTCTACTTCAAATAAAAGGAAAGGATAAAGTAAACTGAACGGCAAAAGTATCCCGCTCATTCTAGACGATAAAAACATACTCCTGGTTCCGGAGCCTCAACAAAAGAGATGGTTAAACATATGCTTTTTTACCCACGTTTGATCCAATGTTCTCCTGAGGCTCTGGTACCCAAGGTGGTAAAAGCACTGAATTTTTATAACAGAGTTGTAGTATAATCGAATGCAGGCCTGTGACCCTTTGTTATCTTCTTATGCGCAGGGCTTCTTCCCGAGTATGAAATTTGTGTCAGGGTTGCCATTTGACCATTTTAATGGCCACCTTTCTCTATTTTGACCGTTTTTCAAAAACCCTTAACCGTCAACAATTGATTTGGCCAAAGAAGCTATAGTTAGGCAAATATTTGCCGCCTATTAAAAACCACGAAAATACAATGGAAACAAAGATTTTTCCACAGATAATACACGATATTTTGCAAAATAATCAGAGATTGCTAATAGCGAAACATGAAGCAAAGCTGAAGATACAATGAAATGAAGTAAAAGCTCGCTGCAGTGGCCGTGTCGGCTACTGCAGAGTAGGAATAAAATGGCCGTGACCACGCCCATTTTGCCTCTTCTCAGTGCTTTGTACCATTAAAATCTCCCTTAGGAAAGTGATATCCCCCTACCTAGCGGTTTTAAATCAATTTCTAGAAGAAACATGTGGACTATGTTTTGGCAAATGTGGGGTGGGGGGAGGAGGAGGGGGTAATAATAATAATAATAGTAATAATGATAATGACAATAATTACTTTATTACAGTGTCAGATTGATTTAGTATTTCTGCTAATCGGCGACACCATTTACATACAGCTTATTGAAAACTGAATCTTTAAGAATTAATGTATCAAAGCTAAAAGTATACAAAAATATCAAATTCTGAATACATTGAATATGATAAATATATCAAAGTCTACATGAAGACTACCGGTATTCATGTACCGTGACAATTTCAAATCTGATTCTAATTTTTGACAAAGTTTTGTAGATAGTGAGGTGCAAATTTTATGACGTCAACTGGGAACCGCGAATTAGCCAAATTTTAGCTTTCTTTGTATATTTGATTGGCTGGCCGAGTTTGATCGTTCACGGTAAAGTATTTGGCCGCCAACCATTCCAAACATCTAGCAACCCCGATTTGTGTGATAGCAAAAATTGATCAAAAGGTCACCTCCTATTTAAACAAGAAAACAATGCCAAGTTGAACGTTGAAAGTTGTTTCAAGATCTGAAAGAACGTGGACAATTGACGACATTCTTCTGAATCCCTCGCATGTCCACTTAGGCTCATTAGCCACCTCAATCTATGTCTTAATCTGAGATCCGCTATTAGCAGCTGGGATTATAAGGAAATTCGACCGAAGGCAATTCCCTGTTGCATTAGATTTTGCCGGGTTGGCGTTGCCTACAAGCGGTTAAGCTCTCTATAAATAACAATGCTTTTGTATTGTTAACAAATAACATGGTTTTGAAAACAATGCCTTCTCCAATCATGGTTTCAGAACAGCAGAAAGGTCGTGAGTAGAACGGTGCTATACGGTAGACGGCGAGTGCTGAGCGGTGCATCGCAAGTGCAAAATGGGTTTCCAGCAAGGAATTTTGCGATATGTTTTAGCTTTGCAATTAGCAATGCTTTTTTCGTTTTGCAAAGCGTCTTTCGATGAATTTCTTTATGATGTCTCAGGAAGCAGAGACTTCGGGAAAGCAATTGCCAAAGTTGATCTGCCGTCGCCGGTTCACTTTTACAATGAGAAGTTCACGGCCATATATGTAAGTTATCAATTCATTTATTGTTTGAAGATACGTTACATTTTATCGTCGCATCATAATTTAAACCACAAAAATAACGAATTTGACGGTTGGAAAGTTGTTACATACAGTATGTTAAAGTGAAAACTTTGTTGAACAAAATTGACCTAAAATACAATCTTAATACAGACGCCCAAGCAGTTAATAGATGGTTTCTTACACAACAGAATCATGCTGGAATATTTTGCTGATTTTTATGCACTTGAATTTTTTTTATATATGACGAACACAATTCCTTTTTCAACTATGGCTATATCCTATTCAGGTGAAAACGTTCCTTTTCAGCAGCCTTACAGGAAATTAGTATTGACCTGGTTGATCAGTTTCTGTCACTAGATTATTTTCAAGGGAGCTAACATTTGGACAAGATGACTCCCTCTTATAAACTTAAGAAGGCAGGAGAAAGCCTTTCGCAGTAGGACAATAATACTCCCCTCTCTTTCGAAGGATTGCAAAAATCATTTACATTTGAGAAAACTTTCTTGCCAACAAGCAGCTCCCTTTCTCTTTCCAAAAACTTCGAAAACTCCATTCCCCCCCCCCCCCCCAAGCTGACCTTATTCTCATAAATCAATATTTTAGACAGTTTTTAAGTAGCATTGTGGTGTGGGGCAAAGTCATTCTGTGAGAAACTCCAAATCACTCGCATTTAGAAATACTAAAATTTTTTTGCTAACATAAGTTTATCGTTTTGTGTAGATATAACAATTACTTTGTTTGTGAGTTTCTAAACGTTTATTTCTTGAAAAATGTTGCCTCGATTGGCTGGCGCGGAATCTTTGTAGCTGGCCTTCTTTGCTCTGTGTCTCAATGAATGGATTCACCAGCCATAGAAAATCAGAAGTGCCATCTGTTTCTTTGTCATATTTCATGATATTTGAGGCAGACAGCTTCAAAACATTCCTACTGTTTCTTCCAATGTTTTTTAAATATGACATATGTAGGCTAGCATACTTTTTCGTGTTGAGTCGGATCGAATGACTTCGAACACGGGACCCTGTCAGACTTGGACTTCTAATGTCAGAATTTGTTCATTCAGTACTCGTTTTCATAGCAAATAGTTGGGAAAATCAAGTATCATTGCTATCCACAGCATTATTTTGCATCTACTGGATGAAGTCTTTAGACCGCAAGGACGGTCTTTTTAAATCCTTTAGAAAACTTAACTGGGTTCGAATTATTACATCAACGAAGTGGAGAGACTTTGGTTAGATAAAAGAGAACATCTCTGTTGGTTTTGATATTAACTTGCACGAACTTTTTGTCAATGATGACGCGTTGACTTTATGATCAATGGCCCTTTATACCCTGCTTTGTACAGCAAAGAAACTCTCAACTGGGCTTAGGTCAATGTTCAAATGTTACATTGCGTGACAATTCGAAAGCGAGTTGATGTCAAGTGGATCTCGCAAGATCACAACTTGGACATAAAAGAAATCTTAAAAACTTCCTTTTGCATTGGGTATTAGAGCTCCGCAAGGATATTGGCAAACAAACCTGTGATGTGAAGCCAAGGCATTACGGATACATGTCCTTTGAACTGATGAATCTGTGATTATAAAGGGCTTTCATTTCAATGATGATGCACCTTGTTAGATTAATGCTAATCCTGCTATTGTGTGAAAATGAGCATTTCCACTTCAGCTTGATTGCCGAAGGATTAGCTTCTGTTGCAAAGAAGAAGCGGCAAAGAAAGTAAAAACGGCTCGGTGTATTCGGTTCTCATTCGGTTCGCCTTCAGAACCAGAGGAAATTTGCGAAATTGACTTTTGAGGCACAAATACAGGGCACTCGCCCTGATTTACTGTCTCCCCGTCTCGAATTAGTACAATATAAATTGATTAAATGGGCCTGGATTGAGTTAAAGTTCAATGTTTAAGAGAATTGAAGCAGACTTAACAACCCGTCAAAATGCGTTTTTTTAGCGAGGTTTTTGTTTTTTTGTACAATGAGGGTTGAACTCAATTGATCTATTGCTCTCCATTCTTTTCAATTGTGCTGTTTCTTGGGGATCATGTATAAATCAATTTTGGAATGAGTTTTAAAGTACATACACTTTAGTTTGGTATTTTCTCAACCTTTCACTTTATATACAATAAGAGAAAAAGCGAAATGCGAAAAGAGGCACACTAGAAAAAAACTTTACTCTACCCTTCCAATTCTTCAATTCTTTTAGGAAACAAATTCAACGTAAAAAATATACATTTAAAAGCTATCGAGCCATCAGCTGGTGTCATTTTCCATCCCTGTTTTATCAAAATATGTTTCGATTGGCTTTGTGATGACAATGGCTCTTTGTCACTAACTTTAATGTAGAAAAAGATAAAATTGGAGCGCAAACATGGCTTTTTCCTTAGCTTAAAGCGTTCCAATGTAGTAATAGTGGCAAAATAGATCGAACTTAATCGCTAGAAAGAAGTTACATGCAGAAACACTCATTTAGGACTTTGTCAATATAAAATAGAAACATAGGCTTCGAGAAAAATTGATGAATAACGGCAATGCATTTGCACAATTTGGCGATTCTTGAAGAAAACACATGTTGTTCATCCATAGCGACTTTTAAGTCATTGGTAGTTGGGAAAATCAGAAAGTAGCATTTTGCACAAAGTGGGTTCCCATTTGTGAATAGCTTTAAATCAAGTTTTTAAAAAGCCTCAAAGTTACAGCAGGCCAGTAGGTTAATTGTATAATAGAAAGATAAGGTTAATTTTCGTTGATTTCTAATGTTAATATGCTGTTTAAAACTCATGCAAAATGAATCATTTGACGTATTGAATTAAAATATCTAATGTTAAACCTGGCAAATATTTGCACATCTGTCTGATATTGTAGAATGTGATGTATTTACTCAATTAATGGAGGCGTTTAGACCATGTTTGCTTGCGATAGATGTCTGGATGGCACAAGGCTTTTGTCGTTATAGTATTATATTGAGATCATGTTTGTTCGAATCAACGCCGCAATACGTGGGTTTGATCCAAGATATGAGTTAAAAGAGACGAGAAGCTCTTATGTGTTATATTTTGATTAGAAGAATGTTTCTGAAAATTGCGGAAAAATGGTACGTTAATTCGACTAAAATAGTGTTTGCCTAGCTGATGCGTGAATGGGAAATAGGCCTTAGAATGGGATATTGAAGGTTTCAAATGTTATTGTTTTTGAAAAAAAATTATAGATAATCTGAAATGTTCACTTTTTGAGATAAGTACAAAAGAGAAAGCATAAATTACAGTTGCATACATAATTTTTTAAACTGGTGGTAAAATGCTGGCATGGATTCAGCTATTTTCTGATTTGGCTTGTTTCGTCGAAGCAACTTGCATGTCAGTTCGTTTAGACAAAAAACTTGCATGTCAGTTCGTTTAGACGAGAAACTTGCAGGTCAGTTTCTTAAGACGAAGCAACGTGCATGTCAGTGCTTTTAGACGAAGCAACTTGCACGTCAGTGCGTTTAGACGAAGCAACTTGCACGTCAGTGCGTTTAGACGAATCAACATTCCTTTCAAAGTATGCGGACACACTGTTTTCAATGCAATTTTTGCTACTCTTTACAGGCGCATACAAACGGATATGTCACCTTTGCAGATGAGAAAATCTGGATACCAAGCTATTTCAGTCAAAACAAGGTCATGGCACCATGTATGGTTGAAATACAAGATAACAATGACCTTGGATCAATTAGAATTGCTGTGACGTCAAGGGAAGAGCAATTGAATCGAGCAAATTATGACGTTTACGCTCACTTTGCGCGCGAAAAAGAATTCAGAGCCAAAGCAGTTGTTGTTGTTACGTGGGATGGACTTCTTTCGCAGGTTTGTTCATCCAGTTCACTTTTAAAAACTAAAGTAGGTAGATGTTTAAAATTTAAATAGAGAAGAACAAGTTTGTTCACAAATACAAATTATAAACTAAACTCCAACATGGCTTGTGGCTCCTTCCTTATAATTTGTTTGTATTTGTTTCTACCTAGCATCCGAAGGTAGTTTTAGGGCACTGAGAAGCTATGCTTATCGAGCAGTGTCCTGATCCTTCCTCTCGATGTGACCACATCTCGTGATTCCTACGCCTGGAATAACAGAGAGCTGGCGACTCTCCCTACTCTGGGTGAAAGTTTGGTCATGCCAGGGACTCGAAACACGGACCCTTGGGTCTTTAGTCAGCGCCTCTAACAACTGTTTTAGATTTGCTTTTTAAGAAGCAGTGTAAAGCCATCATATTATCTAAAATAGATAGAGTAGGTGGTCTACATTTAGGAACCTTTTTTTATTGATGATTCAAGAGTACGCCAAACTTCATTATATAGGTTAATTGACGTAATATTCTTTCAAAGTTTTAAATAACTTAGAATGAAGAAAAAAAGCGAGGAGAAAGCAGGAGCTATGCCATCCACTGGCAACTGTCTTAATGCTAACTTCAACGTTACGACAACTTTGTAATATGCTGGAAATGTTCTTGCATCCAAAGAAAAGTTATTTAGTGTGCGTTCGTTCTTTTTTACTTCGTTCTTATGTTTGCTACAACATGGCTTTATTTGTAGGAGAGTTTCCTTTCTTGCCTTTCTAGAAAACGACGGTTCAAAATGTAATCATCATAGGGAAAGAAAAGACATTTGCTTTGTTTCTTTTTAAAAACCGGAACGGTTTCACATTCGACAACTCTGTTCGATTTCTCGAAGCTCAGGCCGGGTTTAGCAGCGGAGACAGTGTTAGGTGAGAGTGACTTGAGCCCATAGGCATGATTTCTGGTGATGACTTCTCTTATATTCAAAATGCTTTTTTCTTCACTACACACTTTTTTATAAGAATACCTAATTTTTGCTGAGCCTCGATAGTCGTGTAATAATAAGGTATTGATATGTATAAATTCATTTCAAATGAATTAGCCATGGATATAAGGCAGATTGTTTTTTGAACAGGATGTTGCAGAAAATAAAATCACAAGCTCGCATGCACTAAGTCTGTTGTTAGATTTATCTCATTCGAAATTATAAGTTCTGTTCTTACCTTTTAACTGATCGTAGGCTCACAGAACTACTTGATGCTCGGCGTGGTCGGCACATTGAGTACCTTTTCAAGTATTCTAATACATTGACTTCTGGAAAGTGGATGTTCTTGATGGGATCCTCTGGCCTCTTTCAGGTGCAGATGCCTGATTTGCACCCAGTTTACAACCCAACCAGTGGCAGGATAGTTCCTCAAGGTTCGTAACTGTAATATCATGACCTTTTGTTCCTGAGAATTAAGGTCTCGAAGCAAACGCTATAAGATAAAACTTTTAAACTGATCGAAAAACCTTGTCAAAGAGTTTATCCTACAAGGTTGTTTTTACTTCTTAATTGCGCGCGTGACCAGAAGATACTGCGCAGTTCAAAGTTCAAAAGTGACATCTTCAAACGCTGTTAAATCGCTCCGCCGATTCACTGTAACACAATCGTTTTGTTTCTTTAGATACTGACGAATGCAAGGAAGGCCTTTCAGTGTGCCATCGATTTTCGGATTGTTTTAATGTGAACATTGGTTACAAATGCAAATGCACTGCTGGATACTTTGGCAATGGAAGAGTCTGCATTAGGAAATGTGAATATTACTCACCTGCCTAATCCTATTTTAAAGATCTGTGAGAGATTTTAGAAAATTTCTATATTGCTCAGCATAAACTCTGCGATCTGGTTCTTGGTATCTTAAAATCCCCGAGTGTCCAAATAGCCTATAATTTCAATGACAATTAAACGCATAGAAATTACGTTTACATTTTATAACCAAGTTACATTCTGAAGTGAACGTAACAAAAAACCGAAAGATCTTAGCTACAGTCTTGGGCTCCAAGATGATAATGGAATTCGAATGTTTGGCAGTATGGTAAAAAGTTAGTCTTCATTTAATTGGATATAATCATCAAATATATTTTGTTGGTCCTTACAACCTGTACTTTATTATTTTTTGATCCATGTTAAGAGGTACTAGTGAGATTTTGCTGAAGATATGACCATCTACTTCATAGATTCAATTGTTAATCTAGAAGGAAAAGTCACTGGGAAAATAAATGATGTTGGAGTTGATCGTGCCTCTTTTGCTGCGCAAGTTTCAAGTAGAAATGGAGATCTCGTTCTTTCTATCGATCCTGTAACATCAAGAATCGGTCATTCTTTGAAGATGCTACCAGCTGTCGCTGGAATAGTCGGCTGGCTGTTTGGAAAGAGTAGTGATGGTAGTCAAGGTATAAGTGTTGTTGGAAACCGATTCAAAGCTACAAGCATCATCACCTTCAAAACAGGTAGCACAAATTTAACATGATTTTGCAGAATTACTTTTCCAATACCTATTTCTAAAACCCCGTTTACTTTCTTGAAGTCTTTCTAACAATGTATCAGCCAGTCTGATTGATGCATACACGAAGAATTTGATATCATATCATCAATCTAAGTTGATCTTGGTACATTTGGCTAATAATGCTAACAATTACTTGCTAAAAATTGCTTTCTTGAGCTCCATTTAAAATCTTACCCAAAAGGGGATTTCTGGAGTAGTTTGGAACATTGCTAGGGACGATTAAATGTAGAAAATAAGCAACAATGGTTGATTTTGTTTGGGGTTTTTGGCTTTGTTTGATTACGTTAAATTTTGTTTCATTTGATTCACATGCTAGGCTGCGTTCAGACAGGACTTTGCTTTTTTTCAAATTTTGCTTGTCATTACAGGAGAAATACTTCACATAGAGCAGCATATGAAGGGATATGATTCATTCAACAGCCTAGTTTTTGACACAGATGTGCAAGGAGATGTCCCGATCCCATTGGCTCAGCCAGAGACTTTGAGTAGAATTGGCTCGTACGCTGAAACCTATGCTATGGGTGATAACATGAAGATGTACAGCGAAGGAACTGCCTCTTACATCATTGATGACGTAACAATCGAATACAAAATAAACAGGGAAATTAGCTTCGAGCCATTTAATAATGTGAGCGCGTATAGAGCCCTGGTTCGGATATCCAGTACAGAGACTTCGTTTTTTCAAGATTCAAGCAGTGGCTTTTTGAGATACAGGCAAAAATATACTATTTCAGGTACATCTTCTTTAATAGAATTTCATACCTTTAGCAGATAATAGCTAAGGCATTATATATGAAGGGTTTCCTGATACTTTGTAGCAACACAAAAATTAACGTTGTTAAAAACTGTTTTCAATCTATTTGCATTGGCTAGGGACTTGAAATCAAGGATTTTGAAGGAAGTAAACTGAATTACATAGTTCCAAATACCTTCCTTTTAGAAAGGTTCGTTATTAATTCAAACTTGAAGATTATTGCTTTCTAGTCCCTTCAGTGAAGATCCATACAACTCCAAAGACTACAAAGGCTCCCAAGAAAACCACGCAAGCCATGCCGAAACCTACCTCTACCAAGACGGAGCAGCTGGAAATAACAACAAAAGCTAAACCGACTGCGTCAACTTTTGCAAAGAGAGAAACGGAAACAAAGGCCGCAACTGAAACACCTTCAAGAGAAGAGGCAAAAGTTTTGGTAACTGGAAGCATAAGGCAAGCAAGCAGTTTCCCAGACAACGCTAGACAAATGACTTCTGTGGTAAGAGGGAGTCCAGAAATAACCATGCAGCCAACGAAACCTGCTTTGCCAAGTGAAGGACCGATGACCACGCCAATAACAACAAAGGCAGATGTAATGACGACAAAGCCACCTAACTGTGAACCTCAGAAGTGTGCTGAAAATGCCATCTGCAAAGCGGTGGGCGGAAGAGGAAAATGCGTCTGTAATATAGGATTCGTAGGAAATGGCACTTCCTGCATCGGTATAGATTGTTAAATATTTGACATTAGTTAATGCTTTCGATCTTGAGCTTTTAAACATATAGCCAAATTAAAACATCCTGTTTATAAAGGTACGGTTAAACTGGCAGAAGTTGGAGCTTCTCCGACCAGACAAAAATAACCAAACTTGTGATAAATCGACTTTCATGGTTGAAAACCGAAATGATGCATCACAGAAATTTTTAAAAACCAAACTTCGACAATTAAAAACCGAATCAAGCACTACGAGATAAAAAACTTAATGCAATCGATAGAAGAGAAAGAATACCAATCGATGCATTGATACCAAATGTGTCTGACATATCAAATGCATTGATATCAAATGGACTAAGACCTAGCATTTTTACTGAGTTATGGCAAAACCTTTGTATGCAAGTTGGCCTTTGTAAGCTTGACTATAAACAGATATACCGAATTTCCTCTATTGAACGCTGCTCTCTGATAAACGCCACCCTCTATTTAACGGCGCATCAAAAGTTATATTTTGTAATAGACACCGAGGAAAAACATCCATTAGAGGAAATACGGTATTTCTACCAATGGATCCTACGAACACACTTGTACTTAATAAGTGTCTTTCTAAGCGGTATTTTTAACGCATAAATCCATATTTTACCCAGTACCTGAGAAATGTAAAGATCAGAAACTTTAGTGCTTGTTTATTAAAAGCAAAATGGTTGAAAAGATAAATGTTTGGGATTCTCCATATGTCTTCATATATCACTGCATATTTGCCTGATGTCTTTTCTGTTTAGTTGACAGGAGGATCAGCTGTGGCAGCCACATGTGCGATGAGCATTCAGAGTGCATCAGAGAACAATCACAGTATTTTTGTAAATGCAAAGAAGGCTACATTGGTGACGGACTCAGGTGTTTTGGTGAGTTCGTTACGTGTTTCGACTCAAGAAACAAGCATGAAATCGTGTCTAATAAATCCTTACAAATTCCATATTTGTTCCAAAACCTTTTCTGGATTGCGTGATATTTCAGGGGGTGTTTGTCCTAGGAAGAGGTTAAAAAGAGAGGGCAGTTACTTATAGCAGTTTTCCTCTTTTCGTCGTTCTCTCCTGATCATGTGTGGCAGCCAAGTTCTTGTTGACGAGCTTCGAAGATGAAAGCAGACGGAACTTAAAGGATTCCAATATCTAAGCAGATTTTCTTTTAAGGTTCAGAAAACTAAGCCTGCCAGTTATGTATCCTATTATCGAGGCAGCTGGAACTTTTTAAGCAAATTTTTGTACTCTCACTACTTTAAACTCATTGAATCCAAAAAAAACTAAAGCATCTAGATTGGTTTGTGAGTTCTCAAGAGGAAAAGTGATTTTAACAAAAACAGTTACCGAAGTACTTTAATTGGCAATTGAATGATTTACTGTTTCAAATGAATAAGTTTCTTATTTACACCACAAAGGTAATCAAAGAAAGAGGCTTTTTTCTTTACGTCACTATGCAGTCTTAAAACTTTAGTGCAATTGACCGTTGAGAAGCTTCAGCGACCAACTTTCGTTGTCTAACACTGGCAGAGTGTAAGAATTGAGCAGCCATAGCGCAGCTGTAGTTGGCAAAATGGTCTGCTGGCAAATGCTTAAAACGTGCTTACTGCTTCTTTATGCTAACTTGTGTGTCTCGTTTGCAGTCGATACTCCATGTGAATGCCACAAACAAGCAGAATGCTACAATGATGCGGAGGGAGCCAAGTATTGTGTCTGCAAGCTTGGTTTCAAAGGCGACGGATACAGCTGTGTTGGTTTGTTGGAATCTTTTGACATAACTTTTCTAATAAACAGAGGTGGTTAATAGACAGTATTTTTACCATGACTTCTTGAGTTTATGGTGATATTCGGACATACAGCACTCTGGTTTTGATATCAGATCTCGGAAAATTCTCAAAAAACCACGAGTAGGATGCAACTTGGTTATAAAACTTCTTGTAGATGACATTGAGAAAGTAAATGCACAATATTTATCAAATTCGACATAAATCTAGTAACATTAGATCTTTCAAGAGATTGGCGGGATGTACTTTAAATTAGCTTTTTCTCTTCTTTCGTTGAGGTAAAGTTAAGTTGGATATTGCATTGAAATCCATCCCTATGTGTACCGCCTTTAACCTATCGAATGGATTAGTTCATATTCGTGATTGCGTGATGACTGCTTTCATTTAAGAGCAAGCGCAGTTAACTCTGAATAAGAAACAAGAGCTGTGATTTAAGCTCAGGCTGAAAGGTCACACACACGTAATTGTGACGTCATCGCCGTTGTTGATGGACGTGATTACGATGAAAGGAGGTTGTGATAACGTTTCCCTTAATCGTGAAAAGGGATAAAAGAACAATTTCTCAAGAAATTTTGTTGCAACTATTTTATGTGACCAGCGGCTCAAAAAAACCATTAGCGTAACATCAATTTAAAAATTGATTTAGTTTATTATCTGTTGCAAAAACTAAAATCAAAGTGATTTTAAAACAAGCAATAGCATTCTCTTAGAATCTTTTTCTTATCATCATTGCATATTTGCTCAACTAAAAGAAAAAACAACTTTCTTGTGAACATAACATAGCGAGAAATACCACAACGATATTGTCCCTTTGGAGAGCTTCATTGGAGAGCTAAATTTCATTGGACATTTATAACATGTACTGTAACAATGATCTAATGTAAAAGCTTGAAGAATACAAGAAATAATGAAAATGTAAAAGATTGAGTTACCTGATTGCAGCTAAAACGAAGACGTACATTTCTAAGAAGGAATTACACCCTGTTTGACGCGTATGTTTTTAAATCAAATGAAATTATTGACGACATAGACAGTAATAAAGCCTTTGTGGGCGTCTTTAGTGAAATGATAATTACTTTGTAAGCTTTGATTTCCATAAGATAACTGTGACATTTAACGGCAAAAGTAAATATTTCAGACGGTAAAAATCGGACATTAAAAAATGAAGATCTAACACAATTACAGTTTAGCTTTTTACAAATTTCCGAGAACAAAATGTGTTTTGTTTCAATTGATATGGTAACATGGTAACATTATGTTTTGCTTGTTTTGCACAGATATCGATGAATGTCAGGAGATGAGAATAATCTGTCAATCACATTCGCGTTGCGTAAATTCGATTGGCTCTTACAAATGTGTTTGCAATCAAGGTTTCCGCAAGAATGGAACTCAGTGCTTTGGTGAGCGGTTGCTTGAAGGCGTTTGGGTTTATTTAAATCACGTTTTATTTGTCTTTTAGTTTTTACACGGGATTTAAGGCTACGTTTACACGGGACCTCTTTGAACTGTTCCAAATGGAACTGTTCCATGTGGCTACGGAAAGGCGTCGCCTTGCAACGGGAAAACCGCGCTGCGTAGTAGGAAGTATCTGCGGAGCCGGTTTTACGTCGAAGTCTTTTCGTCTTTTTCGTAAAATGCAATGACTGGTTTACGTTTAGTTTGCTCAATCAGCTATTTGATAAGTTATCTGAAAACACAGTACGCACCCACGCATCAATCTGTATCCCATTTGGAACGGCTCCATGCGTTGCAACGGAACCTCGACGAGATCGGTTCCAAATGGGATCGGTTAGCCAGGCATACGCGTTTGGGCAGTTTAGCAGCTCCATTTGGAACGGTTCGATCAGGGCCCTTTTAAACAAAAGCGACCCCTAATTGTTGATACTTTAATTGATACTTTCAAACTGAATCCCTATCAAAACATTCCATGTTTACAATACATGATTTTAGCTCTTGATAAATCCAGTATTCATAGACAATTGAGAGCTGAAAATTAAACGAAACATTTTCAAAACTTTGGCTCCTAACATCGTTGTGCAAATGTTGTGTGTTGTGTTTGACAAAGTGAAATTAAGAAATGTCAAAGATTTAAAAACAAGCTATTTGTGGAGTGTCTTTTGTAAAACGTTTTTCAAACCCTCTCATTTGTGTCTCTTAGAATAAGCCTCTACCCAAACATTTCCCGAATCTTCCAGCTATTTATTATGATTAGCCTTGAAATCACTCGATTAAACGGTATTTGATAACCTTTTTAATACATCTTGTCGCTGAATACATATAATACAACTAACATTCTTTCTACAGACATCCCAGAATGCACAGAGAAAAAAGATGCCTGTGGCGATCGCGCTGTATGCACGGAAATACCCGGCTCCTTTCAATGCTCGTGTCCAAAGGGGTTTCATTTCGGATATAGAAAACGAAACTGCTTTCGTAAGTGTATAGCAATAATAATTTGTCTATTTCTTTCTCATACAAAAAATTTATATTTTAATACAAAAAATGTGTCGGATCACTTTTAGAATTACTGCCAGGCTTTCAGAGAAAAAGGAAATTGTAAAAAATGTACCCATCATGTTTAGAACCCATTTAGGGTTAAATGTTGCTTGAAGTTAGAGCTATGGTCAATTCTGCCAGTTATTATTACTGGCGGTATAGGCAGTAGCTATATAAGGAGTGAGGACCCAATAAAAAGACAATTTTGGAATTTCGATACTGATCATTTGAAACATTGTGCCTTTTCGAAATGAAGAGTAAACAATGTCATCTCTACAACAGAAGAACGAGGCCATTTGAAATAAAGAGATAGAAACCTACCTTATCCTTCTAGCCCTTTAGCTAGTACATAATGAATTATTTCATTCTTTTAGCCGATTGTCCCAGGTGTCTCAATGGTGGAACATGTATTGGTAAATTTGGATGTAGCTGCGCACCAGGATATTCTGGAGAAATTTGCCAATGGGGTAATTACTTCGCTTTAGCTCGCTTTTGTCAGGAAAAGGCACTTTGTTTGTGCAAAACGGCATGCATTTTAGTAATGAAGCATTTAGTTGCGTTGAAGCATTAAAGAATTTTGTCAATCTCAGGCCACATTGTTTAGATCACTATCGTTCTAAACTGTGTATACTCTCCCATTGGCTCTGATCCAACATCCCTTGCAACGTTAGGCAATTTCTAACTTTTCCTTGGGATATCTTATGATACATGTGTGAGGTTAATGCGTCAAGGCTGAAAAGTATGCTGAAAGACAATAGATGCAATCCTTTTTCAAGATACAATCCTTTTTTTATTTTTTAAGTCCTGTGTGTTTGTATTTCTTTAATAACTCGAAATATTTTTAGGCAGTCTGATGAATAAAAAATTTCTTCTAAAATGAACACCGACTTGCAAGGGGAGAGGTCCGATAAATTATTGTTCATTATAAGTCTCATAGATTTTGCTGGATTTTTCATACACATTCTTGCCTCCCAAACAGTTGGAGATGAATTTCTGCTGTATTCACAAGGAGGCAACATCAAGAGGTTTTCCTATCCTTATGGCTCAATGTCATACGGGTACATTTATCGCAAGACAAGCAATCTCATGGTTGGGGTCGACTATGACTGCAGAGATAAAAAGGTTTACTGGACTGACATCACATTAGGCAGCATTCAGAGATCAAACTATGATGGTACTGCGATGGAAAAGGTCATAGAAAAACTTGGTGACCCGCAAGGTTGGTAACTGACTCTTCTCTTGATTAGTTCTTTATTGCCAATATTTTAATAACTTACAATAGTTTAACGTCGGCTACTAGACAAATACAATGATGAGTACATTGATTGCTACTAGACAAATATGAAAACAACATGCAGATTGCAACCTTTTTCTTTATCTATGAAAGTTGAGAGGTAAATCTGGAAGAAAGGTTCACTCTAAATAGATGACCTAACGTCGCTCATGAGAAGGGGATGGAAATCTGGATCGCACAAAACTGGGATTAACTCATTGCATACATTTTCACATTTTATTGTATGCATGCATGACGCATTACATTACATTGCTATGAATATCAAATCTTTACCAGGACATTTGTTCCGATTCGTCAAGACGCAAAGTGTCATCTGTCTCTAGTAGAACTGTTGATAGTTGTAAAGGTTAATTTCTTGGCAGAAGGACAAATTTGATCATAGCTGTTGTTTTCCCTTTTAAGGTCTTACCATCGATTGGCTTGGCCGGAATATGTTTTGGACAGACAACGGTTTCAACGAGATTCAGGTTTCTCGATTGGACGGTAAATACAGAAAAGTTCTTATCAAAGAAGGCATAACCCATCCACGACCCATTGTTTGCAATCCATATACCGGGTGAGTAGCCATGTACTGCATTTTATTGATGACTGTGGACCGGTTTTATCTTCACAAAGGTCAGATAGAAGGAAGCATATATTAATTTTGAACGAAAGCATAGCGGTCAATAACCTGAAACTGTGTTGCAGAGTATCCCTCCTTCTCCAGCGCTTGATGATCTTTAAATGGCAGCATGTTCTATACATTCGCAAATAAGCCAATTAAGTATCTTGTAAATTATATAAACGTTTATAGTTTCAATATCCTTAAAAGTTCAATCATAAGCATGATCTATAAATCCCACAAACTGCTTATTGTAGCCAGCTCTTTTGGGCGGACTGGGACAGACGACAACCTCGAATTGAAGTAGCATCGATGGATGGTACTGGCCGTCGTCTTCTTGTTTCACGTGATATTGGGCTGCCAAATGGGCTCACAATTGACTACAAAGCACGTGACTTATGTTGGACTGATGCAGCACTGCAATTCTTGTCTTGTATCAATCTGGACGGGAGAAACCAAAGATATTTTGGTAAAAAGGTATGCTTTGCGTGCGTTTTTGACAAGTATACATAGCAATCATGTCATAGATTGGCAAATTGATGTCGAAAAGGGGATAGATTTTAAAATAGCTGCTATTAGACTTTTTTTGCTAACAATTGATATGTAAAGCACTTGTTAGAAATGTGATCGAAAAACATTTAGGTAACCGAGTGATGGATGAATTCTGAGAAAAAGACTCAATTTGGAAAATTTCAGACCAATTAGTAACATAGGTCTTTTCTAAAGTACCAAACTTACCAGATTTGGAGTTGGATCTTAAAAATAGTCGTGTAGAAAATTTCATGTTATTTGGAGAGATGGGTGACAAATTACGCCGTTTAGAAACTTTAGCATTTCCTTAACATTTCACCAGTGTTTTCACTGCAGCAGCAAAGTCCGGCCAAATCTTTGAAAATATCTTCATATGCAAAACGAAGTATTCCGTTACGGAACTATCCAAAGGCCGTGAATTCTTCAGCATCAGCTAATTATAAGATGAAAAATTCAAATTTGAGGTGCATTTTTGACGACTTTCTGTAAATAGCGAGATGCGAAATCGATGAGGTCAACTCGGCGAGAGAATAATGGTGATCGTTTAGAAACTGAAGACATGAGTACGCTCGCAAAGGTTTTTTAAGTTGATAGGCAATAGCTTTATATTCATTTAATTTAATATGCTGTCAATACTAGATTGGATATCCATTTGGAATCACGATGCACAATTCCATGATGTTTTGGACAAACTGGGTCACTGACAATATTGGCAGGTATGACAAACAAAACAATGAGAAGATGGCTGAAGTCAACAGCGGCTTTGGAAGAGATGGAAGAATCCTAGACATCAAATCGGTCACGGCTTGCCCTTCACGTAAGCACAGCAAGAACTATTTTTAAAATCATAGAAAATTTGTGTATATTGTACATTGAATTTTGACAGCAGTTGTTCATATGTTAGAGAAAGCTCTTAGATTCTTCTATTTGTGCGAAATTTAGTGCAAATCGGCTGAGATATGGCCACATGAGCACATATACTTTCTCTTTCAAATCAGTGTAACTATGTATCTATGAGAGTTTAGGTTTTATGGGCCAAGCCTTTCAACCTTTTACTTCAAATCTTTCATTTGCCACATTTCAACCAAATCTTTATTACATTGGGCAAATTTTGCATATCAAGAGGTATTTGTAGGTATCTTTAAGGTATTCTTTTAAGTTATGTGATCAAAAGTCTAAAAGTCTAAAGATAGATATTTCCAAGTTACATTTAAACTCTATTTGAGATTATTATGTTGTCATAAGATGTTGAAAATAGGATCATTTTCATATGATGTCAAAGAACATCTAAATTATTCGATCTGGATTGTTCTTGATCCACTTTGCTTGCATTACCCGATGATAATAAAATTTCTCGATTCTTCACAAACTTTGTTATTTTTCTAAAGAAAAATAATCACACCAGCACCAGATTTGCAACGTGAATTGTTTGAAAATAACTAGCATTGATATTTGGGGTCGATCGGCTAGATTTGAAAATTTTATTTTTCTTTAGGTAAAAATATATGCAGCTTGCAAAATGGCGGTTGTAGAAAATTGTGCTTACCAAGAATTGATGGTGGAAGGACATGTTATTGATTACAGCGGAGACTGGATTGTTCAAATGATTTGAATGAAGGATTGTTGCTGTTGACTGAAAGAATGGAGGAGACCAGCTACTGCTTTTGGCTGAAATATGAAACTTTGTTGCTCGTACACGCATCACTTTCTCTTTTGTTCGCAAAGCCCTTTCTTAAACGTAAATACAATAACTTTGGAAATCTTTCCTTCATTTAAATGACAGCATGACTATCCTAAACATATATTTGGCTTCTGGACGAAAGAGGAATGAAAAAGAAATGCATTGCACGTGAATTATGAACCTGCTATGTTGTCGCCTTCAAAAAGAGTTTAGTAGAAATAAAGCATTTGCAACAGGCATTCAAGGAGGTGACGTACAGTTTAGAGGTTTTAGTAAATAAAAAACTGTTATTATCCGTCGAATATACCATTTTAGACAAAAACAATTAAGCGAAAAGAACATTGGACATTCCTGCTTATTTAAAATTAGCTTTTATTAGATTTTAATAATTTTTGCTTTGAGATTTGTGTGGCCCAATGCCTACCTCTTCCTGTCGAAAGCAAATAGTTTTGATAGAACTATCTTTGTAAATAGCCATCAATGTTACCCGTTATAAACTTTTTTACAACTAGTAAACTTTTACATTCTACGATATTTCAATTCCATATCGTTGCATATACCAATTTGTTATTATTCGAAGAAATTTTTATATAATATAACAAATACTTTGTGTCCATCTTTTTGTGTTCTTTTAAGAGGCAAGTGAAGCCAATGTCCTTCAACTCCCTTAAATCATTCCCAACGCAATTTCGTCCAAAGATAGGTATATTCCAGATGAATTAAAACAACCTCCTGGTCTTTTTGACTTCACCTCTCGTCTAGTGCATAGAGGGGTGCCATAACAGTAGCCTTGTTGGTCTCCACAATACAGCCACTTGTGACCATTTCATCGATAAGCATATGAGCCTTACCGAGATTAAACATTATCTGTTCAAGATGTTAAGGCAAAGTTGATTATCACCACACAAGAGTAGGCTAAACTCGATTTCAGTCTCGAATGATTCATGTGATTTCATGTTTGAAAGCAGCTTGGTAAAGAGAAAGACTAACAATTTGTTGGTGGCACCAAAGTTTGAAATGGCTTTGAAAAAACCAAAAATTCTAAAACATACTACAGCATTTCATCTGACACTCTTCACAGTGTAAATGCTTCGACATTTTACTCTCTAAAGAGTTCCAAGCAAAAAACTTTAGAAATTATATTCTAAATAGGGGTATCACATCCCCCGCAACCTACCGTTGCGACAGCCCTGTTTATCACAGCCTATCTGCTAAATGAAACTGTTTCAAAAATAAATCATTGAAAAGATACATCTAATTCACACTAGAATAAAGAGGAAACGGACTGTTAGAATCTGGACCAGGTAGATAATCAAACATGTGACAGTTTTTACAAATATACGACTTTACAAATACTAATGCAAAAACTAACACATTAGCTAAATACAAACCATTAACAAAATTTAGTACTAAACTCGGGAGTACAGGCAGAAAGGGCCCTTACCAAAACCAGAATTTGAACTTATTGGTTACCCATTTCTCTTGACCAGTGTGAACATGTTTCATGGACCTTGATTCACATTTTCATCAACTTGCATAACATAAGGATTTCCTACATTTATTTGAGAAGTCTACCAGCTTTTGAAGAAAAGATTCTTACAAGGAAAAAACGAGTGTGATATTGCCATTTCTAATTTTGATAAATAGCTAAAGCAAAGCAATAAAATGGCGTTGCAACAGTTATATATGAAACAAAGAATGCGTACGAGAAAGCACCCAGAAAATACTTTATTGCAAGATACAAATGGTTTTAAGTCTATTCAAATCTACTGCCAAACAAAAGCTGCTAATTAGCAGACAGCTGATCTGCTAACAAAGGTCATTCATTGTTTACTTTAAAAAAGTAAAAAAGCATTTCAGAACTATTTATCAAACTTTTTTCACTTTTATTATAAACATTAAAAAAGATTTTTAAACATCCAGTTTGAATAAATTATTACTAGAATTTCTTTCTCCATATCACAATCAATGAACCCGGTGATTGTGCAAAATCTGAATTACAAAAGCATGAGATAATATCAACAAATAAAATACTCACCACACTATCAAAATATTTATCCATTGTCTCTACCATATTATGCATAAATTCTAAAATTCCCAATTCATTCTGTAAATAGAAAAAAGAGTTAAATTGTGATTCACAAATAGACACCAGTTGAATTAATACAGCCAACTGCAAGAATGCTCAGCTAATAAAGTTAAAAGGGGCCATCAGCCTCATTTGTGTGTTTGCAATGCAATTTCGTTTTTGCCTATATGACGGTATCCAATGATAAAACAGTTTATATGGAAATAAGTAAAGTCTGAAAATTGGTTGAGCATATTTGTTGTGTATAAATGCATAAGATGTAATTTTGCACTGTTAAGGGGAAGGGAAGGCTCTTTTTTATGAGAAAATAGTGTCTTAGAATTTTCATCCTTAAATAGACATCTAAAAAGTTAAACACATTTTTTGATGGGATTGATTTTTGAATTGTCGTCCATATGAACTATGCAGCACTATTCATCAATAAGGGATAAATGACACTAAAGAAAAAACTACCGGATCATCTCAACATTGTTAAATTGTTTCAAAGTTGCTCAAAATCTTCTTCTGTGTTATTGTACACGTCACTCTAATTTTAAAGCTCTTTTTTGCTTCAGCTTGATTCAGTTAAATCTGCCAGAAATATTCTTTGTAACAGGTATCATTCAGAAGAGCTGGTCCTCATTCATCCCAACCATGATCTACTGGGAAGCCCAATTGAAGCATCCAAGCACCAGCTTGTCTGAAAATCATAGCGAATATCAGTTGCAAGCAGAATATGGCCTTGGATTTTTTTATATGGTGACAGGAGACTGAGATCTAGGATCCATGTTTGTATTTCAAGCTTCTGCAAAATCAACTTGTGTCAGCTCACTAAAAAGTTTTACTCTACTAAAAATGTTCTTTGATTCATATCTGATACGCGACATACTTCTCTAAACCATTTAAAAAATTGTCTGAAGCCTGGCAGGAGTTTCTTGAATGGAAACATAGTTATAGCCAGAAAAAACGTGCAGGCCAAGTAATGCATTGTATTTCTGGATCTCATGATGCAATGTCTATTATCTTTCTTTGTTTTCCAGTACCGTTATCGATGAGAAGATAAAGTTCAGGAACAAAGCAAAACGGCGACATAAATCCAATGTAATTCAAAATAAATTAAATAAAACGAATGCAAATATTTCACAGCACACAGGGCTTATCTTTGTATTTATACACATTGCAAGATTCACAGAATCCATCAGACAGCCTATCCTGCGGTTCTTACTTCTTATACATCTATGAGAATCTTCTTTCCACCGAATCATGTGACAATAACATTGTTAGAATGTCAAAGACACCAGAGGGAGATTGAACAAAAGTCCCTAGCTTCGACCATGCCACCAACTTCGAGTCTGCTTCATTGTGGTCACTGAGCCAGTTTTTGAGAACTTCAGCATGATCCTCTGTAACTTTAGTTCACTGAAATTTATTTGAAATGATCACTGTCCCGCTAAAGAGATGACTACGATCCTTAAAAAATGCAAGCTCAAAAGGATAAAACAACATTTCTCTGCTTTCTACGTTGTTGTGAAAGCTTTTGAGATCAGAATGTCAAGAATCTCTAACTTCACCTCTCTTAACTCTTTTACCATCCTTTATATGCTGTTGTCCTTGTATGTGTCACAGATGATCACAATTCTTGTGTACCAGTCTGGAATGGTAGAATGTATTTTGGTCGCCATTGCTCTTACTGTAGATGTAAGGCAAACCAAACAAATGGCTGCAGCAAGGCCCAAGTAGTTTGTGTTCAATTTCTTTGCACGTGGTAGTTCATCTGAGCTCATGATTGTCACTCTTGGCAGTTTTATAAAATTTGGTCCTTACAGTCCTTCTGATGGAGGCATCTACTGTGATGAGAGACATTGATACAGGTGCAAGAGGAAATTATAGCATTGTCTCAAGATCAACACCTGCATCATGCTATTTCGAGTGCACAACTGAAGGCCAATAATGTCTTTCTGAATGCTCTTTTACCATTTCTTTAATCTTCAGCTTAATTTTCACTGAATAGTCTTTAGAGGTACTTTGTTTCCACTTTGTTTCCAGTTTTTAAGAAAATAGAAAGCAAGTATATTGGCATGTATTTAAGTTTGTCAATTGGCATGTATTTAAGTTTTTAGATCTCTATTCAAGGGTGACAATTGTAAGATTATGCTATTTAGTCCTCAACAGCCTAAAATTCAATTTTGTGCATTAATGCATAACAAATATGCTTTAATTTTCAGATTTTACTTAATATTTCCATTTAAACTGTTTTCTCATAGGTTACCTTTCCTTATGCAAAGCCAAAATTTCAAATATGAAAAAGAGGCTGATGGCCCTCAAAATTTCCCCATATAATATTGATTTTCGAAATCAGCATCCTCAAAATTACCAAAAGCATTTGGTCCCATAAATTTTGCTCTGGGTGACGCCTCCAAAGGAAGTTGATAGAAGCCTCCAAAGGAAGTCTATAGAAGTTGAGACATGCAGAGTTATATATGAGAAGCCTCCGATGTCATAAATCATGTGATCAGACAAACTTGTAACAACATTCAAGATTATCATATAAAATTTACAAGTTAAACTCAATTTCACTGCAATATCAGTTAACCTGTTACAAATAGAATTTCCATCTGATTACATACAAAGGCATCCTTGTTTGAGCAATGGACCCTTGAAAACTTTGAAGTATATGTGTCGTAGAATGAGCAAGTGCCATACAATTGATGAAAGTCTTACCTCTCCATTGTCAATTCCCATGATAAAAAACAGAGATGCATACCGTCTATAAACGATCTTTATAGTTTTATATTCAAAGAATGAGCACTGAAAAAGAATCAAAGACACAGGTATGAAAACAGAAATTCCATAAGTACCAACAAGAAGCATTTTATAATACCACTAGCAAGCTAAAAGACATCAAACTGAAAATGGTAATAAGTCTTAGCAGAGTCTTAGCTAAATGTCATCAGAAGGTATTGGTATCATTTGTTAAATTTATATCTTATTTCTGACTTGTTTAGTTTTGTTCAATTATCAACAAAAAGGTAGAATATTTTACATTTTTACAGTGAAAGCTCTGGTGTAAATTCTATCTTCAAATCACTTTTGTAATATTTCAACCAACCAGTTTTTCTGGATGGAAAACGAATGTTTCCGGCAAAACCCTACGTGGAATTTGAAGCAAAGGATTTCAAAGAAGCCTTGTTTTTTCTTGTTATCAGAAATCAGGAGTTTAAATTGTGGAATATTCGCGGGGAATATGACCATATAAACAAATATTGTGCATGGAATCTACAGCAAAATCTTAACAATGCATGGACTGAATGAAGGATAAAAAAATTCCCTGTGCAAACCAAATTTTTTCAATCTGGCAACTGACCAACCACGTTCTTGGACATTTCAAAATGATCATATATGACCTGACATGGCAGTTCATGTCATCTTAGCGTTCATATCTAGTGTTAGTGCAAAATGATAAGAGTGCAAAAATCCTGGCTGCAACATATTGACATCCAGCTAAAGCATAGCCCAGGGTGGAATCCATGTAAAGCTCTCACCAGACATATGCCGACAAACAGTAGAAATACCATGGAGAGTATTTAGTGCAAGCCAAAACCTGCGTAAGCTACATGGATTCCACACTGGAGCATATCTAGTTTTCTGCTTGGTATGCCATTTTCAAATATTTGACTACATAAATCATAGATTTTTATATATAGGGAATGCTCTTTCGTCTATTAGTTTATCTACTGAGTGAGCTTTCCTACTTTAAATAATTTTCTCACTATACAATTTATTCCTCCTTTTATATTCTGTGAATTTTATCAATCGGACATTAATATATTAATTTTTTCTAAGTTTATGTTAAGGAACTGTTTTACCTTGTTGCAACAAAATGATAGTTTTGATAGTTGCAACAAATGTATGCAATAAAAACTGAAACTGTGAACTTCCAAATTACGTTACCTGATTGTCTGCTCTTGCAAGACATTTTCTGACGATTTCTGCTTCCATTGCAACTCTTATCTGTTGTTCTTTATATCCATAATATTTCGCTAGTCTTGTCTGGCCTTGTTTATTTACGAGTAAAATAAACTCAATCATACTTTCAATCTATATTCACAATGTTTATTTCCTCTTTTCTGTTAGTCTCGTAGCGAAAGTGAGGCTCAGCATAAAGGAGCCTGAACTCTAATTTTCTGTGCGCGAAATTTAAATCTTGGCGGTTAGTATTGTAACGGAAGTTGTGAATCAAAATGGAAAGTAAAGGAGGTAAATAGCCATTTTATGTTTATAAATTTGTTCTACGTTTTATATTAAATCATAGTACAGTTTGTCTGTTAAAACTCCTAGTACACAACGAAAGTTTGTACTGTCTTTATGATACGCGATAGGTAAGGTAGGTAAATTTTAATTTTACAACTGACCCATTTGCAAAATCCATCTGCTGCTATAAAATAAGATTCAAGAGGAAGGCTTAAATAACAAAGCAAAACATTCTTCACTAAGCTACAGAGGAAAGTTCTAAATTGTCAATCATTTCTTTCTAAAATCTTTAAGTACCAAGTTCGTTCGTATTTTTTGTTTCGCGCACCGAGACCATCTTTCGCACGGAGAGCACTTTCTTTTCACTTTGAAGCCATAACATTTTAATCAAAATACGAAATTGTCTGTTCAATGGAATTGTTGAGCAAGCTCTGATTTAGACAAAAATTCACTTCATAAAAGTTTGTGATCTTACTCTACCATCTAAATGTTTCAATTAACTTTAATCCAACCGACGTGAAATATACATTGCTGGATATTATTATGTTGATGTTTTTCTTTTCATATTCGGTTTGTAAAAGCTTATTAAATTATTAAATACATATAAAACTGACTAAGGTTTGCATGGTTTGATAGCTTGGCTGAGTTTTGTGATGATGAGTCTTAAGCTGTTTTTATTTAATTTTACTTAAACTATATAATGTAGCTATTATATATATATATATGTACAGTTGAAGACCATGGATTCCATGGCAGCTGCACTCCTGAGAAATTTTTGTAAAATTACGAGTGTACTCTTGCACACCCGAATATCGGCGCTGTTTGGGCGTGGTTTCGGGTGTGGCTCAAAATAAAAAGTGTTTTCAAATATGACAAAATGACTTTTAATTTTATAAAAAGTGTTCAATCCTCTTGAGATCATGGCTGCCAAAAAGTTTCAGACCTGTTTTTACTGTCCTGTTTAAAAGATGAAAACATGACAGTAGAAAATTTTTCAACTTTCAAAGCAGGGTCAAAACTGTGCCGGATGACAAAGCAAAATTGTCTGGGTTCCACAGTGCTTGTGTAAACGAAGGGCAAACCACCACAGTTTTGTCACAGTTCCAAACTTGCATGGAACAGTGTAAATGGGGTCACTGTGGTCCTGGGAAAAACCAAATAAGAAGGCCTCTTGCAAGCAAAGCGAGCAGAAAATTTTTTGACTTTTTTACGCTACACTTAAAAAAAATTTCTCTTGCAATTGTTTAAAGGTCTTTTTATTTTGTTAGCCTGAGTTTCAGACAAAACTAAAAGTATTTGGTCAATTGTGCACATTTACCACAAATGCACTCTTGCACTCCTAGCTAATAGCTTGTGCACTCCTGAGATCTCATCGTAAACTGCCATGAAATCCAGACTTGGTTGAAGAAACATGATTATACACTAGCAAAAATACAAATTTTACCTAATACAGTATTATATATATACTTGTAAAATAGCTATGTCTATAAGTTTGATAGCGACATATATATAAATATTATATGGTTATTATAATCATATTCTACAATTTTTTTTAAAAAAAAACTATTTTCCAGCTTCTACAATGGAGAAAAAATTACATCAATATAAGCAGAAAAGACAGCTAACAATGCAGACCAAAAAAGGCACCATGTCACAAAATACAAACAAGAAGCCTCTTGTGGAAACTAAACAGAAAGCTGCCACAAGAAAAACAAATCTTGCAAAGCCTAAAAGCAATAAGAAGGAAACAGAGAATAATTCAGCACCTGGTCAACTCGGGAAGATCTCAGAAAGGTAATAGCTTTGTTTTTTCTTTTCATTTTGAATATCTTTTCTTTATTCCTACTGAATTTAGCTTGTAGTGTCTAGCAGAATAAACATTTTTTAAAATAATTATATATATTTCTAGGTTTTTTATTCCACTGCTCATTTCTTATTGTTTTGAAGGTTTTGAAAATTAAACAAAGTTAATTTAAAGAGAAGAAAAGCTAAAATATAAGAAATGTCATAAGTGCTACCAAATTATTTATCTTGGGGAGGTATTGACCATTTCATCAAATTGCTAGTTGGGCAAGGCTTCTAGCAATATGACTAGTCTTATCTTACTTTGCTGTTTGATGGAATTTGGGCAAACACACCGCTTTGCATAACCTTTCTATTTCAAACATTATGCTTGCATAAATCTATTGTGCTAGTTGACTTCAGGTCAGTTTTTGAAGGCACGCCTCTCAATTTTATTGGTCTAAAAGCAGCTTTATTGGTTATTCAAAACATTAGTTTTGGTCTTCTTAGCAAAAATTGTATCATTTGATCATGTTTGCTTCATTTACTTCAACTCTTAATAGAGTGTAAAGATGACAATAGTGTGCTTACAAGCAGGAGTATATTCTGGAGGGAGCTTTTTCATTTTTTGATTTACCTGATTAAATCACACTTTTGTGTAGAAACATGCCTTGTGTGGAATTTTTTTTCAAACTCATAAATTATTGAATGATTCTTGAGCAGTGCATATGTTTTTAATCTTCAGTGAGAATTCAAATCCAAAGCAACTGAGCATGAGGTATGTGGTTTCAGGTTGTTACACATTTCAATATGAAATAAGTTTGAAAAAATAGTTCTTTAGCTTGAGCAAATACCCTTTATGGGTTTATTTATAACTTCAAGATATGTAGAAATAAAATTAAGAATATATCAAAGCTATTAATAACCAGCTAAGTTGTTGACAATACATCATAATGACAATACAATACATCACATCATGTTGACAATACATCATAAGATATTTATGATTGAAAGTGGGAACACTTAGCATCAAATTTTTGCAATTAAATAAAGGATCCTTTGATAAAGCAATCTCGTCAATAAGTAAATTCAAAACTTGCACACTTCAGGTTTTTCCCTTTAACACTGTTTGGTGTGCAGTAAAACCAGGAAGTAAATCTCAAATTAAATCAAATTTTCAAATTTTGTTCTAAAAAATTTACAGGTGATAGCATTGTTCTTTTTTTTAGAGAGAAGTTAGAAAAGTGGAAAGAAGAAAAGGGGTATGTAGTTCAAACCAATCCTGCATTGACAATGTTTTGGTGCATGTTTTCTGCTATCTTTTCAAATAACCTTTTGATTGTACCAAATTTAAAAATGAATTTGAAAAAGCAAATAAATTAAGATAAACTTAAGCTTTTTGTCTGACACTCTTCAGTGTAAGAAGGGTCAAATAATGATAAAAAATGTTAACCTAATGGCTTTTAAGGCTGTTAACTTAGTTCAACTTGCCTAAAGAAAATGTTATAAATGGAATTCAAACCCTGTCTATTATGTGAAACATGTCACGATTATGCTTTTTGGCACAATCTATTTTTCTAGTAAATATTGCCCAATGTCAGAATCACATGTTGCGGGAGGAATTTTGCTTATGATTTTGGAAGCGTGATAGGTGAGCTCTTTTGGGTGGTGTGAGCATTATCCTATTGCATCTATAGAAAAGGCACTCCTTGTACTGAAAAAAATGCTAAGGATTTACAGCAAAGGAACATTTTTTTAATGGCCTTTTTATTCTGCTTTTCAAATCGCACGGAAATGTTACTGAACCTGACCGAGCCATGGTAGTCTTGGTAAAACTTAGCACTTTAATGGAACAAACATTATTTAGCCCAGAAACTTGCTACTTTTATTGTTTTCATGTTGAAATAACACCTTTTGGGCAGCAGTTATTAAAAACTATCTTTTTTACTTGATCCAGTTCTGATTAGTTGCTTTGTGTCCTCATTTGGACTTCCCGTCAAAAAGCTTGAGAACCGTGACCCTTTTGAAAGGCTTCTCATACGCTTGCTTTTTGGCATAATTTTTGTTTGACCTCGCTACTGGTTTTAGCGATGAAAATATTGGTTTTTTGTCTTGCTTGTTACAATAAAAATGTTTCATTTCCCAGAAAAAACAGATGCGATAACGTCAATCCGCTATTGTCACGAAAACGACCATTGGTTACCGCCGAAAAGAAAAAAGTTGCACCAAAGAAGAAGAAAACAGAGGGACAGAATAAATCTAACGAGAAGCTTCAGAGGATGGCGAACAAGCCGGTTGATGGGAATGAAATAGAAAAGCCCGAGGACGTGGTTGCAGTGCAGGATGAGGGTCATTGTAAGAAACAGCATGAGGAAATGCAGGTTGAAGGCAAACAAGAGATTCAAAGTGAAGACGCTACATTGATTATAAATACCACAGATTCTGTCTTGACTCCCAAAGCAACTAATAAAGAAGAAGATACTTGTGATCAAGGAACTGACAAAAGCTACTTGGATCAAAATTTGCAGTCAACCGCTAACGTTGTAAAGGAAGATGGCGGAAGGGAACCGTTGTCGATATCTGATAACGGACTAGAATCCCTATTGAAATCCACAAGCAATCAGACCTTGAGTGGAACATTGGAAAATTTGAATGTGAATTTGGACGCATCGATTGAAGGAAAAGATGACGTTGTTCCTGAAGGCCACGAGCATTATCAAAAAGCACTTTTGCATAGGGAGAAAGAATTGCCAGGGCAGATCAGCCTGGGAATCACCATGGAAGCAATTGAGGAAGAAGTAGAGGATTCTGAAGGACGCGAAGAGGATAAAATCAACGACAAGTTTACAGAGCTGAGAAGTCCTTGTGAGGAATTAGCAAAACAACATTCCATCCAGGATGAAGAAAGCGGCTTGAAGCCTTTAGCCACTAAAGAACGTTTTGCTAATTTCCCAAGTTTTTCACTTGGTACGCCGTCCAAGCATCACATTGTAAAAAAAGTTGTGTCAAAAACGCCCGAAGCAACAGATCGTCGCAGGACCATGTGTATTACCCCGTCGACCAGACTGTCATCTCTACGCCCTGTCATCAGCAAAACGACACCCGTAGACGCATCAAGCAAAAAGGTGTCCTTCAACAAGCCCAATGACGATCGCACAAAAACACCACAAATGAAAGTAACACCATTCCGGAATGGGGTCAAACGGTTCTCGTCGAACAGTGTTTTCAACAGCGCTCCATTGCGTCGCACTACTCCTGTGGTAAGAAGATCACAATCGTCAGGGAAATTTGATGTTCCTGGGACTGTCATAGAGTCACATCACAATGAGAACAAATTGGACAAGGAAAAGGTCACAACTCCATTTCAACGTCGAATGTCACGTCTACCTGCTTCAAGTGTTTTGAAAAGTGCTCCTGTCCGCCCTGTTGTACCATTCAAAAAGACTGAAATAAGTGACAGCATGAATAAGCCCCTGCTGTTCTCTACGCCATCAGCGAACCGAACAAACATCTTGGAATCGCGCGGCATTCTTAAAAGTGCGCCATCGCGACGAAGCACTTCAGTTCTAGTTACCCAACGGTCTTCTGCGAAGAAGATGCAAGGTGCAATGGAAAACAAAGCCAGAAGAAAACGAAGAAACACTATTCATTATAGCAACAGGGAAGAAGGGACAGAGAAAGAAATGAGTACACCAGTTGTTATGGCACCATTTACCCCTCGGGGAGAATGGCAGAATAAGAACTTGAGCATTAGGTAGGGGCTGCCACAAAATTTTATTAACACATTTGAAATTGCTGAGCTTCTCAATTACGGTCAAAACCTGCTATGGCCTTTCTGATGATTAAACCCAAGTAAAACTGATAGGTTTGAATTTGCCTATAGTTTTTATTGAATGATTTTGTCTAACGTTGTCATTTTTTGTCATAGGGAAAGACTTGATCTTTGGCTGACTGCAAAAGGGTGAGAAATGTTAAATGATTAATTTTCTGAATGAATAAAGACAAGATGGGTTCCTTGATTTTCTTCGATACCAAGTTATACGGTGGAACATTACAGAATCCTTGCGCTGTTATCATAGGTTCCAAATCTTTGATTCGCGAAGATCTTAAAACTCCTGATACCTCAATGACCAATCAGAAGTTGGACAACAAACGGGTCTCACCACTAGATCTTGGCTTATTTTGCACGTTTTACCAACACCCAGAAAAACAATATTGTTAGTAGAAGACCTACAATCCTGGCCAAAAGTTATTGGACTGGGCTGGAAAATTGTAGTATTTTTGGAAAAATACGCTCCCCGCCCCCCACTGTCAATGTTGATACGCTTATTTCTACTCTTTTCGATTGCTGTTACTTGGGTATTCAAGAAAAAACCAACATTGCTTCAGGGGTGGGGGGTTTTGATAATATTGTTGGGGTCAAGTTGCAATTTTAGTGGTTTTTTCACCAGTCCACTAACCTTTTGGCCAGGACTGTCTAATATAGAGGTAAAAGGGAGGAGATGAAAATTTGCAAATCTTATACAGAAGTATCATTTTTTGTAACCTAAAATAGGAGCAATTTAAGAAAGGTGGGTCCAATCATGAAGAATTTTATATTCAGCAAGCAAAAGAGGTCATGCAGGAATCGAATTCACAACTTGTTTCAATTCTACCTTGAAGCCCAGGCCTAAATCTAATTGATTTTTTGGAATTGTCAAGCAGCAATTGAATAGAGATGCCATAGAGAAAACTACTACTACTTAGACAATGGTAAAGTAGAACCCACAAATTATTAGAAAAGTCGAATGTGGTTATTAAAGGGCAAATGTACTCTCGGGTACAGTTGAAAGTTTTTGGCGGGTTTGTTAAAGTCTAATTTTTTCATATTAGGGGTCTTGAATACAAGTGTTCAGGGTTGAAAGATTTTCAAAATCGGGGGGAGGGGTTAAGGTGATCAAAATCTACTAGACATATAGTGTTTATGTATCTTCAAATTTCATGTTTAAAAAATCAAAACTTGCAATTTGGAATTTTATAACAACAAATCCATTTTTACGCATGCGCTAATATATAATATTGAAAAAAGGAGCCTTTTGTGCCGTACTGGGAAAATGATCACGAGTTACCACGAGTCACCAACGAGTTACCGTACGGGTTACTTTCTACATTTGCAGACCTCAGTATGGATGTATACGAGATACCAACGAGTTACCACCTTCTTTATAAATATAATATATATATATTTATTAAAAAAGTCATGGTAACTCGTGGTATTCCCATATAAAACCACTATTAAAAAAGGTAACGCGTTAGGGTAACTCGTTGGTAACCCGTTGGTAACCCGTTGGTAACTCGTGACATTTTCAAATAAACTAAAGTTGACATTGATGTCACTCATTGTTACTTCTGCAAAGTAGCGAGGACAACTTGAAATGTTTTATGTTTATCTGCTTGTATATCATGGGTAAACTCGAATGTTTTCAATCTTACAGCCATTATTTCTTTTCTCTCTCGACTGAGCTATTGTATTTTTTGTTCTCTACAACTGACTCTCTTGCTGGGAATTTGGCTGCATTTACTCTGCTGTAGGATATCAGATAGCATTTGCCAATTTCTTTCTCTCTTAAACTTTCACATGTTATCAACTAATCTTTCGTATACAAAGTTCGACGGCAAATTCAATGTACGTACTACAATAGCGAAGTCTGAGGCAAAACGCAATGTGTAGACTATTAAACCCATACTAACCCATTATTTGTAATTACTTGACCAAGAAGGACACCCGTATATATATTTCCCATTTTAATTTTGTACCCTCCACATACGTAGAGAACTTCGATTCTAATCAATTTAGGTAGACATATCGCGTCTCCTCCGATTTTCTACGTCAAGTGCAGCTTTTCGAAATTCTTTAATTTCTATGAAGATTCAACACAAAATGCCCTAAAAGACCGGCTTCCTAGTTTTTTAGCATTGGACAACCATGTCTGGACGCCTAGTAGCTCTTTCCGATACATAACAAACCGCTATGATAGATTTTCATTCTGCTTAGAAATCAGACAATCCTGGCCAAAAGTTATTGGACTGGGCTGGAAAATTGTAGTATTTTTGGAAAAATACGCTCCCCGCCCCCCACTGTCAATGTTGATACGCTTATTTCTACTCTTTTCGATTGCTGTTACTTGGGTATTCAAGAAAAAACCAACATTGCTTCAGGGGTGGGGGGTTTTGATAATATTGTTGGGGTCAAGTTGCAATTTTAGTGGTTTTTTCACCAGTCCACTAACCTTTTGGCCAGGACTGTAGTTTTTGAAAAATTTGATTAATTTTCAAAATGCTGCTGTTGACAGGAGTGATAATCCCATAGCCAATTAAAGAGTTGGGACCTCTGCTCCCGGACAAACATTGACAACTAGACAAACATTGGTAACTGCAATTTTTTAGTGTTGAAGATTTTATTCTGTTAAGAAATTCGTTATTACCATAGTTACCCCCCCCCCCTCTTTGCTAAGAATTGTCGTGTCTTAATAAATAGTTACTGTTTAACATGATTTTATATTCCTTTTTATGTCACAATTTATTTTTGTCTGCTATAGAAACACTGTAAAAAAGCCCTTCGTTGTTCAAAAAACTCCAAAAAGAAGAAAGACGTTCTCGCCATCCGATGACGTAGGCCTAAATACGACGTTCACTATGGACACGTCTGGGGAAGGAGAAGTTGATGATGACGTTGTCAATGTTGAGAAAAGAATCCCAAAGATGAACGCGATTGAAGAATCAATTGTAGCAGAATCGTTGCAACAAATGATTGCACGCCTAGACAAGGTTGGTCTATTTCTTGTTTGCTTATCCATAGGTCGACACACGTTATGTATTTTATGTGGTGTTCTGCTCTTTTAATCATTCAAATTAGTGCCTTGGCTATACTCTGTCGCTGCGCAACCTGGTCTCCTCATCTGACATTATTTTAAAAGCAATCTTCATTTCATGAGATGGAAAATAGCGCCCAAATTTACGAAGCATGTGGCGATGCTGATAATTCGGATTCTCCTTAGAAGCAGAAGAAGAAGAAACGTTACAGCAGGGCAAGAAAACCCATCCGACCATGTGACCGCGTGGTCGCAGGAAATCTTTCATGGGTAAAGATCTCCAGAAATTTTGTTAAAAATAAACCCTTTTGCAAAAAGGAGCCTTTGTTTTTTTTTCATTTTCATCAAAAGTAAAAACATGAAGAAAAAGCAGTTTTTTTATGTATGTGTCTTGTAAAGGCTAGAATTGTCGTTCTATCAAGAACCCTTGAAAATATTTTAAAAATTCTTGTTTGACAAAAGTTAACAGCTTTTCATCTGGCTTAAGAATCCTGTTAAAATTTGCAGAAAGCTTGAAAATACTTACAAATTCTTGCTATGCTGATGCCCCAAGGCCCCTATTGTATATTGCATGTCACGGTGAATTTAACTGTTAAAACAAATTTTCTCTTATGCTTTTGGCAAAAAATGTATTCTCGGTGCTCTTCCTATACCTTCGTCAAACAGTTTGTTAATAACTTCAATGGATACAAGGATATCACATGTTCAATCTTTTTAGGTTTATTTTGAATGTTTTTTATTTTAACGCCTGTTCCAATCACCCAAATATAACTACCCTTGACCTGATCTGCATTTGTACTTTTTACCTGCATTCTAGCAACCATTAATATTCTGATTGTATATTATTATTACTAAGGCCCTATTCCAAATTAATTTTGGGAGTCTCGTGAATAAAGAACAATTTTCAATCACCAGAACAGAAAATGATCTTGAAGTGGTAGTAAAATTGCTGAAACTTTTGTAAATGTAGCTTATACCTTCATTTACATAAAACTGGTGACATATCATGACAGTTTTTGAAACCTGGCCCTTGCTTCGTTCATCTTCAAATTCTTGTAGGAGATTTATGCTTGATTTTCGTCCGGTTGCAGGAAGAAAAAAATTCCAGGTCTTGGTTTTCAGTAGATTTTTATGTCAAAGTCAGCATATTCATCAGTTTTCTACGCCCTTTTTCCAGCCCTTTGAGGAAGATTCGATCAAAGAGGAACTCGATCTTATCCTGTCCACATCCCCTGGCGTTGTTAGACTTGCCTCTTTCTGGATAATCCGTGCGAGGCTTGCTGCTGTCAACGGCAATGTTGAAAGGGTTATTTGTTTGCTGGAGCAGGCGAATGCATTTGGTGCTCAAGTAAGTGTTCATGATCATTTTGTTTGTTTCATATGAGATGGCGCATGCGCTCTTTCATCTTGTTATTTACCAGTCAGTCAGCGAAAGGTGTTTTTCTTTCCGTGAAAGAAGACTCGTTGAGAATTGTTTCTTTCTGTTAACTTTTTTCGATAACTGACACTTTAAATTGAAATTCACCCCATGCTTTCACAAACCGTGTTTTCAAGTTGTTGCGCTCTCTGCCTGGATGTCTTTTGAGCATTCAATCAATGTCGTCAAATATTCACGTCTCACTTTATCCTTTCTTGCTATAGATGCGTGATATTTTCTTTCAACTTTTGTTGATTTTCATCTTGCACTTTTAGCCACAATCTGTTATTCGTGATGAGATTTGTAAGTATTTGGAACAATTGAAGGAAAATGAGCTCGAAAGCGCTGACAACGACCAAGGAGTCCCGTCTTACTATCGTAAGTCGGTTTATTCTTAACGAATATTCTTTTTGCCAAAGCATTAAATGACGAAATGAAAGCTTAAATTTTCTGCAAGTACCCTCAAAGCAACTATTTACTTCTTGAAATGATGAGAAAACGTTTTTACCTACATAGAAACCTCTGTAATTTCGTCTCTGTTCACAACTTTATGAATAGAGCAAAAATAACAGCGATTCTTTAGCAAACTTCAAATCCTTTATTGGCCATATCTCACCTGATTTTATAGACATGGAAATAACCGCAACTAACTAACCGCAGGTGTTGTCAAGGTTCTCTAAACTGTTTCATGATGCCAGTATGCCAGAAAATTCAAATCCGCCAGGACCATTTCAAATTTTACTTCCGGTCACGTGACAAGGCAAAATTTCATTTTATGGTCTGAAAAAGTCATTTTTTATAAATCTAAGGCAACCATTGGAAAAAGCGTCAAAAGAGATAAAAAAATCTAAAAAACATCAACCCTGTGACGTTTATATTTTAAGAGATATGGACCATTAAACTTTTGATGATGACGTCACACAATATCTATAAAATCAATTTTTTTGTTAAAAATTGATACATGTACTTCAAACCCAAATTCACTAAAAGAATCATCTGTTGTATCATCAAAGGAATCAAGCCAGGCCCAAGCACTATGTTGGTCAGACATGGATGTACTAGACCAGACGGAAAGGAGGGGAGTACCACTAAGGGGCGGAAAAAATTTTGATTACCGGTTTCGAGTTCTTTATCAACTGGAGATATTGACTTGTGATGGTAAATGGAGATTTGCCGCTGTTTTGGGGTAAAATGGGGGTTATATCCGGAGAAGTTTCTTCTTATTCTCTGCGAAGGAGAAACTTGGCTGGAATGACGTTTTTAACAAAAAACCTGGTCTAAGCAGTGAAACTCATCTGCGACATAGTTACCAAAATATATTTTACAGAACGTTTAGCCAGATTCGTGTCAAAACTTATGAAAAACCTGAAAGTCATGTTTAGAATGTGATTAAAGTTAAAAAAATTCTAAAAGTAGCTTTTTTGTGACGTCACACTTAAGAACTCTATAGATCTTTCTTAGCTCCTGGTATTTTACCATATTTCCCCTCTTATTTAATAATTTAATCAATGGATAGAATTCTTGCGCAGGAAATTTATCATCGTGTTTCCCATTGAAAGCCTTTTGACCTATTCAGTGACCTGGGTTTCCATCATTAACGGCGTAGTGGGTTCAAGTTTCAATGTGAAAGCACGAGAGCCCTTTAATTCGAAACACTGTGACCATCAATAGAGTCCAAAAGTGATGACGTCACAAAAATATTTTGTTTAAGAATATTTTTTTTATTTGGAGTCAATAACCGAAAAGAGCATCATGAAATATCTCTTAATGTGCAATATCAGTCAAATGAGTTCGAATTAGCTGAAATATGACCAGGGTTGGAAACATATATTTTGCTTCTTATCATCTTGCGTATCAAACGTATCACCTTATATATGCTTAGGAACTATATGATTAAGAGAATTAAAATTTCAGGAAGCCATTATGGATTTAACATTATCATTTGAACAGCATTCATAAACGGCTGCGGGCTTTCTGCCAACGGCTTTCAAATCTATCAGGCTTTAAATATTGTAGATTTTTTTGACTACCTATTCAGACAAGCATAAAAAATTTTTATTGGAGAGGTCCCACCTGAATGGAGCCAGACAACATCAACTGCATGATTCATCGATGTCCGGCTAAGTCAGTAGTTGATATATATATATATCTAAATATATACCCTAAACTTAATGTTAAGGTCAAAGGGCCGGATCCATTTACAATCATGAGAGAGTAAACAAGCTTTTTTGTATTTATTGTCAGGTCAGAACAGAAATGCGAAATCTTATTTTCATGTAAAATTTTCGGGAAAAAAACATGTTTTTCTAAGTTGATGAGATATTTTATTGCTGATAGTCACTTCGACATTCGACGCAAACTTAGACAGACTAAGGCGCTCAGACATTTGTTATTGATGTTTGATTTATCATTACTATAGAAACAGATCCGCTTTCTGGCTCATTTCTAGCCGTGTGACAAAAACATGCCGCATTTTTCATGCCAGACCCTTCTCTCGTATCAATATGTTTAACAATTCACCATCTCTCCTTATCGATTCCTAACAAGTCTATTACCAGAGTCTTGTCCATAAACTTGTACTTTAGAAAGCATGTAAATAAGAACAATCGTGCTAAAAACCGATTATATCAAGCATAAAACAGCTAAATCTACTACCGAATTAAACAAGCTACCGTAAATTTGTCCATATTAATATACGTGGCAATTGCTAAGGTAAGGTGGGGACTAAATTTTTTGCCGTAAATGGTTTATTTGACCTCTTTTTCTTTACTTTTTATACAGGTAGCGACGAATTAAACTATAGCAGGAAAGCAACAACAACACCTGCAAAAAGAGTTACGTTTGTTGAAAGTCAACAGCACGTTGTGTTTAAGTCATCGCTCATCAAGTTTTGTCTTCTTGAATCCACTCCGTTTAGAAAAAAGTAAGTTTATATTGGTTTGTTTCTTTGCTCCAACGCCCATTTTTCAAGTGGATGTAATGAAGCTTATAATATTTCTTTTATTAATTAGCTTATAATATTTCCTTTATTGTTTGCTTTGTTTTTGTATCTTTTGTCCTAAATCTAAGTTTCATGAAAGAAATTGTTTTGAACAGATTTTCTTTTAGATTTAACACCCAGGAAACGCAGCTTTTCTGTAATGTTCAGAAATTTACTTGCAAAATGATTTTGGTGTCTCTTAGGCCTAAGGTTGAAGTGCACGATGCACCCGGCTGTGATGGATTTTACCAAAATCACTTTGCAAAATCACAATCACAAGTTAAAAGCCACTTTGCTAGCCTGAAAATTGCGTGTATTAAGTTTCTTCCAATTATAAGCATTTAGCATAGATAGCTATTTTATTCGTCAACTTTGAAGAAGTATGTTCTCATTTTTTTTTGTTTTTTATTTAAGGCTGAAATCGACCCTTGCAAGGCAGGTTCTTACCCCCGTTCGCCGATCAGGTCGCATTGAGAAGGTCGAGTCGCGACTTTCTTCAGTGGTTCGGAGCCATAATCGAACGGTCTCATCACCGCGTGACCTCGAATCAAATATCCGTGATGGAGATGTCTACTTTATGCCCAACCCAAACGTCGAGACTAAATGGAATGAGCTTTGGGGTGTCGATAGCACAGCCGTGTCTGACGAGCAAGAACTATCTTTTTGCTGAATAAACTCTTTTATAATTTTATGATTGTAGATAGTATTAGAAAGTTGACTAGCCTTGTAATCTTTTGGCTTGTATCCATTTAAGATGAATTTCAAGATGATTAAAAATAATACCCTTGAAAATACATCAAATAGTCTCAAATCAGGTTGCAAGACAAGCTTAGATATGGCTAGACAAAGACATCTCAGGAATCATCTCTTTCATTAACTTTTTCCTGAAGACACTTAAGGAACACTCTTCAATTCCTTACGAATGCTGGTTTATTTATGTTTTACTTGTGTATATAGCAGTTAGTTTTTAGATCGTTTTTAGATTTTTCCTTTTTTTACATCGTACACTGACTACTCTGGCAATCTTGTCACTTGTTGTTTCTAGCTATCGACAATGCAGGCTGACAAAGCTTTTGAATGTGAACAGTTTTTTTACCTTCAATATGCGTGAAATAGTGTCCAAAAATGACGTTTCGATTGACCACTCTGTTCGTGTAATCAGAAAAACCTGGTCATCTAATTTACGTTGATCGAGTTTCAACCATACGCAAAATCCTCAGTTATCTAAAGCTGTTCTTGATCTCTATCACTGGCAGACAAACCCTTGGAGTATATTCTAATTGATTTTTAAAAGCTCTCTAATTTTCTTGCTAGTAGAATCTTAAAGACAAGATCAGAGCCTCCAAAAGATGTTCTTATTTGCAGCTTCTACATCAAACGAAAGAAAACGGACTTTTTTGGTGCAGAAAGATGGAATTGAAAAATTTTAACATTCAAAATAGTATTTATTTCTGCAAGCACAACAAACAGAAGCATACCAGACAAATGGTGGCTTTTGGTTCTGATTTCTTAATTTTCTTTAATATAAGTGTTTAGAAAGGTTTCCTATTTTGACACTCATTATTTCCATGCTTTGTGCGTGCATGGCTCAGAAACGAAAAACGACAGAGAAGTTTCGTAAACATTATACTTCATTACAATTGAATGTTTTTCTATACCTGAAATTTTCCCCGAAAGTGCTAATTTAATTTGAGGTCTATTAAGCCCCCTTTTTTAAGTCCCTCGTATGAAGAAAAAGCCCCCCTCTCTAGCCCCTGATGTCGAGCAAAGAAAACGCTAAATGCGAGAGTTAAGTGATAGCTTATAATGTTTTTTGTTGTAATGCTTCCAATTTTTTATTTCGTATGACTGAGAGTCCAGGCTTTCTTTCTCATTTGTGCTTCTAATGTCTCTAGCCTTCTTCGCAATGGACACAATGTTCTTGGAACAACCAGTCCATCTTCTACCCTTCTTGGTCCAGTTGGTGAGAATGCGAGGAAATTTGCTCGACAAATTTACAGAGCAATTTGAAATATGCGCATTACGTGGGTCTCTTGATGGTTCTGATGGTGATAAGATGATCAAATCTAGAGAATGCTGATCCTTCTAAGGAACCCCAGAACGAAGGAGTCCCAGAAGTTTGTCTGAATCTGATGAAGTCTTTATAATTGACTAATATTTTTCCAAATCTGCTAGCAAAGTTTTTCGACAGCAATAATGCAGAGAAGATACATCAAAACAATTTTATATAATTTTATACTTTGAATAATTAATAAGCCCCCTCTCTAATAACACTTCTAGGGTAGAAAGAAAGATGTCTTTTCCAACCTTTTTTCTTGACTTATTTCTTCGTTAAAAGAAACATTTTTGTACTGCACAAAATGTTTTTAGAACTGCATATTTTGGATAGAACTGCACGTTAAGAAGCCCTGATCTGTATGTTCCAGTTGCATGTATTGTTGCATATGCTCCAGTTGTAGAGGCAGGTAAGCATTAAATAATTCAAAGCCTGGTTGAATACCTTTGACAATGGTTTTGTTTCATGTCAATAGTGAAGATTTATGTACATTGAGGTAATTCTTAGCATCAAAAGAAACAACAGATATGGAAAAGGTTTATGGCTTGCTTTCCCCAGATAAGGACCTGAGCTTGTTGCTATTAAAACTGGGAATCTCTTTGGTTGCTCCAGCTGCAGATAACTAAGAGCACTACCATTGTAATGGGAAGAATCCTTCGAGCAACGCCTTTCTTGTGATGTTGGAGGTTAGCTAGTGCTTTTAATTAATTAAGACGCCACCCAGAAACTCATTTCATATAAAAATGCCAAATTTGCATTTGTACATAAATTACAACATGCCAAGTTAAGATCAGTTTGACCTAAGGCCAGATATCACTGACTGGCTCAAGGGAAAAGAATGGCGAGCCAAAGAAACACGGGAAGGAAAATAACAGAATGCATGGAATTTTTTAAGAAATCAATAAAGATGAAGAAGGCGAGGGAGATTTTAACAAGTCACAAATGAAAACATGTAGATTCTGTGGTGAAAAATGTTATCTTCAACAAAAGCTGGTTGGAGCTATGTTTTCCATGTATAATGTTGCTATTTTTCCTAAATTTTTGAAGAAAGTAAGCATTGCTAGTTAGCAGTCAAACTTTGCATAGAATGATTAGCTTAAAAAACGACTTTTATATCAATGAACAGACGAAATTTGGTATTTAAGTTTGAAAAAATCTACATTCTCGGACATCGCTGTATTAAATCATCGTGAATGAATCTAAACTACGATTTGTTTGTTTCTTGTACGTTGCCTCCCTAGATAAAGATTTCACAGACCCAACAACTGCCAGAATCGGCTGAAAAACGAGCGATTGTATTTGACAGACAGGACACAGTCGATAGGGTAAATGATGCCGTTTGAAGCTACCAATTCTTTCGCAACCGCCTTTCCTCCGTTTACCTGGATGATATCATTGTTCTTGCTTACCAAAACACTTCCTCCATTCATAGCTGTCATTGGGCAATCGTTTGAAAAGGCGCAGCGGAAATACGTGCCGTGTATCAAGTGATACTTAAGCAAATCTTTTAAGCGTTTCTCATCTCCGAGGATCTTTTCCAAAGATGCTGGCTTTAATTTGGTGAAAGCAGCATTGGTAGGTGCGAAAATCGTCACAGGGCCTTTTCCTTTCAATGTGTTCTCCAACTTGGCTTTTTGGATAGCCGCTGCGAAGGCATTGAATCGTTTGTCTGTACTGATGATATCAAACAAGGTTTGACTTGCAGGCCGAAGTACCTCAGATACCACGTGCACTGCTCCGTTGCAGGCTTCGATGTTGCATTTGGAAGACTTCAAACAAACCCCTTGAACTGCATTGTTCTGAGAAATAGAAAATACAAATCTCTGTTTTACAATATGTGTGCAAATATTGCTAATGAATGCTTGCCTGTTTAAAATGTCTCTTGAAGGTTGTATATAGATTATATTTTGTTTGTCATTCCTTGACTCTTGTTGCTCTGGATCTGAATATAAAGCAACTTCAATAGTATCTATATTTTAAACATTTTCCCGAAAAATATGCTTGAATACCAAGAATATTTCTTTAATTTTTAAATTTTAAAAGTAGCCATATTTGATTAAATGAACATCCCCGAAACCATAAAAGATTATTTGCTCACAATAAGCCAGTATGAAGTAAAGCAAGCCCAGTTGTCTTTCTGTTTGAATGACTGCCTTCTAGAGCTCTCGATATCAAGAAAGAAAGAATTCACTTTGTTCATGGTGCATGTAGAAATAAGCTTTGGATGATATTCAAGAGTTTTCTCGATGCTATTTGCTACTTGGATTTCAATGGTTGCCAACTTTAATTTTTGTCAATGTAGAGAGAGTCATTAGACCCGCCAGTCCATTCGGAATGACGATAATGTTGAAACCGCATAAGAAAAAGCTATCAAACATAACTGTCAATTTATTCATACAGCACTTAACCTGCTGAAATAAATGTAACTAAACCAACTGAGGCAAAAACCGCTAAATATTTAATATCCAAAAGGGGTTTGTAAATTGTTCTTTCATCACTATATTGGTTTTCAAAGCCAGCGAGTATGGTAAATTGCCTTTCAATGGAATAGATAGAGCTGAAGGCAAAAAGTGAGACGAGTACTGGCCAGGTTCTTCACTGCTTGAAAGAGATTGTATAACGCCATTTATCATAAAGTGACGCTTACCGTTCCGTAATCATATACATTTATTCGTATCTTATTCTTGCCATCTAAGGTGTCCAGCAACATGTCATTCTCAAAATCACACGTCTGTAAAGAGCGAGGCACAATGTGGAACTTAATTATATCGGTTATGTTCTGGAGGGTGTCTGTTGTGCTGTTGCCTATAAACTTTTGCATGGCTGCATCAGACGGTGCAAATATTGTATATTTTCCGTTTTCAGTCATCAGCGGCTTCAGTCCGGCTTCTTTGATAAGATTTGTGAAAATATGGGCGCCACCTTTCCTAGCAATTTCCAAAACAGTCAAAGCTGTAAGGGAAATTTCAAAGAAGTGTATCAGGTCGAAGATCATCTGAGTAGAGTCAAATCGTGTTAGCTTTTATTTACTCAAAGAATAAACACAAGAAAAATTTTCCAGGACATTTAAATGTTGAATTTTAATCAGCTAATCTCAGTCTAGAATAGTGTAAAATAGACCATGTGGAAAGTCATTAACAAGGAAATAAACCGGGAGGGCAACTGGTTGTGACACCCTTCTACCAGATCAGTTACCTATAAGCAAATGTTTTTAATTTCCTGTCTATCATGACAATGTTTTTTTGCTTACTTTATCAAATAAAGTTACACTTTTTCTCACGATACCCACATTCAACTAAGAATTGACTATAGCTAAAAATGTCCCATCTTTTGTGTGTCAAAAGCTTTTGTAAGGTGCTTTTTCTTCTATCTCGTTGATATTGTATAGTTTCTCAAAATTTTTAGCTGAATTTTTAGTCAAAAGTCATTGCCAATTCCAATTTTTGAAAAATGTTTCATGTAGGCACTATTCTGGAACAAAATGTAAAAATGCAACAACAATGTACGGAAACTTAGGCACCAATTCTCTTAGGCACAAGGCACAGGGCACAAGGCACAAGGCACAAGGCACAAGGCACAAGGCACTACAATTTTCATGCATACGCATTTTCATTGGGCCAATCTTTCGTACGGCAAAATAAGTTTGATTCACTGTCTTGCATATTAATTTTCAATGCGAGAATTAATTTAAGTAGCACCATCAGAGAATGTTTTTTGTTCTTTCTTCAGTACAACTTTACTGACTTGAAACAAAGCTTTAAAACAAATTTTGAAATCGTTGCGTGTGTTTACCTGAAGTAGGAACGAGAACACTGTCAATAATGTGAATGACTGCATCTTTTGCCAATATGTCGTTTTGCAGAAACAAGGCCTTGCCTACCATCACTGTTTCATTTGTTTTTCTCATCATGTATGCCGTACCTTCCTTAGTTCGAAGTCCAAAGGATCCTTTGTCAATAATTGTTGTGAAAACCGGCTCGGGAAGAATGTGGTTGAGAAGAAGGTTCTGTCGATACCAAACAAAATGACAAGTACAAAGTTATTCAAAGTTTGACTTGATACAGTACAAAAATAATGCAAAATTTTGATAACCCAGCTATAGCGATCGTTAGAAATCCGCTCAGCATTTCACGTTTGATAGAAAAAACACTTCCATCAGCATTGCTCCATTTTTTGTTCGACTAAAAATAGTCATTTCTGATCTTAGTTTTATGATAAACAATAGCGTATTTAGAACAATAAAAAATGGTTCCAAAACATCGTTTATGTTCACTGTGAATATATGTTTTTATCTCACACTTTTTTCAGCTTTGAAATTTTGATCAGCGCTGGAAAGTCACGTCATCTGTTGTATATGAGATCAGAAACAACTTTTTAAAAAGTGGAAATTGCTTTTAAATTACTTCACCTTCATGCAGTTGGGCGATCTCAGAAGTCGGCTGAAGACAGATGCGTCGATGTTGTTAAACGCTTTATTAGTGGGCGCAAACACAGTTGATCCTGCCGGAATTGTGACATTATTCATTACTAATGCTTTGCGAAACAATGAAACCTTTCTAATGCCTGCGAGCAGCTTTTCCCCTGTCGTCTTTGGCACTTGCAGAATAGAATCGATTACGTGGATAATGCCGTTGCTTGCACCTTTATTTCCAATCACAACACGTGCTCCGTTGAATGTCACAACCTTTTAATAAAAAAAATTTGGAAGATAGATATTTGGAGAAAGAAAACCTTTAGTTTAACTGAGGACCTGCATTGCAAAACGAACAATATGAACACATATTTTCTTTTTAGTAATAAATTCTGGAATTTTCTATAAAAGATAATTCAATCGAAAGACTATATGTAAAATCAAATGTTGTAATATGTAATCTGGTCAGCTTACCCGCCTATGCATAAATAGATTTACTCTCAATTTGCTCGACTCCATTGAAGAAACAAAATGGTTGTCTTTGAGAGCTGAAGAAGGAACTTTCCCTTTGATTACATGCAAAAGCAAAAACTTAGAAAGTTCTTTTTTATCAGCCATCAACGCTTTGAGCTTGCCTTTGTCAATTTTTTTAAAAGCTGCATCGTTTGGAGCAAGCAGGGTGTACTTGGTTTTTCCAGACAGCGTTTCCTTCAGGCCTGCTGTTCTAACCAGTGTTGCCAATGTTGACAGTCCCATTCTTTCAATTTCCTCGAAAATTGTTTTGTTGGACACATAAAGTTCTAAAAAAAGTATTGCAAAGTTTGTCAAATTACTGAAGGTTTGATGATCAGAATATGGAAATGAAAACGATAGTTGTGAATACTTAAATGTATGTGGAGGACAGACTTAACTCCTAATATGCCATATGCAAACAGCGGTAATGTAAGAACGCAACGGAAGAGCATTATCACTTTAAAGCATGCTATTTATACAAATTTATTTTAAAATGTCAAAACTAGGCTCTGAACATCCCGCTAACTAAATATTCTTGGATTTTCTGTCCCTTTAGATTGTTTGTCAATCATTGCTAAAATTAAGTCTAGGCCCATAAATGTCAATAGATGAAGGACAAACTTCAAGAGTTTAAGCTAGAGGGTTTACAAAAGTGTACAAATTGAAACAATTATACCGTGAGGGCAACCAGACTTATGTAGCATTGCAGCAAATCCTGGACAACAGTGAAAAACCGTACGATACTGAGATGTCCTGAAAATTTTGCAAAAGTGCATTTTAAAATGAACATTGCAAAGATTAAGAATGTTAAAAAGGCAAAATATGAACAAATCAGTTTGTATAGTTTTTTAATGCAATCAAGGCCTGTGTAGATATTGCAGTTAAAACAGGCAAATTAAAATGTCTGCAAAGGGATAATTGAAACGAAATCATGTCTGGCGCAGCTAAAAACATTGAAATAGATTCAGTCAATCTTTTGGGTGTCCTTTTGTCGTAGTTATTTGATTGAAAAATGTTAAACACATCAAAGTTGATGGTTAAGAATCCAATTATGGTGAGACAGGGTGGGTCGCATAAACATTAACGTTATCCACCAAGAATGAGATAAGTGTCCAATCAGTTTGCTGTGGGAGAGCTTAGCAATAAATATGAAGTTTTTGCAGGCAAGGCAATTTAATCGTCAAGCCGATTTGTTCAGCAGTTGAAAAGGTTTAGTTACGAAAGAAATTTGTACAAGCTTACGAAATGGAGGCGAAATTCTGTGGCGGTCATTGTGAAGCTTCAATTTGTTGCGGTCATATAATTGGTGTTGGCGTTTGAAGAGAAGAGATGAAAGGTCTAAGCAAGCCTAATTATGACAGGCTTAGATCAAAGCTTTCAACGTTAGCATTTCCAGATTGTTTGTCTGTTGTTTCAAAGCTTTTCAAAAGTGTCTCTTAGAGTTGCATTTTTATTCATCAATATGTAAAACTATTGATGTAAAGCACAAATAAGAACCACAAGAGGAAAGATGCTTCTAGAAGAGACTTTCTACTCACATTGTACAGTTGTATTTGTAGTTTAAAATAACGCATTTTGTCTGAAAACCAATCGGGATTCTCTGCACACAGACGTTTGGTCTAAAATTCAATATAAGCTGAAATGGATTATTTAAGTTGAACAATCAAAGCATATTTGTATGTACTGAAATGGGCTTTGGGCTTAAAAGATAAAACATGTTTGGAATAAATTGTACTCTTCATATCAACAAGGGTTCAAAAATCACAACGAAGGAATTTTAACAACTTGCTTGCAGCCTTTTGACGAGAAACTAAAACGGAACAATACTAAACCGCTGAAGAATAAGTTGGTGAAGACATCGAATCATTTTTGAAGTATAGATATCTTGAAGTATAGTGAAGGGGCGTGTCATTCAAATATCGGACAATGTTCACGTGGAGGGGGGGTGGGGGGAGGGGGTAGAGTCATTCAACGTTATCAGAAATAATTTAGATCCCGTTGAGAACTGGGGCTCAAAGATACAAAGATTTTGTGTTTCTTTTGAGAAATATCTATATTTCTAAACCAGTCTTCAAATCTCCGCCATGGCATGTGCTATTAATTGTTTATGCAATGGCCAAATTATCCTGTTATGATGAAGTGTGGCTTAGCCAAGAGGGCAGAGTGTCATCCTATCTTTATGACATTTTCTGTGAAGTCTCAATTTAAGACTAAATTTGGACTGACCTTTCTTTTACCTATTCCATACAAATGATGACATGTCAGTTGGTTGATAAAACTTTTCGTTTCCGTTTATACCACAAGATGACGCAAAGTGTCAGTAAATTCCATTGAGAAAGGTGGACAGTGAAAATTGACTATCGCAATGAATTAGCTTTTACCGGGCGTGACATTCTTTGATTAAAGAAATTTCCCATACTTATCTTCATTGAAAGTGTACTGACTGAGTTTACTTTACCAAGATATTGAATTAAATGTTAATTCCATTCAATTTACTGTCTTTTTAATATGATTCTGTATATAAGATTAAAGATTTCCAAGCTCTATTCTGCCTGCCAAATACAAGAAAATAATCGATTTCTGTTTCAAAGAAGATAATCAGTCAAATTGTTCATTTGGCCAAGATCTTTCCCATAAATGAGTATAATTGATCGACTTTCATATGCTTTTACTAAAATACAAAGTCAATGGAAAAAATGAATTCATTCTATCCTTAAAGGACCACCCTATAATAAAAGTTAGCTTAATGTTAAGAATCTTTGTCTTTCAAAGTGACAGCTCCTTTGAAAAATGCAGGTCCCAATAAATCATTATGGATAAAGTCGTTATAATCAGCAACTCTGAAAAAAGTTCGAAAATTTTTATTATTTCTTACTCAGCGGGTTTTTAGTTAGCCTTGGTTGCTTTTAAAAGCCAATGTTGTGATCTGATCAAAAAGCTGGCCAGCGAACAGCGCGTCTCGGTTTTATCAGAAAGGCCAACCAGCGTACAGCATTATGTAATGGTATCTGGTCAAAGTGGTTTACAGCTTGCAATCGTTAGAAGCAGTATCATAATTTGGGTAGACCAATTGAATTTGCGGGAGCACAAACCGGTCGAGACATAGGACTTTGAAAACACCCAATTAAGATGATTTCTTCAATAACAGACAGCTGAAGCTGTCATAGCTTCGATGTTATCACACGCATTTAGTGCTCCTCGCTGAGACCCTCCGCGACTGATCTTTCTTTATACTATTGTGACACATTTTCCTACGTTTTATGTACATTTTCTCTTTCTTCCTTTGTAATTGCATAAATTGATCTATTCAAGCTTTTGGATGCTTTTCAAATAGCTACCTCGATCATTTCCTTCATCAAAGGCCAGTGTAGAAAATTTTGATTCCTACCTCTTCTTTTCATTTGATTCTTTTCATAGAAATCAATAATCATGCTGCTGTTTATTATATAAAATTTGAATTTAAATCTTTTCCGTTTGCTCTAGTGATTAAAACACCGAAGCCTCGTACAGATAACAACCTTTGCGTATGTCACTTGAATAATAATTACCAATGACTAGCGTCTCTACCAGGAGGACTAGAATTCAATGTAAAACCATTCACTCCCGGCATAACGAAATCGTTATCTTTGTCCAACAAAACATATATCTATCTTCGCCGTGGGGTAACGTCCTCTAGCGGTCCTTATAGCTCGTCTGTTGCGCTACCTCTGAATTTCATCAAGAGTAAAAAAGGCAGAAGTTTAGTTATAGGCAGGGGTGATTTCTAAAAAATTCAAGAAAAGAATGCTCAAGGGGAAATTTTATAAGAGAGGGTGTGTTTTTTTATACCCAAACCCATACTTTCACAGATGCAAATATAAAAACCAATGTTTAAGCAAGTCAAACCATACAATACAGGAAATAGCCACGAGAAGTCTTAGTTACCATGGAAACCTGTAAGATATCATCATATCAAAACTAGAAAGCAGCACAAGATAACAAACGGAACGGTGCATTGCTATTATGAACGCAAGAGAACTTAGGTATTTCTTTGTCTTAAAAACTCTTCTCTTTTTTCGGGTGCCAGTGCTGATCTGTGACTCAAAAGCTTGCTGGAAATCAGTTCTTTCGCATTTCATAAGTTTGATTGAGATCCATCTAAATAATTCTGAAAATATTTGATGACAGCGCTGTCACTGCAAAAGCTGATCCAGCAGGTGTGCAAAGGATATACCCCCCATAGGAAGGACACTGTTTGAAATGAAAATTGCTAGAGATAAGAAAAAACAATTTGTGTGCTTGCTACATCAAAATCTTTGCAAATGAAGCATATCTAGACTATAAAGGGGAAAGTAAAAACTTTGAATATAATCACAAGAAAAGCTAGTCTGGAAAATGACAGAAAGCTATTGTTATAAGTTTTTGTCCTTCATTCTGCAAGGTCCCATACCTGCGTAAGTGCAATAGAACTTTTTGCGATGATTTTCTGAACTGTAAGCACTATGCCCTGAAAAGCAAGATCAATACAGAATGGTCTGTGGGGGGGGTGGATTAAGACCCACTAAGGTAAGAAAGGTTTCAACAAGGGGGGCTTGGCTCTCTGTGCCCCTAAAGGTATACGAAAGGGACAAGGCTGATTTTAGAAGTTGATAGCAATTGGGCTTCTGAAGAGGAAGTGAAAAAGTGTGGAAGCTTGATCGCATTAGATAGATAATTACGAAAGTTTTTCAAATTATACTAGAAAATTGCTGTCCACCTCTATTATAAAGCAGTAATTCATATGCATAGCGATGATTTATTTAGAAAGGGTAAAAATATTGTAGAATCTTTTGCATCCCACTATGGTAACAGTAAAAAAAATATAACATAGAAGCTTTGTTGCATCAAGAATGAGAGACGGGGACTGGTCGTAATAAAGATTGTATCCGAGAAATGTATCCGAGAAATGTATCCGAGAAAGGCGGGAGTCTCCTGTTAATGCAATGCTAATGTCATAGCTAATTTCAAATAAGTTTTAAAAAGGAGCCTTTTGCACGTCTGAACGCAAATTGTTTAGATAATTAGTGTGGTGGTGCAAGTGACATCCTTTATATTGCTACCTCAAATGCTTTGGGTGTATAGATAAAGAGAGGCAATGGATAAAAACTAGCAACAAGACACTAAGTATGCAGGGATACAAGTAAATGTAATCCAAAATCTACATGTCAAAAACAATATTTTCTAAAGACAATAATTCTTTAGATAATTGTTCACGATTTAACAAAACTCACACCTGTTGATGTGTCGAAGTGAAAAACATGAATAATTGCTTACTTAGAATATACAGAATCTGAGTTGTTTATACACAAACGTGATCGTAACATAAAATTACAATTAACTCTACTTACCCTAAAGCCTTTGCACGCATCTTGTCAGACACTGTCACTTCTTTTCCTGGTCCGATTCTTTCCAGCCTAGAAAAGTATCCAGGCAACTGCCATTTCATGCCTGATACACAAGCCACAAGGCAGCAGAGCAGAATAATTTCACTTTTTCCCATTACCCTGAAACTTGTTTGCCTCCTTCAAACTTGCTGTCCTGCTGTTGGGTACTTGTTTGCCTGCTGTTGGTAAAAGCGACCTTCTTCAAACCAACCTTACCCGAAGTGATGAGCAAACAACGAACAGACAGTTGCTCTTGGTCAGGGGGTCTGCTGCGAATATAAATTCTCTCACAAAATAACAGTATCATAGCAACTGCACAATAGTAAGCTACCGCTTTAACAAGGTTATGATATCATAGTACATGTTATCGTATCCATTGATACATGATATCCAATTTTTTATGAAATTATGTAACATCTTATTTTATTGTTAAATCGCATGATGTTCTGTTTATCATATTTTATTTTATGATTTTATGTCACAATGTTTCATTTCATTTCATGATTATCGTCTTTGATTATTTTTATCAACCGATTACTTTTCTGAGCTTTGATTCGTCATTTACTTTTCCAACCATCACAATGGCGAATTCAAGTCGCACTGTTTTGCCCACCTTTTGAGACACATCCATGATTAGCCATTGGTAAATGTGGGTTAGTAGAATGATTCTTTAATATTTCGCAAGTATGTCTTTGAAATAAATAGATTCTTATCTAATAACCAAAGAGATACCTCTTAATTTCGACTCCACAGCTCACAAAAGGTAAAACGTGAACATATTGAAGTGGCATCCAAGACCCTCACTCGTTTATATGAAATCACACAAGTGAAATGTCTTCACACATAATCCCAATGCTTAACGAATATTTGTTTGCTGCTGAGTAACACTAAAATAATTGACCATAACAAGATTAAGAAGATCCAGAAAAAGCAGATTTTAAACTCAGGAATTCGAGTCATCTCACCTTGCAATCCCCTGTTTAACTTTCGACGATCGAGCTCTTCAATAGGCCCAGCTACTCCTGCATAACGCCTTTCTTGACAGGGACGCCGGAACGACCAAGGGGCAAGAGGGGTAGGTTCGAATAAAAGGGCATTTGAAAGATAACCCTCAGATTCTGGTAATTCTTTCTACTAACTGTCATTTAATTGCGATCTTTTGTAGTTATCTTGAAAATTAGCTAACTTTGGCATAAGGATTTATTCTACAAATTTTGAGAAATGTCATCATGAATTTAGCACTACAATCAGAATTTCATATGAATCTCTCTTCATATGAAATTCTGATTGTAGTGCTAAATGCTGTTGTTCCAGCGTTTATAAAGCATCAGATTGGACTGGCCGTCAATCAACGGCTTGATTGTATGTCAGCCTAAATCATGTACCCTGTGTCAGCCAAAGGTTTAATTTGAGCATCAAAGTCACTGTTTGTGACGAAACGGGCTTTCTGGCTGGCATATCTTCGCAGTATCCCCGGAAAAATAGACTATCAAAAGTGCAACTGAGCTATGCTAGCTAGTATAACGAGCCTCAACATTAAATAATTGAAAATTTTTGTCTCCCAGCCCAGAAAACATGGGTGTCACGTGATCGACAACCTTAATGTAAGCCCACCCTTAGCTCAGCCTGATTTTCAGAACAAGCTTTTCAGGCTGAAGGGTATTGTTTGAAGAAAGGCCATTATCTCATTGAGTCTTTGCTTGAGAGTTTAATTCAACGTCTCAGGGAACTTTAACTCACGCTTTTTAGCCATCAAGCTTGTTTTTGGGCATTCAGTGATAAATCATTTCATTTTAGCTAACCATCTATCGAGTTCCCCCAACTCTTTATAGATAACCTTGTTCAACTGTACGATATTTTTGGAATGTGCTAATATGTATAGACATCAGCATGAATAGACATCTTGAGCTTTCACAATGCAGCGGAGATCATTAGAACAAGTCAAGAGCCTTGTGGAACACGTATCTTACTGCACTCAAAAATGAACTACTTCTATTAGACCAACAAGATTGCTTCCTGTTTGTTTTAGACAAAAATTACTGTTTTTGGCATGAAAATTTATTCAGCAAGAATAGATAATAATCGGAGATAATCTTGACTCGACCTACAGATATTTGCTTGGAGGGTGCAAATCACGCAATCTAGTTTATCAGCAATCTAGAAAACGTTATTTGACGTCATCAGGGGGGCGGTTAGACATTGGTCAATGTGATAATAATTGGGAGTAGGAGATTGGAAAAATTGAAATTAGTCGTTTTCTGTTTTCATATTTATGCACCAATCTTTTTATATTATTTTTGGTACCCATGAACTCTGTGTCTGTTGAATGCACCTCTTGAGACTAAGTTACAAAATTAAAGTGAATAATTTTATGTAAGTACATTGCTTAGGAAGAATAATTCAAAATTCCGTTAATCCCTCATCTTTTTTGTCCTCACTTTTATGTTGCTCTGCTACCCTGGATACCTAGGAATATGCTTTGAAAAAACAATTTGCTTTTAAAAATTACTCGCATGTTGCCAAAAAGAGCTAACATTAAAAACTGATATCTAGTGATCGTGGAGACAATTCACGGTAGAAAAATAAATTTTGAAAGTAAGAACATTTGAGCTTGAAAGCATTAGAAATTTCGATTATGAGCCTCAGCTAAAATGATCTGCTTCTTGTAAAAAGATTATACGCGTACAAGATTAGGCAGGGAGACAATGTCTCAACCTAAATTCTTATATGTGAAAAGGTGTTGATCATTGATTTAAAATCTTCTTCTTCCATCCAATCATCGTCCATTCTTCTTCATCTTCCATCCATTTCCATTTACAGCTGCAAATTTTCTATCTAGACTTATTTTGAAAAGACAAATGCAATTTTGTAGTGTTTACGTTGATTTAGCAAATAGTGTAAAGGCAACAGGATTTTAAAGACAACTAATAGAGAGTGCGGGAAATAACCGACCTGAGCGAGGCTCGAACTCACGATCCTTTCAAGCCATCACCCAAGGTCGAGTCATTCATCCGCACTGCCCATATAGCAAATACTAGATCAAAAAGTCATTTTACCTTTAATTTGTAGCTTAGACTATTCATGGTTTTGTTACGTAACTGACGAAAGAAAGTTCTAAATAGATATTTACAGACTTCTAGAATAATAAGCAGTGGACCCCTAAATTATCTACTAAAAAATTGGCTACCACAAGACTGCCATTCAGTACGTCCCTTGTCATCGACTGTCTTCAGAAAAGAACCTGGTTAACCAAATGAATACGCTTAAGCGGATGAAAATTTTCTATCATCTATTACAATAAACTGGGCTGGCTTTGCATAGCTCAGACTGAATATTAAACGCCTATTTTTGCTAAACTTGGACAAGTGGACAGTCTGGTGTCTCTTCCTCGTACATACAACGTGCTTACACCATAAGTTATAAGCAGAGACCAAATTACAGGGGCTTGACGAGGCAAGAACCTGTGCTCATTCGTACAAAACATCTACTTAAATTTGCACATTAAACTAAGCTGCACATTTAGAGGTATTTTGTGAAGCTCCTTCAGGTTATGAGATCCAAATTGAAGAATTATAAAATTACATTTTTCTGACACCGTCATTATAGAAATCTAATAGAGCCTTACCTTGTAATCTTTAAAATAGGTTTTTTTATTAATTGACTTTGTCATCTATTTGCCTCATCTATTACATTTGAATTCTCTGTCAGCGTATAAGGCAGCAAAAGAGGGCGGAATAAAACAACGCCAAAAATTTGAAATAGCTTTGTAATATCATGATTAAATGTTTTATTTCAACAGGCAGCTTTATTAAAATCAAACAAAACACCAGGTTTTTCAGAGAATATTTTCTAGGAACATTTAAAAACATAATAACGATTCAGCGGAAAATTCAAATTTAAAAATCTTTGCGTTTTCTTTGTATCAAATAATAAATCAGCGTTTTTATTCACTGCAGCTATAATTCAAAACATGACACTACCAAATATATCAAACAAAAAACACATTAAGGCTTTATGAAAAGAGTAATATTTTGCCGGAAATTATTGCATGAATAATTTGCTAGAACTATGAAGTTTATTTAATGCTTTCTACAGAGCATGCAAGATTGAAAATGAATTGTGAAATACCAATAAAGTCAAATGGGCTTCTTCTGGATATACCATGACAAACTGCTAACGTATGCCCTGAGAGTCTTTTAATTGGCATTCATATGCAACGGAGCGTCCGCATAGTGTGTGCGAATATGTGAAAAAGATGGCGAAGAGGTATAGTCAGTCAACTCAAATCGCTGGACCTTCAACACAATTCGTATTATATTGACAAGTTTACTGACCTCCGGAGATGGAACTGTTTATAAATGGAAAACAAGACTCGCTCAAAAATAGTGCACCTTTTTGAAATTCCTTCTTACTTAAAGATTTCTGAAAAGAATCGAGTTCTAACAGGTATCATGGAAGGTCTAAATGTTTATGTTTTTTGCGCTACTTCTAAGAATTTATCGAGGTTTAGAATTTTTGTGGTTTACAAAAATATTGGCGAAAACATTGCTAGCAACTCTAAGATTTTTAAGCATTTTGCTGGTACCTCCTAGCTAATGAAGACATAGCATTTAATCGCATTCTAGTAGTGCATTATAGCGCAATCAATTTCTCTAGAAATTATTGTAATAATAAAAACATAATAGATATCATAAAAGTTAGGTAGAATTACTGTTTCATCTGCTTATATTTATCAAATGTAGCAGGCGCTCCAGTCTTTCTTGGAGTTGCCACTTCTTGCTGTAAACCTCCCTGTCCTTTAAACGTCTATGAAATGTTCCTTCAGAACGTAATCTGCATCTAGCACCGAAGCGTACACCAAAAGATATACCGACCAATGCAATCACAATTCACAATCTCGTACTTTCCTGGCCATCAGTTTCTGGTGCAATTTTCAGCGTATAGTCCTCTGATGCATTGTCACCCAGGTTGATTGGTGATGGCTCTACGCTAACTGTTACGGAGATATCTACCGGTTGCGCAATTCCATCTTCTCCGCATTTGTCATCATTGCTTTCCTTCTTTTTAAGTGATTCTCTCTTTTTCTCAAAGTGGGACTTTCGTGCCGCTTCAAAAAGCTTTTGTGCTTCCACCCCTCCGGTTTGGGCAACAAGTTTGTACAACAAATTGTTCTTTGATTTCAGCAGATTGTAAGGTTTATCAAATTCTTTTATTCGACCAGCATCTAACACCTGTGTATCGAAGAAAAAGTAAAATCCATGGATTAACAACAGCGTGAAATTCGTGAATCAAGAATGACGTCTTGAGAACCTTTAAGCAGAAGGCACGTAGTGCTATTTGTGGAGTAACAGGGAAGCCTTAAAAGTCAAGTGGCGAAAAGGGAGCCTATTTGACGCTGGAGAAGGGGCAGTGGTTATTCGGAGTAACTGGTTAATATGTCATTTTCCCTTCCAATTCCTACCTAGAAATATACAATGACGCGGCAGACCAACCAACAGCTTTCAAGGAGACAACACATGCACAAATGAGGAAAAGTCCCAGATTACAAAAATTATTGCAATCTTAACATTTTGCCAAAGTAAATCCAGTTTTATTTCGCATGTTTTGTAAAAAATTTCTTTCCCATATAAATATAAAATGCTAGCTTAACTTTTTTATTGTCAAAGTTGTCAAATTTTACTTCAAATGTTGTTTGGTCGATCTTGTATCAAATCTGTCGAAGTTTCAGGCATTTCACGCTAATAGGCAACCAAGGTTAAGGTTAGATGTGGATTAATTGTGGTTTAAATGTCAGTAAGATATGGGTTATGCGTGGGATAAGTGTGGGATAAGTGCAGGTTAAATGCGGGATGAGTATAGGTTCAGTGTGGGTTAAATGTGGATTTAGTGCGGGCAAAGTGTGCGATCAGTGGCCAAAAATATTTGACGTTCATAATCAAGGCATATTAGATCAAATAGTTGCTTACCATAATCCGATCGGAATCCATTATCGTGTTCAGTCGATGCGCAATAGTGAGGACGGTGCAATCCTTGAATTTCTCCCTTATCTTCGTCTGAATTAAGGCATCCGTCCTGTATGCAAGACAGGTATTTTAAAGAAGTTTGGGACAGATGAAATTGATACAGCAAAGGAGCACAAAATGAAAGCGATGATGATCAGTACCAGATAGAAAGCAGGCTTTATCGACGATTGCCTTTAGCATTAGGGTATTGCTAATGAAACACTTGCCTCTGTCAGATTTCGAATATATGTTTGCAAAGAAGCAATTGAGATTAACAAGTTGCCATAAACGTTAAAATAGGTTGACGTATGGAATGATTTTTTTCATATTTATGCAAAAGTGAAATTTTTACAGAAACATTGTTGCAAAGACGATGCCATTGGGGGCATGATAGACGGAGTTACCCATCGACCATAACGAAAAGCAATACCCTAATACTAATGACAATTTGACGCAATTTTAGAAGGAAGTATTCGAAGAAGCTTCTCTTGTTCACGTACCATTAAATTTTATTCTTTGACATGCCTTTGATTTGCAATGGATGTATTCAAAATGCACTCATCTGATCATGGGCGAAATACTCCAGTGATATAATTGTGATTGACAATCTACTACATATTTTTAATTTTCTGATTAGCTTTACTTGGACAAAGAATGTCGTCAGCACCTTCCATAGCAAGCACTGACTTACTCCGAAGAAAAAGTGACTATTGGACGAAATAAAATGAAAAGTTTCTGCCTTCTGTTATATGCACAGTTAACATTTTTTGAGCTGATTCTTAGCTTTTCATTTTCATTCCTTTAAAACACAGCTGCTCTCTTTATACGTCTGGATCTGCTTCCTAAAATGCTACCCTTAGGCGCCTTTTCCAGTCAAACCTATGCTTTGAGAACGTTGCTCTAGCGAAGCTCAAAAAATAAGTTAGAAAACTCTTCGGGTCGGTAGAAACAAGAAATTAGTAATTAGAACAATGATTGGCAGGGTTCTTGCAACATGCCTCCATCAACTGCTGGTTTGAAAATATTTCTACTTTTAATCAGATGTTGCTTTATTGGCAGCAAAATTAGAATAAAAAATAAGCAAAATAAAATTCACAATAAGGCAAAAATGTGTAACTTAAGTAGAAATGAATCATATTGTCTAGAAAAATTGCTTTCACTCACACTGGGTCGACATTAGCAGTCGCCTCATCAATCACAAGAATCTTGTTCCTTCTTATAACAGCTCGGGCAAGGCAGACCAATTGACGCTGGCCAACGCTCAAATTACTTCCGGATTCGGCCATCTGGCTCTCAAGCATTCCTGGCAATGCTTCAACAGCATCCTTCAGTTGGACCTATTGCAAAGCAGACTTACAGTCACATTCTATGTAAAACATGTTTTTTTTATTCCACCGAAGGTTTACTATAATTTTCTAGCAATCGATGTCATAACAGTCATAAAGGTCTTGACACGAGTAACCTCTCAATCTATAAAAGAAACAATTTACGAACTAGTGGAAGGTTGATATTACGGAAACAGTTGCTTAGTTTCGCTGTACATCGAACTTTAATTCATTAAAGACTAATGAGGAGGGCGAAAATGCACCTTTAACAAAAACTTAGTTAAGAGTTTCCGTAAAATTACAATTTCCACAAACCTCTTCAAGCGCATTCCACAAATCTGCGTCTGAATGTTCAGAGAACGGGTCGAGATTCTTCCGCATCGATCCACCAAACAGAACCGGGTCCTGAATAATAAAATGTGACAGATTAGATAAAAATGTATTGTTAACAGAAAAATATACTAAAAGAAGAAAGGAAATTCTTACATCTTTCCCAGCCCACCCTATCACAAAATTTTTACAGTGTCTCTTGCTGTGAAAATGCTTGAAAAATGATGAAACAGTAGTTTGAAAATTTGAAAACAAAAATCCATTGAAGTGAAAATAGGCAATCTGCAATCTAGCCTCAAAATAAACGCCAACGTTTCAAAGTTTTGCTCTTCAAAATGGTGCATGTTTTTCCGACTTTTCAAAATAATCAGATATTTGACTGCATAAACTAGGCGAAATAGGCTTAGCGCGTAACAAATTTTGGCGGGAAATTGTTGAGAACCTCCCGAGTGCCTATGAAAATAAAGTTGCTGATCATTTAATTATGCAAAAAAATCCTGTTTGTAAAAGAATAGACCGTGCAAGGAAACGTAAAGCAATTTGTAACCACACAACAGCTGTAAGAATGTACAAAAGCTTTTTGAAAGTTAACCGATAGGAAAGAAATAAGCAAACAGACAAAATTGAATATGACTGGCTTCATAAAAAACTTAAAGATCACGATCCAAATGAACTTCACGGATCAGAGTATCTCCGGGCCTGGCCGATCTTCCGCAAGAATGCAATGACTAATTTAATGAATTTCTCTCAAAGAGGCCAACAGCATTTTCAAAAGTTTGCAGTTACCAAAAATAATATAGGAACGCAGGGCCGGCGAAATCGGGGGGCGAGGGGGGCCATGGCCCCCCAACCTTTCTGCAGAGCTAAAGAAAAATTTTAGACAAAAGTGGAAATAACTGTAGTATATGATTCTGTAAGTAACTTTGTCTAGTATTCTCTTAAATGTGTCCTCAGCTTTACCTTGGTTGCTATGTCTTTACCTTAGAAGACATACATAAAATTGAATATGGGAATTAGATCTAAAAAAACGGTCATTGTCTAAGTTTTACAACGAGCTTGGCTTAGCAAATAGATTGAGAAACCTAGTCCAGAATAACTTGGTGCCAGCACAAATTGATGGAGCTTCGTTTGTTCCGTTGCCTAAACTTGGCACACAGGGTCTATTTGTTAATGAAAATTTTTTCAGAAATATTACAAAAAAGAGAGAAATCAGCTGTTGAAGGAAAAGAAACAGCTAGAAAGAACTTTTTGAGGATATGAGAAAAAGGTATGGGCAGATTTGTTTTTAAAAAGTATCATCAAGAAAACTTCAGAGTTTGATCGTTTGGATAATCCATTCCTACTAAGAAAGAGAAAATATCGACGCAATTATAAATTATATTCAAACTCATTTTGACAAGCCCAGTTTGAAGGTTTTTCAAATTTTTGTTAAAGCATTTAATTTCTGAAAAAGTTAAGATCAGATGTTACAAGGCTATATCTTAACTGTACAAAATTGCTTAACTTTTTGTTTTCAGTCTCCTGTTGATATTTCAGCGCTAATGTTTTTTATTAATCCGTGTTTCATTTATTTTTCTCCCCCATCTTATTTCGGGTACTTTTAAATCTAAAAAAGGATTTCATTACGAGCTATATGATAGTGATTATTCTAAAACTTTGCAAAACTTTTCTATTTCAAGTCGACATCACAATAGACGCGACTATGCGACACCTTCAGTCAAAATTCATTTTAGATACAGTTTCTGGCCATCCCTAAGACACCATAATTATAAAATTTTTCTTGCCGCCAACTATGGTGGCGGCCTTTCCTAAGCCCTTTCAAGACTTTGATATTTTGGCCCCTCTACTTTCAAATACGTTTCGCCGGCCCTGGCAGACTGGGAAAAACATTAATTGTTTAGTTCTTAAAAAACCTTGTAATGAACTGAAGTTCCAATATTTGTGTGCTATTCACTCCTTTTTTCGAGATGATTGAATATTTCAAAAACGCATTTTTATGGTAAATCATGATTGTGTTTTAACTTTGTTAAGCTCTGTTCTCTGTTGGCAGACTTGGCAATCCCAAGACGAGTCGAAGCATCAAATCATTTTTGAGGTATCACACTTTAACCTTCAAAACCCATGATATGTAGAAAAGTTTTGAATCACTTAATCTTTTCTTATTTTAGATGCTCGGGCATACCTGTGGAATGATAGAAATTTTACTTCGGAGATCTTTCAAACCCATTTGCGTAATATCCATGCCATCAATAATGATTTTTCCACTTGGCTCACTGAGACGAAACAAAGTCGTAAGAAGAGACGATTTTCCTGCTCCAGTTCTTCCACACACTCCGATCTACAAGAGAACAAATCCAATTTCATGGCTTGCAGGGCATTGTCACAGAGTAAAAGTCAACAAGCAGGCTCTATTTAAGTTAGAAGGTTGTTGGGACAATAACCTGTTCAGCCTCAAAAGAACATTTGCTAATTAAAGATGAAATTTGAACATTAAAGATTAAATCATAAATTTCTAATTTTCTTCTGGCAAAGGATTACATGTACCAATACAGAATCAAGAGGAAATTGTACCAGACCTTTTCAGAGGATTTGATATGGCAATTGACGTCTTTTAGCACGTAAGGGAGGCCATCAGCATAACAGAAGCTCAAATCTTGAAATCGAATAGAGCCTCGGTCTGGCCATTTAGCAGGAGGCTTCGTGTCAGTTTCAGGGGGTGCTTCTGGTGGTAGATCACAATACTCGAGGATTCTTTCGACAGAGGTCATGTGATTCTCAAACTCCGTACTTTGTCGCACACATTGCTGGAAAACTCCTGTGATATTGATAGTGTAGGCCAGTATAAGACCAACCTGACCAGCAGTCAAACCAAACTCATCACGTAGAGCCACAGAGATAAACAAAACGAATGAAATAAAGAGTAAAGACAAAATCTCGAGTCTACAGGCAAGCCATGCGGCTGAACCAATGAAAGCAAACCAAGATTTTGTGTGCTCATCCTGGTATTTGAAGTGGAAGTCAAAAAATCGTTCCTGTACTCTGAAGGCACGTATAGTTGGTAGCCCAAGAAGAGTTGTAGAGACGTTACCAAATAAAGGACTGCGATCTGAAAAAATATCAAAACATTAAAGTCATTTCTTGTACGCAACTGCGCACATTTATATGATTCTTTATTTTCAAATGACATTTGAATTGACAATAATGTCAGGCATCTAACTGATGCTCACTAGATAAATTGAAAGCCATAATGACAAAACGTTCTATTTGAAACAAAGCGAAAATGAGCAAGGATCTTCGACCACTCGCGGACAAAAGGTCCTCCATTAGATCGTTCAGCAATTAAAGAAGAAACCATGGTGTCTTGCTTGAAATTTTAGATTTATCAAGGCAGATGTTATGTCCTTTCACGAAAAACTTTAAAAAACTTACTAAGGCCTTCGATTCTCTTCACTTCGCGGGCTGTTTTGATGTAGTAGTACCGCAGAAGTAGGAAAAGGATGATAACAGGAGTTGCCCAAGCAAACACCACAGGATTGTTGGCACAAACGAGAAGTACTATTCCAAGAACAATCAAAACAGTCTGAAAAAAGTTTTATACAGAAAATTAGCAAGAAAAAATTTGTCCGAGCAAAAGCATGCCACACTCAAGAAACTATCGTGTTAAGTAAAAATTTTTTAAGTACATTTGTAAAATAAATTACTATTTTTACGAGATCATATAGTCAAGTTTGGATCGAGTCTATTTGATTTGATTTAAAGAAAATCAGCCAGATGCCAATTCTTTCCAACTGAGTCATTTCAACTACATGAAAAAGTAACCATATTTAGGTAATCATTCAATTAGGCCGTTTTTAGGTCATCATATTCATGTCACTTATCAATAGCTGCTGGCAACAAGTACCTAATAGAAATAGAGAATACCTTAAGCACAAAAGCAAAAAAATTGAAAATTCTACAAAGTAATAGCAATTGATACCTGGATGAAGTCGAAAAAAACAAACGAAAACATGTCATCAACAATACCAGTGTCTTTTGAGAATCGATTCAGGATACGGCCTAGGAAATAAATTAATTTATGTGATTGGTATTAAAAAAGGTTCTATAAATAAAAAAAATTGATATTTTGATAAAAAAAAACAAAGATCAATTAACATATGGTCTCACCTATGGAATTGGTGTCAAAAAAGCGAAGTGGGGCCCGAAGTGTAGCTCTAAACATTTGATCGTGCAGAGATCTTGATGAACGTAACATCACGTGGAAGAACAGAAACGCCCGGCTTATGCCGAGAACAACGAGACAAATTACAAGTGCAGCGTAGATTCCCAAATCTCGATTTCTGTGTTTGTAACTTGGGTTTTTCTCTTCCTCGTTTGTCCTGAAAGACAATATAGCTTCAAATCTACCAATTTAGTTTGAAACATGAATAAATGAATAAAAAAAGGTTCATATGAGGTTTTCAAATCGTTCTTTAACGAACATTAGAATAATTGCCCAACAAATAACGTAGACGGATCCGATCTGGACCAGATCCACCCGTTTACACGGGATCCGCTCCAGATCGGATCCACACGGAATCCCAAAAATGTTCGTATAGCGGATCCAAAAGTATACGGATCCACCAGTTCCCGTGTAAACGCAAGGTCTATTCGTACTCTTTTGGATCCGATCCGGTTCGGATCCACTCTCGCGTAAACGGCGTCTTAATTAGTTGGCTTTTATTGGAGCTAATCCTTCTATTAACTTATTCCCAAAATAATTATAAGCATTAATCAAATTGATTCTTCATCCTAAGAATAAACTTTTCCTTTACCACCTCCTTTACCACATATAGCTCCGTATATGATCTATGCTTTGTGGCTACTATTTGTTACCACCTAGACAACCTCGTTTCTTAATTTGTCCATCAATGACTAGAAATGCTACTTAAAGCAGCACAATTTGTATTTGATGGTTAACTTCCTTCAATAAAGTTATGCAATATCAAACAGCCTTCCACAACACTATGAAGTCTTCTTGTAACAAAAAATCCATGCTTTGTAGAAAAACACCAGCGATAATACAAATCTGCAATGCGACCTTCATTTTAGAACCAAAGAGGCACTAAATTCCATGATATCTTATAACAAAGAGAGTTTAATTCCCAACGTTCCTTGTGAAGCTGCCACTCTCTTGTTAAATAGGTAGGGTGTTGTTGGTCGAGATTACAAAAGTCTTCCTTCTAATGTCCACAAATTTACGACAGAATGTCTTGAAAACTAAGTCTCTATTTCTGTAAGTGGAATATGAGTCAAAAATCTGAATGCCGATTTCTGTTTCCTTCCAGAAACTTTACATTATGTCGTTTCTTACTTTAATGTAGATGTAGACTTACGGCATTAAACGTGAAAACAATAAAAAGATTTACTTTATATGCTTAGAAATACGGCTTTTCTTTTTCGTATATTTTAATTGGTGATTCACTAAAAACGATACGTGACAAGGTGCCCATACCGATTCGGGCAAAAGCTGACACAAACAGTGCGAATTCAATTCACAGAACTATCACATTTGAATTCATATACTTTGTGAAAATAATTTCATATTCCATTCTATTCTTGTAATAAGCTGTTTTAAGCGATTGTTATTAGGTATTAGGCTGTGTAGCGGGACTGTGTAACTGTACCATCCATTAACACATAACCAATTGTATCTGTCAAAAAGATAGCTTTTAAGAAAGACAAATGAGCAATATGTTTACGAACCATCGGGACAGCCACCAGTCAGCGACGATGTATACTCCTTGACATGTTATAAACATCAATAACACAAGTATCCAGATTTTCAAACCAAAGCCTGCTCGAAAAAGCTTCAGGTAAGAGCGATATGTGACGGCTCCTTCGAATTTGAATTCTTTTGGCATGTTTCTCTCCTCCTGTAGTTATAGAATAGCGCGAGAATTATAGTTTTAGTCACTTTAAATCAGTTTTTTTCTAGATTTTGGCTTTAAAATTCATAGCATGCACAAAAACTACATTTTGGTTTATACATATGGAATATTTCAAATATTTTGAAACCATTGCAACATATTTACCTCCCTTGTATAAGTTAAAATATTTATCCCAAGTATCTAATTGATTTTACAAATTTCCATTTAGATGGATACCTAGCATTCGAAGATTTAGAATAGGCAAATTATTAGCAACGTATTATGAAGCTAGATGTCCGTGGCTAAGATAAACCATTCTTTATAATAAAAAACTTACAAAAACTTTAACGCTTGCAGCTTTGCTTGCTACGCTGAGATCAGAGCCTAAGTTGTCTGGGTCATTGTGTGACAAAATGCTCTCCTTTCTTCTCCTGACTATTGAAGGGCTTGATCTTCTTTCACTGACAGCACTAGGGGTCCTTTTTCTGTGAGCATTTGAAACCTTCCTCAAGATATTTGGTGACCCTCTAGTTTCGTCGACACCGCTTTCTTGTCGACTAAAACTGCGAGCCCGCCCGTCGTCATCGATATCAGTATCTACTGCAGAATCTTGATCATCGCTTGCTTGCAGTAGGCTCATGAAGTCGATGCCACTCGCTAACAAGCTGTCAAATGACCCCTTCCCGAGACATTTTCCCTGGAAATAATGAAATGTTTGTACAGTTTTTCTATCATTAAGATCAAAGTGAATCAGATGAAGTTCAATTAGATCAACTATAACAATAACTGTGTCATGATCATTAGAATTGACTAACAATGCATCTATTTCAAGAAGAAGGAAAGAATAATAAGAAAAATTTGCAGACAGCTCTTTTTCCTCACCATTAATTAATGATCAAAAATGGTTTCGTGAAAATGTATGAAAATTACTTAATTTAATACTCACTTATTGGATGCAAGACATAGAGTAGCTTGTCTGTTATGCAAAAACGTTTAGAGGCAACAGAAATGTAGTTTAAAAGCAGAACGTGGCAAAAAGGTAAGAGAGCAAGAGGCAAACAGAGAAAGACGAAATAAGCAACATCCAAGAATGGAACAGTATGAAAAATGGAGATGAACTCATTCAAACTTGTAAAAAAATGGATTCTTGAAAGGGCATGATCGTCATAAAATTATGGACCAAGATCAAATTACAGAGATTTCATAGGGAAAGAGCCTGTGCATGTGGCCATATCTCAGCCAATTTGTAACATATTAAACTGATTTTGCACAATTAGAGATATTTTATAATGCTTTTGAGGGTGACATGGTCAAAATTGGAAAATTCCAGAAAATAGATTTTTATGACGTCATCAGATTGGAACTCTATTAGAGTTTTTGATAAATTGCTCGATAAATGTGACAATAAATGCTTGATAAATGTGACAATAAATGCTTGATAAATGTGACAATAAAACAAAGCAATAGTTTGTAATCTGATGTGAAATAACATGGTCTAAAAATAACATAAAAACACAATGAAAAACATTCAAAAGAAATAATAAAAAATTAATATAATTACGGAACACAGGAGATCAAATAAAAAGAATGAGCAAAAGAATGATTACAATGCTGATTATTCTATAATCGGAAAACCTTACAGGAGAGGTGAATTGTGCAACATGTAACAAAGTGATTCTATCGATTCATTATCAAATATTAAACATCACAGCATAATTACTTCTGACAGGACCAAGACTTGATCAGCGTCGGAGATGTACTGCAGTTGGTGTGTAACCAAGATTCTTACTTTGTTTGATAGGTAGCCATTGATGCACCTGCGAAGGAACATTTACAAAGATAATTCTATCAACGATACACGGAAACATTTACGCTAAAGACCTCAACACTATTTGTTGACGAATGGTTTCGATCTCTACTGCCTACTCCAATTTGTAGCATGTTAATCAATTTGCGAAAACCGCTGAGTTGCCTTAGAAAGACTCACATAAGACATAATACTTAACGTTTAATGAGCCGAATTGTTTTTATTCAAACATTTTTGTTGTTATGCATGGGCCTCGAAGTCTGCCTTGCTCTCAAAAGTAAACAGTTGCCTTGGTAGCATAAATTTATAGATTCATTGGTTTTCTTGCATTCAGCTATCAATATTTTAGATAGGATTGTTAGTAGTAAAAAAATAATTTAGAAGATTTCTTCTTTAGAAAGATTGTAAAAACATTTTCAGGGTAGCAAGAAAACTCACTTTATTCGTGCGTCAATGGATGATACCTAAATGCATTTATCTTTCCATCAGTGTACATATTAGATATCTATGAAAATCCTGAATATCATAAGTCAGTTCAAGACATTATTTTCCTTACTGGTCAAAAAGATGTCGTCCCACGTGGGCATCTACAGCACTCAAAGGATCGTCAAGAATGTAAATATCGGCGTCAAAATACACAGCTCTAGAAAATAAACGTAGAAAACAACAAAATAAAAAGCAAAATAAAGGAAAACAACAATTCTATGTGGCATATCTACTTCTGACAGGTAATAAACAGCGTAACATTCTAACTTCATTCGTGACATAAAAAGGCAAAAAGTATACCAGCATCAGCGTTCACAAAGATAAGAAAATTGGCAAAAAGCTGTTTCTTGAAAAAATAACGAGGCAATAAAAGCGTAGCAAGGTTGGATCAAATGATAAACATTGCTCTTCATTTGAACAATTCTGGGTGTCACTTTTGACGGGGTCCGTGACTTTGCAATGATAGAAACAGATATCCGTTTGAATATGATTAATTAATAACAGAGGAAACATTTAGGTTTTTTATGGAAATTTTAAATTATCTTCAATAGCTTCTCCTTCGACGATTATGCTCTAGTAACAGCACAAATACTACCTCTACTTTGCAAGGGATGATTTAAAAAAATTTGATAAAAAATGAAAGAGCAGTTTATGAAATTCAATCCTCATTTCAACAAAAGATACAAACCTTGCTAGGTTGACTCTTGCTTTTTGGCCACCGCTTAAAGAGACCCCTCTCTCTCCTACTAAAGACATATCACCTTGGGGAAGCATTTCGATGTCCTTTGAAAAGAGATGAAACGAACCTTTAAAAAGTTTTAGAAGCTTTAGAAAGGCTTTGATGCACGAAGAAAATAAAATGGTAGAGACGGTTTGGATTGATGCCTGGAGTGATTAATGTCTTGTTATTACCATTGCTCGGGCAACATGAAAAAACTGAGGCACAGACCTCGATAGAAACAGATTCTTATTTTTTGCCATATATCATAACATAATGATTTGCAAGGGTAACATGTGTGCAGATATAACATTCCATTGCGAAGGAGAGTAAGGGTGGAAGCTAAGGTAAGGGCTCCAAAGATGAAAATCTTTCGCAACAAAATATGAATTTACCTTTTCCAAAGCGCAGATTTCAATAACGCGTCGGTACTTCTTCTCATCCAGCTCTTGACCAAAAGTTATATTGTTTTTCAGCGTTCCATTGAATATCCACGCCTCTTGAGAGACAAACGCAATTTTTCCTGAGGTATTCACAGTTCCGCTTGTAGCAGCCAACTCACCTAGCATTGCCATCAACAGAGATGACTAGAAAAAGAATTCCTTAGCAAAATCGCCAATTTGGTCTTTTGGGTTGACAGTGAAGGACACTTTTCTCTCTGTTACAATACCAAAATGACTCTAGATCACATATTCCGTCTTGATACAAAATATTTATTTAAGAATTTTGCAGTACAAAAAAAGTTAGAAAAAATTATTTTTACGCAAATCCTGATGCAAGAAATGACGATTTCTGTTAAGAAGTTATAACAATCAAATATGGAATTATTTATTCCTTAATTGCTATTAGCAAAATAATTAATAAAATTTCTTTTAGCATAAGCATGCAAATAAAAGGTTTAAAATGAATTTATAGAATACCAAATACCTTGCCTGATCCAACTGGACCAACAATAGCTGCCAATTCGCCCTAAATGTGTTTTGAATTCAACAATTTAGTAAAAATGCTTCTTAATTACGTTTTGATTATATCATATTGCATAATTTGATTAATTTGTGATGTCGTGTAGTATAGTATCAGCAATATTCCATAATATTGTGTAGATTTTTACTTCGGATTATGGGAAAGATACCAATAAGTTAGAAACAAGGCTTGGTAATTGTTAAAGTTCACAAGACTAACCAAGTCATGGCGATTTTCGCTTACTTTTAGTTTCACTATAGAATGAATAATAGTTTTCTTGTCAGGGTTGCACTGCTATTTTCTAAAGTGTGTATTTCGTTTACGGAATTAATTCACAGAGAGTTGTGTTTAATTCCAGAATAAGTGACAAAATATTAGAAGAATAGAACAAGAGCGAAAAGCAGCAAAAGCTAAGAGAAATGAGAGTACCTGTCCCACCGTCAAGCTGATGTCTTTCAATGTCTCTGCCTCCTTGAAGTTAAGAAAAATGTCAAATGACTTAATTTAACGCATGATATAAGGAAGTGGATTTCTGGACAAAAAAACAGGACTTCAGAACCCGGAGCCGGATATATAGCTTGAGACTACACCAGAAACTTTCAAAGTAAAGCATAATGCCCGTTTGGCCCAAATTTCAGTTCTTCAAAAGTATCAACAAAAAGTCGCAACTTGATGAGAAAAATAAAATGTAAAAAACATGATTTTTCGTAAAGGTAGAGCAACATTTTTTCCAGCAAACGAAGCCTCATCGGAGTAACTATATTTATGATATCACTGGTACTTATAAACTAGAATGAAAGTAGAATAAAAAAAACATCCAGACTCTAAAACAGACATAAGCATTACATCGATATTTAAAAAGCTTTGATACAATATAAAGGTATAAGATTTGATTCTAAAAATCAAAACATTTAAAACAACCTCCTGAGAGTCAGTCACTTTCAGAAAATAAGAATGTGATCGAATTATCGGATACGATTAAAGTAAATTCAAATTTTAATGTAGATTGAATAAATTGAATCTAAATTATTCAATTCCGAGGCATAAAACAGTTTGCAAAGTCCCAAAGATCTATTTGAGGATAAGGGTAATTGTTCCCTGGACTTGTGTACTATTACGCAAAGAAACCCCCATTTAGCCATTTGAAAACTGAATCCTTTTACGTTTTTGATGAGTTCTAAGGTTTTCCCTAACATCAGTAAATTCTTCACCAAACAGGAATCATGCTTTTCTTTACAAACCTTTGTCCATGATGCATGTAGACGATCGATAGTAACTTGACAGTTGAAAGATCTAGGGCGCAAGTTTGTTTTCTCCATACCGGGAGCTCGTAGCTCATCCATCAAAAGCAATTTCTGAAAAATTTAGAAAAGGGTTGAGTATTTGATAAAACAAAAGCACACAATTGTTTGTAACAAGTGCAAGCAAAGGAATATGTTGCGATGACAAATCAGTGAAGACGACCGTTTACCGGTCAATTATATAGAGTCTGATAACGCATTGGCTCAGCAGTGCAAGCTTTGGTGTAAAAAATACAAAGGTTCTTAACTGCAACTCCGAGTTTTACCCTGAATGCGATCATCAGATAACTGTTGCCGATGATCACATTAAACCTTGAATTTGGATTTGCATTTTAGAACTGTTCTCTTTTATTTCAACAAACCTGCATCCTTTCTAGAGAAACCCGGCCTTCATTCATCAATGTCACAGCGATCGGGAAGAACAATGTCATGACCAGTCTCGAGCCATTGAACAAGGCAACACAAGTGAAAACCTTTCTTGCTGTTAATGAATTTCCAGCTAGGACATAGGTCATCATAGTTATAAAACTGACAAGTGATGCTGAACTGAAGAAAAAAGACATGAATGTTGCACGGAGGAATGACAGCTTTCTCACTTCGCGAATTTCTTGCCTGAAATGAAGTAGACTCTCCTTAGCTGCCATAAGAATTGAGATGCATCAAAATACACAGGATATAAGTACGAAGGCTTAAACTTTGGCATTGCGTATGAAGTATGATGAACCAGAACAACAGCAGATAACTTTAACAAGTTTAACAAGTTTTCCATTCTTGTCTGATGTTCCAAAAAATCCAAATTTTTACTTCAAATCCTAGATAACAATTTCTGATCCCAACAGCTTTTCCACAGTCCCAGTTTCGTGAAATCTGGGATTGAATAATCCCAAATAGCAACTCTGCAGCCATTCATGCTATACACTGCACAACGGCACAATTGAACTTCATTGATAAGCCCCTTAAAAAGTACTAAAAGTGGAGTTGGCTTTTTAAATTCTTTCTGAGCTCATTCTCACTATTAGCAATGGCTCATATGAACTAGTGCTATCGAAACTTTGAATTAAAAGCTAATTTAGAAATGGACTTTGACTTACTTTCTCAAGGATTCAACGAGCTGCGTGAAAGGATCTTCCCAGGTGTATAGCTTTAGCACTCGCATCCCAGAAATGACTTCATTCATCACCTTTACCCTCCGATCAGTGTATTTTACTATTTGCCGCCTGTCAGTAACAAAAACAGACAATCACGGCCACCCATACTAATAATTGGCAACAATATTGCGGTATAGAATTATGCTTTTCCATTAACATTTACTATTGTATTACCCCATTTTATCCATGCAAGAAACAGTGTGTTCAAAAGTGAATAGCAATTTATGCCAAATACTTTACAGGGCTATAAAAATGGTAAGAGAAATGCATTTACAAAGAATACAAAAGAAATTGTTCAAAGAACCCCGATGGAAATGCAGTTACCTGAAATTCATGAGCAATTTTCCCATTCCCATTTGCAGTGGCGCTAGCAACAACAACAGCCCGAGCCCAGAGAGGCTAGAGACGCCTATTTCTTGCCATAGTAAATAGCCTGACACAGCCATAATGATTGGACTGATCCACAGATAATGCAAAAACAGGGCAGCCTGGAAAACGATCTCTTGTTTCATTAACCAATTTCATTGTTATCTTTTTAAATGAGAGTAACCTTTAAAAGATTTTGCTTACGTTTAACAAATATTGAATAATAAAACAAAAGCAAAAACATGTAGAAATAAAAAAAAGCATTTATCCATGAAATTTTCATACGACCAAGCTACGTTGTTTAAGTAGCAGGACTAGTTGATTCTTTCAAACAATTCTCGATATTTTGATCTTTTTTTACTTTCAATTAAATTGAAGAGAACTCACAAAGTCAAGCTTCTGAGCATCAACTGAAACGAGATTAACAATATGTCCTGTTGTAGTTTGAGAAAGAGCTTTGTTGCTTAACCGTAGAATCTGCAATGGAAACAACATTTGATTACCCTAATGGAGAAATTTCTAACAAAGACAAGAGAACAGTTTACTGTGATAGAAGTTTGATTAGAAACAACTATATCAACTACAAAGATAAATAGCACGTTTAGTTTCATCTGCAAGTCAATTCTGAAATATATCAATTATCACACGTCTAGCTGACTGAATAAGGGTCAGATAAAAATGGAGCATAATAAAGAAATATGTTTGAAATACCTTTTTATAGACCAATGCACACATTGCAATTCTTACTCTCATTCCAATTCTTTGTCTTGTGAAATTCAATGGTATCATGTTCAAACTTGTTGCAAGTGCACACAGGCATAGGCCAAGGGAGTACAGGTAAGCATTTTTTCTGCTGTCGCTTGTGTTTGGTTTTGAGAAGTATTCAGTAACCATGCCAAGAAAGACGGGCTGAGCAAGCCTGAAGCCTTCCTAAGGCAACCAAAGAGAATTTGTTGCTCAAGAGAAGAACAGTCAAATCAACACTCTAATTTCAAGGAAAGTACCAAGTATCCAACCAAATGATTTTCATGCAAATCCATTGTAAAAATTATGAAAAAAGACACGTTCTTCATACAAAAGCAGTCTAAAATGTAATGTTTCAATGTTCTATAACGAAGCAAAAGTTTTAATGATTCGGAGAAGCTTCAGCAACTTCTTGATTATTGTTAAACTCAAAATTCATTGAAAGATGCAAATTTTCTCAAAATGAATTACAAGAAACTTGGGGAAAACTCATATCGTAAAAACCAACGTAGGAAAACCAAACACCTTCGTAGCAAAAAAAATGCTAAAGATACGTATCATTGTATTCTTTACGAATAGCTAATTATCAGCTTACTCGTTCTGTTTCCCAAACCTTAATGCTTGTGAATGAAATAATCTTGAATTATCTGCTGTTGCTATCACGAAAACTTTGCTTCAGCCTTTTCTGGTTTTTGTAGAGGTATAGAGTGTTTATATACGCTTTGTTTTGTAATATTTTATAAAGCTTATTCTAGACTTAAACGCATTTTGACTCTCCATAAAGCTTGAACAATTCTTAAGGTTATTATTACACAAAAGCTCTAGCTGTCATTTCTAAGATTATAGGAATTTTAACATATATAGTGAAATCATTTTATGTATAGTATGTGCAATAAAAGACACGCGCCTTAGTTAACCAAGAAATAGGCTCTTTTTTCAATGGCATGATAGCTTAAAGGCAGGAAATATATGGAACCATATCATCAGAACAGTGTCATTAAAAATAAAAAAGTGATGTGAAAGAAAATACTCACTGCAAGCAAAGATGGAATTGCCAGCAACATATACTTCCAACCGAAAACGCGAAAAATGACTTTTATAATCGATGCATTCTCCTTTATATTACCATTTTCATCGTAAGCTTCTCTGTACCATTCTCTATTTAAAGAGATTCGAGAGTCAAAAGAAACCTTAATTTTTAGGTCTTCAAATGTTTTTAAAAAAAAAAATTCTTTGAAGATGAATCAACTGAAAGGCGATAGAAAAATTCCAGGATACTTTTATACGGTTACAAATTACTGATGAAAAAATAAAAAATACGATAAAAGAATTATTGGTTTTGTATGCTACATTTTCCTTTACTAGCTCCAAAATCAGGCTAATAGATTATTTTTGTTAAAAGCTGGCTGTCCATCGCAGACGAAGTGAGGAATGTATGCTAAAGTTTCAAGTTTTTTAGTTCCTAAATGCACAGAAATATGTCTAGAGATTTACCAACTCTTAGTATTTCCCTTGGTTTAGTTTTCTACAGTACATTGAAAGGCCAAATTGAAATTATCAAGAATTGCAAAAGAGAAACTAACAACTTGCACAAGACTTCATTTCGTGGTAGTAGTTTGCAAAAATTGAAGATGCTACAGAAAGGTGTACCTTTCAAGTTTTTCGCAAAGCACGCTGGAACTATCATTTGGTGTGATGTCATATAAATCCTCTGCGTCTAGCACCTTTTTGTAGCCAATGGAAAACAAACTCTGCATCCACCTGGACAGAAGTAACACATCAATAAACTCGCCAGGGGTAAAATTTGTTAAAGATGACACATGATCTTAGGAGAGACAAAAATTTGCAGGCTTCTACAGCGAATTAAATCTAAATGGCAAAATGCATCCTTGGCTTTTCATCAAGTTACTGCTTTTGTAGCAGAAATGGGTAATTGCTAAAAATATTTTTTATTTAGAAACGATTAAGACTTTAAAATGTGCAGGGAAATTCCAGAAGAGATGGAAGATTAACTTTTCTAGAGTTGTGTCTTTAAAGAAGCATTTTAAAGAAGGCCTGAATGGTGCGGAACAAATTTCACACTTATTTATATGAGCATATTAATCTACAGCATTTGCATTTCGCAAAGAAACAATTGACTTTGCATACTTACCAAAAAGTAACATACTTTGAAATAAAAAATGCATTTTTAAACGGAGACTGTTTGGATTTTTTCTTATCCTGCTTTTGCGATTTATGATTTTTTTCAGCTTCTGGTTTTTCGTTTTCTTGCATATCTGAAATATCAAGGCTGTTCTGCCATTTCTTCATTGCTCCATTGGAATTTTTATCCTCGTTATTGACTGAATTGCCCTCTGGAGTTAAGTAATCCATTGCAAAACCCTTATTCAAATGGCCTTTCTTTTCTGGAGACATGTCTTTTTCGTCATCGTCCCTTTTGTCAGAATTTAAACTGATCTTCTCATATTCAGTCGATAACGCAGGATTTATATTTCCAGAAGACCCTTCATTTCTTTTTTCATTATTTTCTGCTGCCTCTTCATCACAGTGATTTTCATTTTTACGTTCTTCCTCGACTTTTATATCTTTTACTTCTCCATCTAGATCCCTTGCTTCTTCATTTTCTCCATTTTCTTCTTCACCATAATTGTTTTTTGGTTCTGCCATCGTTCACAATTATATTGCTGCTTCCTTAACCCTTATTTCACTGCAAGAAAACAATTTTAAAAGTGTTTGTAACAAAACCGACTTACTTGCTACTCAATGGCAAGTTTTCTTGTTTAAATACCCGATGGAGCCCTATTTCAAACAGAATTAACATCGTTAATTCACAAGCATTTCATAGTTAGCGGTTACAAAAGAAAGACCCTACAAACAATCTTCAAAAAACAGAAGCAAGAAATAGAAAAGCGCTACAGGCGACTCTCGATGTCTTGATCCCTCACGGAAATAAAGAATTGTTCAACACTGCGGAAATTCAAGGCATCCGGAGTTTCTTCAATATTAAAGAGGCTTCATATGTAAATATAGAAAATGATCCCAAGTAAAAGAGCATCTTTGTTGTGAGGATGGTTTAAATTCAATGGCATGAATTGACGTCTATAGCATTTCTAAGGTCCCTAACTGATGGCCTAAATCGGATTTCGTCAACAATTTCTACAGATGCATGGTTCTTCATGCAAAGATTTTGCAAAGATGCAACAATTGCATTTGCATACAGATATGTTGCTATGTTACTTCTGGAACCGGTTCAGGACATATTCTTTTCATAGCTATCATTGAAGTTTGCAGATGCGTAAGTTCCATTGTTCTCCCTAATTAATTATATTGTTTCTATTTTACTTTCTGTCTCGTTGTTTAAATGCATGAAACCCATGTAAAACGAACGTGACATGGTAGGTCTTTCTTTCAAGAACGAAAAGATCAGATGCCAGATGTATTTGTTGTTTATCTTTGCTTTCAAAAGCCTGTTGTTGGGATGTAGACGATATGGCTGGTTTTATAAAACATGCCTATTAAAGACAAGGGCTTATGGAAAAATGAGGAGAGTCTTACGTTTATAATGATATTGGCACGGTTGAAGGCAATGAGTTATAAGCAATGAGTTATAAGCAATGGGATGTAGCAATGGAGCAATGGAATTACGAACAATCAACTCCCCAAGAAATCAGCACTTTTTCAGAAAACCGAAGTTACGCATGGTTGTATATTTAAAAAACTTTTTATTGTGTAAATGAGGCAGACCATTTGTTAATTCAATCCGTCAGATTTAAAGCCGCGATTAGACTGAACCCTTCAGTAATGAGCAAAACAAAATTTCGTGTATTCTCCCATTTGTGTTTTTAAATGAGCCTCTACCTGATCTTTATTGATTTGAATTTCAAATGCATAGCTCTAAGATTATTACGATGACACAACAAAAATCGTAACAAGCTTAAACTAAGAGTGGTTTTTATAACAAGAAGGATTAATAAGATATCAAACCCTTACTTGCAGCTTCGTGTCATGTACCTCACGTCCTATACTACAAAACTGATGGACATTACTACAATAGCCAGACCAGCTTATTTAAAGACCTTTTCTTGGTAGCAAACATTTTGGCTTTTAAGACTATCAATTTTTGAATCTATTAAGGCTTTTAAGACTTTATATTATTTATTTGATTGAGTAGAAATATGCAAGATTCTTCGATACCAACCTGTGGAGATTACAAGATTAAGCACTCTGCATTTCTTATCAGTTATGTACGAGCAGCAGAATGTTTTTCATCGTAATAACGGCATTGCGAGCAATGTTTTTTACGTAAGTTCATAGCAGCAGAACAATGCATTACTCTTATTTAGGCGATGTGGTATGCGCTGTTTCTCTATATCGAGCACGACCTCGTTCCTCTTCCTCGTTCCTCTTCCTTGTTCCTGTTCCAACCCAATAACATTCAACGAAGCATAAGAAACTTTCAAATTGATGCAAAAATACAATTGTAAGCAAGACATTTAGCTTTAAAAGGAAAGCGATACACTATGTACAAATTTTTCTTGAAAGCCCCTAGTTTTATTTCTGATTGTATCATATAGCAAAAATACGAAATTTGATAAAAGGATCTCTCCTTGTCAGAGAAGTCACGGTGTGTGATTAAAAAGTCATTCGTCAATATACAGCTAATTGATAGATAAATTCGCGCAGGTGCAAGTGCCTAATGTGGAAATCCCTATATGCCCATAGAAACACTTGAGTCCAAACATTTTCCCCTTTCTTATGTTCCACCGATTTAACACCCTCCCCTAGGGGCTCTTTCTTGCTCATGTGTTTATGTTTCTAAGTAATTCGATTTGATGTGATACAGTAGTCCTAATTCAAAATTGGAAAAACCTCTTTAACCCTTTTGCAAAAGACAAAATTTGACAAAATGCCAAAATTCCAATATTTGGCTTCCTGCTTTCAAAAATTTGTATGAGCTAGAATGTACTCAATTTTATTGAATTTAGAAACCTAAGTAAATTTACTTTAAAATAATAGATTCTTTTGTGCGAAAAAGACAATTTAAATTTACTCAATAGGATATTCAAAATAAAATAAACATCGAGGCAAAATGATTCAATTTTACGCATATTTCTGAAGGTCTCATTGACTTTAAAAAAAAGCGTGTTCTGAGACACAAAATAGGGATAAATATAAGGCCCCCAATGAAGCCCGCTATAGGAGCACCCTGAATCTTTTGTTAACACGGGGACTCAACGGACCAGTTCGCCTTATCACATTGGAACAGGCCGGAATGACTGCGTACCGTTCCACATTTAGAAACCCCCTTCGGAACGGAACGGAACGGTACCATTAAAAGCGCTTCCGCGTGAGCTCAACACTTAAGCGTTCTACTTTTGGGAAAGGAATGATATCGAACAGTAGGCAAAATGTTCCCATGTGAATGGAGTCTAAGAAACTCGAAGCCTCCGTGTATTTCCCAAAAAGAACAAAAAATAGTCTCGATTAAATTCCAACTACAGGCACATTATCCGTATAACGAAAGTAAACTTTAGCTGTAATTGCTGTCATTACAAGTTGAAGTAGGACCGACTTTGTTCTAGTTGGTTACTCAGATAGAACAGTTGGCAATATCTAGCATTACTTACTTGCGAGTTTCACAGCAGTTCATGAATAGTGCAGATAGATATGCTCACACCAGCTGTCTGAGGCAAACGGCCTCAACCCGTCAGCTATACACAATTACTGTTCAGTTCAGTGCTTCTATGTTATGCAATAGGCCCTGACAAATGAAAGCTTTTATATTGTCTTTGTTTAGACGTCTTTTGATGTTGTTCAAGGATGACTAAACTGTAATCAAATGCAGAGTGTGTACATCTGATGCATAAAGCAACCATTCAAAAGGAAAAAGATCTACCAAAGCCATGTCATGAATGATTAGGCCAGAAGTGTCCGCTTTCCAAAAATATGTTCGCACAGTGGTAGAGGTTCTTGTCAGCTGTATTTCGTCATAAAAGATTACAAAAACTTGAATCGACATGGCTTTGAGTCGAGTGACCAAAGAGCATGCAGGTCACGTCTTACGTGAAAAGAAATATGATGCCATCTTAATCAATCAATTTTGATGACATAACGTAAATCCTCAAATTGGACCACTCCATTTGATAATTTTTGCCATCGAATTGGACCCCTCCATTTGATGAGGTTGCCTAAGGCGTTTTATTGAATCACCATAACAAATTCATACTTTTGGTAGTAATTAATTAAATGCTCATAAGGAAATTCCTACTAAAATAAACGAGGTCTTTTGATAATGTCTTCTTAATGTCTACAATAATTTTATAAGCCTCCCCTCGCCCTCGAAAAAGCCCCCTCGAATAAGCCCCCATCCAAAAATATAAAAAATAAATAAGCCCCCAGGGCTAATTTGAGGATTTGCGGTAAGTTATTGGTCCAAGGGGTAGTGAGAAAGGCTCTTCAGGGCAAAGGAAAAGTTAGACTTAAAAGGGCTTTTTGGGGAAAATGAAAGTTTATCGAAGAATAATTCTGCAGTTTTTTGATAAAAAGTATGGATATCTTCATTCTGAGGAAAAATAAGGACTTCATTTGTAGTATGGAATTGTTAAAAGAAAAAATTAGATATTTGGTATTGGATATTTGGTATTTAGAAAAAAAATAATAGGACATCAGATTACAAGACCACAAATGATTGAATAACATTAAATTGTATTGAAAACCGTAGAAATACATATCTTATTTCATATAATGAACCATAGACCTTGGTTTGACCACAGAATAGAAATAAAACCGTTCTTGGGGAGCAACTAAGTCTATAGGTATGTACAAAACTATTAGGAAAATTTCTCGTTTTAAGCTACTTACTATAGAAATTCAACGATAAATTGGATCTTTCAAACCAAAATTATATTGGAAATACTTTGTCTAGTATGAAAGAAATTTTACAATGCAAGTCATGTTTCAAGAGGAGATATGTACAATCCTTGCCTTTGATTAATCTATCAAGAATTATAAAAGCGCTTCTGTGATGTTAAAATCGGAGCTGCTGAACCTTAATGTCAAGTACACCATGGATACAAATGAGCTTTCAACTTCAAAAAAAGAGAGTAACGAGTAACTAACAGACTTACTGCTTTCACTCTAATACTTCACTTTAACAGTTGTAGTAGGACGTTAGAAGGAGAAACTGTCACTGATATTTGTCTACTATTATTTCAACTAAATGCCAAATTTATCACCGAATCTGACAATAGGTGGTGCAATAATCTAAATTATCCATCTAAAACTACACACCAACTTGGAAAAGGCTTTTGTTATTAATCGTTCAATAATTTGTTTTTTCAAATTGCAATTCGTGGTGCAACTTCCAGTGGCCAAAATAAACCATGACGTACTGTGTTTTTCACCCTCTTGTCTTAGTGCAGTGTAACGGTTTGGATTCTATATTTAAAGACTGGTTTTTATATAACGTATTTTGACGTAATGTTCTCGTTGCGTGTTTAGGTCACATGTTCTGTCAAGTCCGGTTGTGTTAGTGAACAATGTATGGCAATGTGTTTGTCTTTGAACATGTAGTGTGACGCTCGTATTGTCCTGTTAATTAGCTTTTGTTTATGTTATTAGGTTATTAGAGTCCCTTCCGTCCATTCAAAAGGACTGCGTTCCTGCCACGCGAAAAAGTTCTGTTGTTTATGAATTTACGTGCCAGTGTGATTCTGGCTACGTAGGACGCACTACCCAAAGATTGGAGGATAGAATAAAACAACATGTTCCGCCTAGTATTAGAAACAAAACCCATCCCCAAAGAGAACAGCCACCTCGGTCTTGCAAATTTAAAATTACAACTAAAACCTGCGATTCTGCTATCGGGCAGCATTTACTGGAAAACCTAGATTGTGCAAGAAACTACAATGGCGACATGTTCCGGATTATTGGTAAAGCCCGATCGTCGTTCCACCTAGCAGTTTCGGAATCTATCTACATAAGCATGTAAAAACCGCTACTGTGTAGACAAAAGGAGTTCGTTTTCACCTCAGGACTCCATTAGTAACATGCTCAATAGGCAAGCGGCACTGATTGGTCAACCTCAACAGTCATGTGCTCAAGTTTCTGATTGGCCTATTTAGATCCACAACTGGGAATATATATATATTTCTTAGCGTAGAGTTTTCGATCTATGTTCTGACGTTTTAAACTCTGAAGAGTGTCAGACGAGAAGCTTTAGTTTACTAAATGTTTGCTTTTTTCAAAGCCATTTTCAAGTTTTGTACCACCAAAAGGTTGGTTATTAGAGTATTCCGTTCAGTGGTGGCGCCAAGGGGTGGTATGGGGGGGGGGGGGGTTATTACCTCCCCACTTTTCTGAAAATATGGTCTATATATTTGTTCTAAAAATGGATTAAGGGTAGATCAAATTTCCCAAGGAAAGGGACGAATCACTGGAACGAGGCAGAAGGGGTTGTGGTCACACTGACCACGCCCATTACCCTCCCACTTTGTAATAGCTGGCGCCGTCACTGATTACGTTATAAATTAGTCCTTATGTTGAAGCATTGGAGATCACATCAAAGAAGTAGTATCTTTTGTTCGTCACTTATTCAGGGCCTGGGCCTTTTGGCCTGGCCCATCGCTCCACCAAAGAGCTGGTTATCAACGGGCTATTCTCCGTCATAAAAAGAACCCTGATCGTTACAGCAGCATCACGTGACAAAAGTTTTCAATGACGCGATGTTAACTATCCAGCTAAAACTTCAGTGATTTTCAATTTAACTTTGACAGTCAAGATTTTTTTGCTTAAAGAAATTATCCCTGCCCCTTCATATATTATTAAGTTGTTTTATCATAGAGCCGTCACAGACGCGTGTTTTCATCACATTTGTAAAGGTTGTTGCCTTTTTGGGATTAAATCTCCTAATTTCAGAATGCATCTGTTCAAAGGTAACCTCTTGGAATTTGAAGAAGTAGTTAACTTGAGCAAAACTACGACTTTTCCTAATGCTTGGAAGTTTTGAACATTTTATTATGGCCTTTTCTTTAGAATATGATATAGCTTCTGCACTTATGGTAACCTCCCTGTTCTCTGTAAGACCTAACGAGTCAGTAATCGATGATATAAAATAGTTATTCATGGTTTCTGCAACTTCCTTATCTTTGGAAATTATCGTATTATTATCGATATGCGTAATTCTTTAATTAAATCGACCTTCATCGGAAAAGAAAAGGTTTCACAGTTTTCTAAAATTTCTTGTTGTCTGTAATATCAGAAGCATTAAAATTTTTCCAGAAATTTCCTATTTCCGTTCTAAATTATTTGAAAACAAATTACGCTGTCGACCAAACGCTTCTCAATGTTCAGCAGTGCAGCTTTTATTATATCTATTTTTCAACCTAGAACGCATTACGAAGAACTCGATACATGAAGGGACCTTAAAACAAATGCACACTAGTTCAAATTCAAACTTGAATGATTTTAACTGTTTCATTGTGCTGTCACTTTCCACATAGACCAACAGACCTCCACCTTGACCATTTCTACCAAGCCACAGTGGATCAATGTAACTGTTTCATTGTGCTGTCACTTTCCACATAGACCAACAGACCTCCACCTTGACCATTTCTACCAAGCCACAGTGGATCAATGTAACTGTTTCATTGTGCTGTCACTTTCCACATAGACCAACAGACCTCCACCTTGACCATTTCTATCAAGCCACAGTGGATCAATGTAACTGTTTCATTGTGCTGTCACTTTCCAATTAGACCAACAGACCTCCACCTTGACCATTTCTACCAAGCCACAGTGGATCAATGTAACTGTTTCATTGTGCTGTCACTTTCCACATAGACCAACAGACCTCCACCTTGACCATTTCTACCAAGCCACAGTGGATCAATGTAACTGTTTCATTGTGCTGTCACTTTCCATATAGACCAACAGACCTCCACCTTGACCATTTCTACCAAGCCACAGTGGATCAATGTAACTGTTTCATTGTGCTGTCACTTTCCACATAGACCAACAGACCTCCACCTTGACCATTTCTATCAAGCCACAGTGGATCAATGTAACTGTTTCATTGTGCTGTCACTTTCCAATTAGACCAACAGACCTCCACCTTGACCATTTCTACCAAGCCACAGTGGATCAATGTAACTGTTTCATTGTGCTGTCACTTTCCACATAGACCAACAGACCTCCACCTTGACCATTTCTACCAAGCCACAGTGGATCAATGTAACTGTTTCATTGTGCTGTCACTTTCCATATAGACCAACAGACCTCCACCTTGACCATTTCTACCAAGCCACAGTGGATCAATGTAACTGTTTCATTGTTCTGTCACTTTCCACATAGACCAACAGACCTCCACCTTGACCATTTCTATCAAGCCACAGTGGATCAATGTAACTGTTTCATTGTGCTGTCACTTTCCACATAGACCAACAGACCTCCACCTTGCCCATTTCTACCAAGCCACAGTGGATCAATGTAACTGTTTCATTGTGCTGTCACTTACCAATTAGACCAACAGACCTCCACCTTGACCATTTCTACCAAGCCACAGTGGATCAATGTAACTGTTTCATTGTGCTGTCACTTTCCACATAGACCAACAGACCTCCACCTTGACCATTTCTACCAAGCCACAGTGGATCAATGTAACTGTTTCATTGTGCTGTCACTTTCCATATAGACCAACAGACCTCCACCTTGACCATTTCTACCAAGCCACAGTGGATCAATGTAACTGTTTCATTGTTCTGTCACTTTCCACATAGACCAACAGACCTCCACCTTGACCATTTCTATCAAGCCACAGTGGATCAATGTAACTGTTTCATTGTGCTGTCACTTTCCACATAGACCAACAGACCTCCACCTTGCCCATTTCTACCAAGCCACAGTGGATCAATGTAACTGTTTCATTGTGCTGTCACTTTCCACATAGACCAACAGACCTCCACCTTGACCATTTCTACCAAGCCACAGTGGATCAATGTAACTGTTTCATTGTGCTGTCACTTTCCATATAGACCAACAGACCTCCACCTTGACCATTTCTACCAAGCCACAGTGGATCAGTGTTACTGTTTCATTGTTCTGTCACTTTCCACATAGACCAACAGACCTCCACCTTGACCATTTCTACCAAGCCACAGTGGATCAATGTAACTGTTTCATTGTGCTGTCACTTTCCACATAGACCAACAGACCTCCACCTTGACCATTTCTACCAAGCCACAGTGGATCAATGTAACTGTTTCATTGTGCTGTCACTTTCCACATAGACCAACAGACCTCCACCTTGACCATTTCTACCAAGCCACAGTGGATCAATGTAACTGTTTCATTGTGCTGTCACTTTCCACATAGACCAACAGACCTCCACCTTGACCATTTCTATCAAGCCACAGTGGATCAATGTAACTGTTTCATTGTGCTGTCACTTTCCACATAGACCAACAGACCTCCATCTTGACCATTTTTATCAAGCCACAGTGAATCAATGTAACTGTTTCATTGTGCTGTCACTTTCCACATAGACCAACAGACCTCCACCTTGACCATTTCTACCAAGCGACAGTGGATCAATGTAACTGTTTCATTGTGCTGTCACTTTCCACATAGACCAACAGACCTCCACCTTGACCATTTCTATCAAGCCACAGTGGATCAATGTAACTGTTTCATTGTGCTGTCACTTTCCTCATAGACCAACAGACCTCCACCTTGACCATTTCTACCAAGCGACAGTGGATCAATGTAACTGTTTCATTGTGCTGTCACCTTCCACATAGACCAACAGACCTCCATCTTGACCATTTCTATCAAGCCACAGTGGATCAATGTAACTGTTTCATTGTGCTGTCACTTTCCACATAGACCAACAGACCTCCACCTTGACCATTTCTACCAAGCCACAGTGGATCAATGTAACTGTTTCATTGTGCTGTCACTTTCCACATAGACCAACAGACCTCCACCTTGACCATTTCTACCAAGCCACAGTGAATCAATGTAACTGTTTCATTGTTCTGTCACTTTCCACATAGACCAACAGACCTCCACCTTGACCATTTCTACAAAGCCACAGTGGATCAATGTAACTGTTTCATTGTGCTGTCACTTTCCACATAGGCCAACAGACCTCCACCTTGACCATTTCTATCAAGCCACAGTGGATCAATGTAACTGTTTCATTGTGCTGTCACTTTCCACATAGACCAACAGACCTCCACCTTGACCATTTCTACCAAGCCACAGTGGATCAATGTAACTGTTTCATTGTGCTGTCACTTTCCATATAGACCAACAGACCTCCACCTTGACCATTTCTACCAAGCCACAGTGGATCAGTGTTACTGTTTCATTGTTCTGTCACTTTCCACATAGACCAACAGACCTCCACCTTGACCATTTCTACCAAGCCACAGTGGATCAATGTAACTGTTTCATTGTGCTGTCACTTTCCACATAGACCAACAGACCTCCACCTTGACCATTTCTACCAAGCCACAGTGGATCAATGTAACTGTTTCATTGTGCTGTCACTTTCCACATAGACCAACAGACCTCCACCTTGACCATTTCTACCAAGCCACAGTGGATCAATGTAACTGTTTCATTGTGCTGTCACTTTCCACATAGACCAACAGACCTCCACCTTGACCATTTCTATCAAGCCACAGTGGATCAATGTAACTGTTTCATTGTGCTGTCACTTTCCACATAGACCAACAGACCTCCATCTTGACCATTTTTATCAAGCCACAGTGAATCAATGTAACTGTTTCATTGTGCTGTCACTTTCCACATAGACCAACAGACCTCCACCTTGACCATTTCTACCAAGCGACAGTGGATCAATGTAACTGTTTCATTGTGCTGTCACTTTCCACATAGACCAACAGACCTCCACCTTGACCATTTCTATCAAGCCACAGTGGATCAATGTAACTGTTTCATTGTGCTGTCACTTTCCTCATAGACCAACAGACCTCCACCTTGACTATTTCTACCAAGCGACAGTGGATCAATGTAACTGTTTCATTGTGCTGTCACCTTCCACATAGACCAACAGACCTCCATCTTGACCATTTCTATCAAGCCACAGTGGATCAATGTAACTGTTTCATTGTGCTGTCACTTTCCACATAGACCAACAGACCTCCACCTTGACCATTTCTACCAAGCCACAGTGGATCAATGTAACTGTTTCATTGTGCTGTCACTTTCCACATAGACCAACAGACCTCCACCTTGACCATTTCTACCAAGCCACAGTGAATCAATGTAACTGTTTCATTGTTCTGTCACTTTCCACATAGACCAACAGACCTCCACCTTGACCATTTCTACAAAGCCACAGTGGATCAATGTAACTGTTTCATTGTGCTGTCACTTTCCACATAGGCCAACAGACCTCCACCTTGACCATTTCTATCAAGCCACAGTGGATCAATGTAACTGTTTCATTGTGCTGTCACTTTCCACATAGACCAACAGACCTCCACCTTGACCATTTCTACCAAGCCACAGTGGATCAATGTAACTGTTTCATTGTGCTGTCACTTTCCACATAGACCAACAGACCTCCACCTTGACCATTTCTCTCAAGCCGCAGTGGATCAGTATAACCATCAATATAGAATTGTTCTATTGGGAAAGAATCATAAATTTTTGGTTTTGCCACCAATAGAATATCAAGATTCTTTTTAATGCATCAAATTTACTTCTAATGGAATTCAAATAAAATTATCCGATAGTCATCCATCCTATGTATCTACTGGTGTATCTACTGGCCTTCTCTCGGTAAACTACATCTGTTGTTGTTGCCATAGCTGCTGCTTGTGGTCATGTAATAATATCTTTAGTTAAAGGGAACTAGAGGTAGATTAAAACCTTCTCCACACGACAGAAACTAACCCGGCTTCACTCCATGTTAAGCTAACCCAGATTTGACCCAGCTATGTTTAATCTGACGGGTAGTGATTTGGCTAAAAATGTTTTTGAGATTTTGATGTTATGCAGGATGCTTTTCGAGATGAAATGCATGATCTAATACATTCATTTTCATAAGAACAATTTGATAATAACACGAGCCTCAAAAGTGGTCAAAAGTTAAGAACAAATAAAAAACAAGCTGAGTCTGAAGTATTGTAAAATGTAATTTTAAACAACGTTTCATCTCAAAAACGAGGATTTTGAACCATTGGTGGATGCTTTTCGGTGAATTTTCAAACTTGTAGGCAAATGAAGGTTGTCTCACTCACTTTGTTGGCAAACGAGGCCTGAACACCTCCTTAGAGCGAAAAAGCTAGAAATCGCACTGCTTACACCATACTAGTTTAATAACAAATTAGGAACAATCCAGCCTCAGATTTTCGAAAGAATTAAGAACAGTCAGACTGAACTTGAATTTACTGGTTCTTATAAGAAAGAAGTATATTGAATAATTTTATGAAGCGGCATTGAAAACAAACTAGATTTTCTCGAATTAAGGAAAAATTTGTCAGGAGACTTGGTTAATTGTAGAAAGTCTTTTTCGTTATGATAGGAATGTCCTAGCCTATATGATTGTTTAAATGGGACAATGGGACAGATGCGAGCCGAGATCTCTGCACTCGTCCTGTATTCCCAGGTACAGAACAGAATTCGCCAATAAATGCGTCCACCATATACCATCCACCCCGTGCACGGAATGCGTGAAATGATGCTCCTGCTTAAATTTGTGAACAACCAACTAACGCTAGATCGTTTCATAAAATGTGCAAAATTGCTTTATGCTGATGACTCAAGTTCGGAACTACAGATACCGGATAAGAAAGACAACGATATATTGTTTAGGCACTAAATTCTAATTCAAATAGAGGACTGTACAACTTTATTTCTAACGCATATTTTGACGTGTTTGTTTAGTGACTACAACAACAACTATTGAGGAGTACGTTATACAATACAATTTCTTACATAAAACAACTTAAACAAATCTACAGTACAAAATACATCTCCCTGGAAAAGCAACAAATTTATTATTTAAAAGGCTTATCATTATTTACTTATTTCTAATAATAAGTTTTGTTATTTATAGATTGTTATTTAGACACCTTTATATTGAAGGGTATATTAGTGTATAAGGAATATAAAATGAAAAATGAATTGAAATGAAAGAGTGAAATATTGCGCGTAAATAATGGCTACAAAGAAATCGAATCCAAGATTGCATTGCTAATCACTTAAAATCGAGATCACAAATCACTTTCACTAGCGATTGAATCAATGTTATGTAAGCAAAAAGCGTTATTAATTGGGTACAGTTGATACGGAAAGGGGTTGTGTTATAACGAAATGCTGATAAACAAAAGTGACACATGAGAAAATAAATTAAGTGAAATAGATGAAAGTCTTATCACGAGAGTTAAAGGGACCAAACAATTCGTAGTATTTGTGGAGGATTTCTTGGCCGAAGTTGCGTGATTCGCATGAACCAGAGAGTGATTGTTACCAAAACCCGGAGGTGGGTGGGATGGTTGCCAAAATCTAGGGCGACGTTTGTTCGTCGAACCTCACGGGCTCGTAGATCGGTTTTGGTTATACTTTTCGAAACGATTTTCGCGATTCCCGCAATTAGTTTGCGCACCAAATGCTGCAAATTTTTTTTGCAGCTGTGTAGCCAAGTTTGGTCTGCCTTATCCATTATAAATTCCAAAGTCTCCTGAAATAGAATGGTTGGCAGTTAAAAGTTGGCTAGTAAGCTTCCTTTGGGTGGTTACCTGACCCTCAACTCAAGTAGTAGCCTGTTTGCGTGAGTAAAATTTTTGATCAGGTAAATCGTGACTTCCTACGCAAAATCTATTTTTAGTGTGACTAACAAAGTTTCTGAATCAGAAAGTTTGTTGCGGGAGAATGATGCTTAATTTGTGAGTACTTCTCCACTTGTCAAATTTCGCATTTGTTTTGAATTGTTCAATAAATTCTTTTACTAACTTCTTTTAAGGTAATGTGTCCATATAAAAGGACTGCGTATACCCAACTTGTCAAGCCACCCATCAAAATAACGGTTTGCGATTGGTTAGTATTCTTGCGATGCAAAACTGCTCACATGAAAAGCTGACCACGCAGCAGAATAGATAAACAGAACGACCGTAATAGAGTACCGATGATGACGTCATTCTGAATTTCGATCCCAGGATCTGAAAGAGCATCATAAAATACCTCTAAATATGCAAAATCAGTTAAAGGCATTACGAATTGGTTGAGATATGGCCACTTGAGCACAGCCTCTTGCCCCATCAAACCTCTGTAATTTGGTCTTGGTTCATAACTTTAGGAACCAGGCCAGAATAACAGTAATCCGTTAGCAAACTTCAAATCTTTCATTTGTCATAGCTCGTCCAATTTTGAACATATCTAGCTGATTTTGCATATTGAGAGGTATTTTAAAGGTCATATGAACCGAAAAACGATCTTCACATATTTGGTAGAGCTTTTTTCGCTTGTCAAGACGCCGTTTCCCGTTTCTTTCTATGACTTGAATTTGTCTAGATATGGCGCTCGAAAGCCCGAAAAAGTGACCTTCAAAAGCGATGCCACTCGAACGCGGTCAGATCGACGCTGTGACGATTATAGGTTTCGTAACAGGTTTGACACGTCCCTTCGATAGCCATTCAGAGGAGGTGCGAAGCTAGAACGCGCGTGCGCATTACGTTGCTTTTCACGAAGAAGCTGTTGGCCGATATTTGCGAAATTTGCGGTACAATTACAAACGGTAAGTTCTCATAGAATTTGTTTATGGTAGCCCATAGAATTTCTAGAGACTTTAAATCTTGTCTTTTTTTATTTATATGTTTGGATATTTATGTCCTTAAACTCGTTTAAATGCCAAAAATGAGTTGTAAACTTTTTGTGGTTTAGGCCCGTCTTGCGAGTTTCGTCAATTGCATATATCCTTGGGCCGTGTAAGCCCTTTCTCCTGTGGGGACACATTCAAGTAATGTATATTTTGAGCTGATAGCCATTGGAACCTTTGTCAGTGATGTTGATAAAAAAATCTTGCAAAACAAGATAGAAGCACGGAACTTTGTCAGAATACAGAGTTTGACATGCTGAAACAGATAGGATGCATATCTTATCTGGCAAATGCCCCTTGTGCTATTTTTAGACTGGGGTACTCGATTCCAGGCCTTTGAAGGGGTTTTTCCATAAATCAGTTGAAGATCGCGATAAAAGCATGAAACTTTGTGAAAATACATAGTTTGATACGCTGAAAAAGAAAAGATAGGATGCGGAACCCAGTTGGCAAATTACCCCTTGTGCTATTTTTAGACTGGGGTACTCGATTCCAGGCTTTTGAAGATTCAAAACACAATTAAAGCAAGAATCGTGCTGCGAGTACATGACTTGATCGCTGAAGATTGGATACTGTCCTCAACTGTCAAGTACCCCTTGGGCTATTTTTAGACGAGGGTACTTGTTCCCAGGCCTTTGAGGATTTTTTTTCAAAAATCAGTTGCAAAACACAAGAAAGTCCAAGGAATTTGAAGGGTTTTCCAATAAATCAGTCATGGAACTTTGCAAAAGTGCGTAAAACAAGATTGTTCTAGAAAACTACGAGGGCCGTTCAAAAAGTTTCCAGATATAAGAAATCTGTTATAAAGAAATGTACGTTTCTGCTAAAAATGAAATCATGTATCTATAAATAATGTATTTTGGAAGTTTTGTTTACATAGCTTGAAAAACATGAACACAGCTGAGTTTTAAATGTGAATAGCTCGATGTAATCACTTTTCAGTCATGGAGCTCCAACGCACTCAATGGCGGGCTATGATTTTTTATGACTTTAAAAGTGGGTTAAATCAAAAGCAAAGCCTTGAACGACTTCAGGCTGCCTTTGGAAATGAAGCACCTTCAAGGACAACTGTTTACGACTGGTTTGCGGAATTTCGAAGGGGCAGGAACTCTTTGGAAGATGACCCCCGCTCTGGGCGTCCAACAACAGCAACAACAGAAACCAAAGTGGCTGCCGTACGTAGGATGATAGAGGAAGATTCCAGAGTAACGGTCCTACAAATTGCTGAAAGTGTTGGAATATCATCGGGAAGTGTTAGCAACATCCTACATGATGTTCTTGGACTCAGTAAAGTTTCTGCAAGATGGGTGCCACACATGCTGACAGATGAGCAAAAATGCAAGAGGGTGCAATGGTGCCGCAAAATGATCGAAAGATTTGACAGAGGGAGGTCAAACGCTGTTTGGGAGATCGTCAGTGGGGATGAAACTTGGATTTACAGTTTTGACCCAGAAACAAAACAGCAGTCTCAGCAATGGACCCCAGTTGGACAAAAGCCCCCGCAGAAATTTGCCCGTTGCCGCACCGTCGCCAAACAGATGATCGCAGTTTTTGTCTCTCGTGTGGGCCATGTGGCAACCATTCCACTTGTAACGCAGCGAACAGTTACTGCTGCCTGGTATGTGCGAGACTGCCTTCCTTGTGTTCTTGCTGCAGTTGCTGAAAGGCGCCCAAGAACTCGACACCGTGGGCTGCTGCTGCATCATGACAACGCTGCAGCGCACAGAGCAAACGCTACACAGGAATTCCTGCAAATGGAGAAAGTACAACAGCTAGATCATCCACTTTACAGTCCAGACCTGGCTCCCTGTGACTTCTTTGTGTTCCCTTTTATCAAGTCGAAGCTCCGTGGGGTGAGGTTTGACACCCCTGAACTTGCAGTAGAGGCATTTTTGGAGTACATCCAGGCTATACCACAAACAGAGTGGGCTAACATGTTCCACAAATGGTTCCAGCGCATGGAAAAGTGCATAGATAATGCTGGAGAGTACTTTGAAAAAATGTAGATAAAACTGTTTAGTTAGTATTGCCGCGTATTAGTATAACCGGAAACTTTTTGAAATGCGCATTGTGTAGCAAAATTATTTTGTAAGGATAATCAAATTGTGGTTATGACATGGTAATTTGCATTGAGAAAATTTAAAAAAGCCTTTAGAAATATAAATCTCAAGTACATAAAAAAATTCTATGCATTTCAAGTTCATATCAAATACATTTTAGGTAGGATTCCAAGCATTGAGCTGGCCCCGCCTTCTTTCGGCGGCCCTGGGGAAATGCTCGATGTTCGTCCAGGGTGCATTCCATGTAGTTTACGCCGGAGATCTCCGGCGTGGACTTGGCTTTTTCCTCGGCGTAGCGGCGTGAACTTTGCTATTTGCGAGCCTTGGCGCATTGGCGTACGTGATAAATTTTCGCGATCGGCGTAGCAAAAACGGTACTTGTACAGAATACGTGGACAGCCTGATTATATTGATATGGACAGTAAAAGCAATGCCTGTATGTTTTACACTTGGCGTAGCAACTAGAATAGGTTGAAATTTCTCTGGCGTGGGTCTAACATGGAATGCACCCTGGATGTTCGTTCAGTTCCTTGTGACAACACTTCCTGATTCAACAGCAAGTGTTGATTTTATTCCACAAGTGAGAGCAGTTCGTACTGCCTTTGAGTCTTGTCCTTGAAATATGAGCCGGCAAGGAGGATAACTTCTTTGTGAACAAGATCCTTGAAGGGGTTTTATTCTGTTACACCGTTATTCATGCCTGTGTGTTAAACCATCAGATGTGAGCGTGTCCTACGTCTCGTTTATTTCTCGGCTGCAGCAGTACTTCCTTGTCTGATAAGCGATTATGTTGAGCACTTTGTACACGAGCACCTGTGATAGAAAAATATAATCACGATTCAGTCTTTCCCTTTTCCCACCAATTTAATGAAATAGAGTTCGCCAATCTAGTGAAAGCTTACACACAGTAAGGTTTGTTTATCACGCTAGTATCCCGTTTGCTTTAGGCCAGTAGGCCAGGCTCGTGTCAGTGAAAGTTTCTGCCTTGAAATACTATAAATTGTAAAGATAATGGAAAAATAAAGAATTTAGTTTACCTTTGATTCAAGGCAATATGTCTCTCAAACCAAACTCCAAGCTGTGTTAATCAAATGCAATCTTCATTCACAGGACACAGAAGAGAAAAAGTATTCTGTGCCCAGGATGGTCCTAGTCCTCTCCCTCACATCGTTCGACGAGGATTGATGATTCTTCTTCGGAGGCTACCGGTGTTTTGTGCTAGTAAAGCTAGAAAGGCCACCAAATTCAGCCAATGCTCCCTCACTCATTTAATTCATTCGAAGACTGATCCAAATCAATATTACCATACGTCTCCTCTGCAGTTGCTTAATGTTTATGTTTACTACGGCTTCAAGGCCAAGAACATGTCAAACCTATTACGTCACTTCCTGTCTTCTCGTCCCAGACCCCGGTATCACTTTCGGTCTCCAAAATTGAGTTTTAAAGTTGAAATTTTGGTGTCTTACAAGTATCTTTAGAAAATTTAATTCAAATTGCGTAAAATGGCCAATAAAAAATTTCGTTTCATATGACCTTTAAGCTGTTCTTTCAGATTATGTGGCCAAATTTAAAGGTAATGTGTCCAGCTAAAGCAAGCGACTCTGCGGGGGTTTTTAGAAACATGTGATTTTTCATGTCATCGCCCCAGTCATTACGGTCGTTCTGTTTATTTATCCTGCTGCCAGGTTAGATTTTTATGTGAGCAGTTTTGCATCGCAAACTGTTATTTTGATGGGTGGCTTGACAAGTTGGATATACGCAGTCCTTTTATATGGACACATTACCTTTACCACATGTTTCTAAAATCCCCCGCAGAGTCGCTTGCTTTAGCTGGACACATTACCTTAAAAATCATTGATTGAAAATACATTACTATTTTCTACTTGAACATTTCTGAACTGGAGGTCTCCATGAAAATGAGGCAAAGCGGAAGTTAACTAAACGGAGACGGATAGTGGGTCAGTGAGATGGGAGAAATCGAATCGAAAGTGAATTCAATCTACGATGAAATGGAATCAGAATGGGCAGTGAAGCAGACCTTTCATTACTCGATGAGGTAGAGTAGAATATAGATCAAATATTATATCTTTTTGAGCAGAAAGCCTCTTACTGTTTTCAAATCAACAGTGTTTTGATCGACTTCTTCCTTGTTTTACCTTACGCAACATAAGTGCATAAATTTTCAAATCTGGGACAAAGTTTTCAAAAATCTGGTGATAGGCACAAATTTGGCACTGTCCCGGTCTTCAATATCAAATAGAGATATAATATATAACCAATATTGACCAATTTCTATAACCTAATTTGGCCCTTGAAAATTCGGATTTTATCTGACAAAATCCGAGCAGCAAATCACTCTATGGTAAAAATCTGTGAATCCTCAGCAATCATTTTGATTTGTAGAAATATAGGATTTTAAAGGCGTTGAGTCATGGTAAATAGGCCTTCTCTATAGGGGGTCATTTGGTTTCGGCGTGATCGCTGCTGTTTCATGTGATATTGGCATCCGTTGTTGACAACTTGCTATTGATGGAAACTGTTTTGTTAATCAGTACGAGGTCAAGTCTGAGAATTTCCCGACAAATCAATGATTTTTCCGAAAATCTGTCAAATTTTGAAAGCAGAGGAGCTCACGGCCCCTCTGCCCGCTGACAATGACAACATTGGAATTATGAGACTTTAACCTCCTTGATGACCAAGACTGCAGAGTATACCAGTTTCTAACGAGTAAAGATACATTTAGTGCTTGTAGACTATAGCATTTTACTTTGAATATGCGTCAAAGAATGCAGTCTTTCATTTATGAAGTTTTTAACAGGTTCTGCTTTATGATTGATGTAGAATATTCCTGCCTTGAATCACCAATGAGATTTAAATAGTTTAAAAAGTGACTATTTGACAGTTTAGAATTACTATTTAGGTTTGTGTGTCTTCAAGATCATAGTCTAAAACACTCAATAAAAGGACTGTATATTTTCTTATTTGACTTCAATATGATTAGGCTTCAATACAAATATGATAAGTATGCATTTATATGTGCACTCAAATATTGAGTTAACATGGAAACAATTTCATGAGAAACTTACATGAGTTAGGTAGAAATCAATGTGGCATACATATGACAATTGGATTGGTTGTCTTTTTTGTCTGTCTCTCAAGGAAGGGGGGTGGGGTGGACAGTGGCGTACCCAGGGCTGTAGTAGTGGAAGGGTCTGGGGTGCAGCCCCCAGAAAATTTTTTGGACCACGCCCTTCAAACACTCGCAAATGCGGGAAAACGCCCTTTTTGCAAATTTTTCCACATTATTTGATTCATGTTAGTTACGGTAAATAGCAAAGCATTTTACAAATGTTATTGACACAAGCATACAGTATACTACCCCCCCCCCCCAATGAGTTTTACATCGTTTTTGGACAAATCTCGAGGACCCCTCCATTCCCCCCCTTCGGTACGCCACTGGGGGTGGAGGTCGCTGAACTTTGGCTTTGGCCAATTTTTTCAGGCCTTTTTCTTATTTTCGTTTTTTGAATTGTTGTTTACGGTATCTTTCTTCCCAAACAGCTAGCTAGCATGCCTCAGCAATAAAATGCATTCACATGAATGACAAATATAGACCCCAAATATCTTGAATGTTGATGACTTTGATTCATGATATGGTATTACTTGAGGTGAGGTTGGTACTCACTCATCTATCAGCTAAACGTGTGCATAGAAATACAATGTGGCATTATTTCCAAAATTACTAATTTGCCTATATCTATCCTCTTTGTTTCCTAGCTTAGGACAGGTTTTCCATTATTTTACGCTCATTTGTCACAAACACGAGATATCTTTTCAATAAAATTGAGATATCTTTTCCATTAGTCTAAAGGAAGCCTCATATTGTGCAAAGTTTTATTTCCACTGTAGTAAATTAAATTGGCTTAATAGTCATTCACCCACCAAGAGCTTTTCCCCCATTCTTAATCTATCCTTTGCATTTTTGTCAAGGGATAGCATTACCCAACTTTAAAGAGTTGTAATTTAACATATGCTCTTAAACATTCTTAGCATTTTCAAAACTATTTTAGCATAAAGTGCAGAGATTTAACCGAAAGTCTATCAAGTTTAAGATCGTAAATTTTATTTGAAGATTTTCAATGTACTTATAAAATGGATGAAAGCAAGGATGTCAAATTGTTACACGAGCTTTGCTGTCAAGGGAAGTGCCAGAAAGTTAAGGACTTGCTTGAAAAACATGACAAGGCTAGTTTTCTGATAGATATGAAATCAGGCAGCTTTGGGTATACAGCATTACATGAAGCTGTTTGCAATGGAAAACCTGATGTTTTGGAAATATTGATAAGATTTGGGGGCAATGTTAATGTAATGTCGAATGGAGACTACACTCCTTTGCACATTGCAACAACAATTGGAAATACTGAATGCATAAAAGTGTTACTGAACCACGGTGCTGACATCTCATTAACCGACCAAAAAGGAAGAACTGCCTTGGTTTCTGCTATAGAATGCAGGCAAGCTGAAGCCTGTAAGCTTTTGAAAGCTGCAGGTAAGAACTCTCATCTCTATTTGGCTATGCTTGTAGATTTTAAAAGGTATTCTTTTTCGGATATTCAAGTCTTATATTTCTTTGTTCTTTATCTATTTGAAAATGCTATTTAAAGTTCATTTAGTAAATACAGTGCTTTTGATGCAGTTGTTAATCTATTTTCATTTAAATGAAATGTCAAACTTTGTTGTTAGTATATTTTATGTTGCTTCAATTCTGATTCATTTAGAATTTTTCATTTCGCAAAACTATTTCATTATATTGATTTCATCTCCATTTAATTCGAAATCTTGCTGTTACACAGGAACATTTATAATAGATTTTTCTCTCTGAAGATTCCCTCCTTGCGTCCTGCCGGTGCCCATTTAAAAAATGCCCATGCCGATCCAAAGAAGATAAGCTTAAAAGCGAGATAGCATTACAAGCTTGAAATGAAAACGGAAGCCATTCTAGACATTATCATTTTTAAGGGTTTCTTTATCCTAGAGAAAATGTATTAATGTGTCCTCCTACGAAAGCCATGCTGTAGGATACAACTGTGTCGAGTTGAAATCGTATGGTGATAGACTCGGCAGTCGTTCTTTTCGTTTAAACAACACATATTTTCCTTTAAAGAACCTCAATGGAAGAATTTTAGAAGCAATGAATAGATCTTGTATTAATTGTTGTCCTTCTTTTAGCCTTTTTTCTGATGGTTATTGAAAACAGGAAAGTAATGTAAGCATGTCAAAAAGACAAGAATATTTTGAATATTTTAAGATAGAATATTTTCATTTTCCAGTATTATTTTTTCACCTGTGCTAACAGTAGGTATTTTTCCCTTATCAAACTTGTGTTGTTCGGGATGATTGTATACTTTTGACTTTCCTTTTGACTTCATTACACTCTAGAGATGAATAAATTTGCAGAAACTGATGATCAGAAGCTGACACAGTTGTGTCGTAAAAGTGAACAGGATCAGGGCGTTGACCAGGCCTGCTTGGATGCTGTTCTGCAAACTGCAGTTAAGCACAACAGCCAAAAGGCTATCGTAACGTTGATCAAGGCAGGCGCTAAGAATATCCAAGAATGCCTACAGGTAGCTTTGATTTATCCTGAGCTATGTGAATCAGCTGTGTTGCTTTTGATGTTTATCGCTTTCAATGAAAATGATGAAGAGCTAGTAAAGCTGCTATTGACAGACCGTGCTAAAGAGGAGCAAAAAGACGACGGTTCTTTGTTTCCTGAGCTGTTGCAAAGGGTATACTTCCCAGAAGAATGGAATCATTCCCTTCCCTCAGACACCCTGTCAAAGCTAAGGTAGGTATAAATAGTTAACAGAACGTTCAGCTGTTTAGTGCAGTTTTCTTCTCTTTGCTTGCTCAAGTCTTTACTTCGTGTTTTGCAAATTTTCTCTCTAGCTGAGGTGGTGCAGCTATTTTATGGTTACGTTATGCTTTGTTGAATGTCAAAAACTCTGTGTGTCTTTCCAAATTATGTTGCTTTTGCGGCCATATCCTATGAAAAAGCAAGAAACATGTCAACTTCGAATAAGAGATTGATCGTTTCTCTTCTTCATAGGCAGCTTACCGTTGCATGTTCGGATCTTTGCAAAAATTATTAAAGATTGATATACATAGGCTGCCAATTCAACAATGATTTTCAAAACGTATCAAGGAATTTTTGAAAATTGCAAAAATGTTTCTATTTTCAGAGAACAATTTTCGGCACAATTTTCAACTCCTAGATTATTTACCTAACGTTTGAGACTTTGTATAGGCTAGATCGTACATGAACCGTTTATGGCAAAAAGGCATTTTAACTCTAGTACCTTTTTAAGCTGTAACTTGCAAATGATCCTCAATGGCTATAAGAAGATTCTCAAGATGCGTAGTGTGAACGGGCCTTAGTTTGTCGCTTGAAAAAAGGATTTGCATTTGATAAAATTAATCTGATATCATTTAAACTCTATAGGATGGCTTGCAAAACAGTCGATTTCCGGAATCTGGTGCCATATGCTGTTAGACTTAGCCGAATCAACGTTGCAGAAATTGTACTTTTGGAAATGTTTTGTAATGTTGCTATAAGGAAAGCAAACTGGCAGGGAATGGAATTAGGCCAATTAACGCAGTTCTTTTTAAGAAGAATTGATAACTACCATAGCCTGAACTTATCTAGAAATGCAATTTCATCTGTTCCTGCTGATGTATGTCATATGAGCTGCTTATCAAAACTCAGTTTGGCGCAGAACAGAATTGAAAGCGTGCCTAAAGAAATCTTTGAACTGAAGCTTCTTCGAAAATTGAACTTGTCAAAGAATAGAATCACTAGCTTGCCAACCGTCGATAAGTGGAGCCCAGCAATGAAAACGTTGAACCTTCAAGGAAATAAATTGAGTATTTTAGATGAGTCTATTGCTCGCTCCAAGCTTGTAGAATTGAATTTAGCCGATAATGACATCAATACCGTACAAAGTTGCCTCTGTGACATAAGAACATTGAAAAGTCTTTATCTAAGTCGAAATAGAGAAGTTGAAGTACTGCCAGCCGAACTTGCCCGACTTTCCAACCTGACGTATCTAGAAATTGAAGAAATGAATCAGGTAACCATTCTAACGCAAATTTGGACAATGAAAACGACATAAAATACGTCGATGATGACAAAAGCGATAACGACGACGATAACGACGATGACGGCAACGATGAAGATGGTGATATATGACATATTTACGTTTTACCGATAACTACCTAAAGGCTTCGTAGCATATCCAACGGTAATGCTATCAAAAATTTTGAAAATGTACCGTTTGAATGGACATGACTATTAATTTATATGTGGTAATATCTTAAAAATATCTTACAGATTATATAACCCTTATAAGTTTAGGTCTTATAACTTAGACGTTTGCGTGTATATAAAATATACTTTAACATCGTTGCTAAGGATAAAATGATTGTTGATTAAAATATAACAAAGATCAAGAATATGAACTAGGTAATCGTGGTTATGATTCTGATAATATTTTTCAGTTGATAGAGCCTCCTGTTGCTCAAAGGCAATGTACGTCTGATGTGATGCGATATTTGAACAACAAGCTAAGAAATGCCCAGCCGAATTCTTCGATGAAGCTGATGATTGTAGGGTCAGCTAACTCGGGAAAAACCACTCTGGCGCACAGAATCGCCAAAGACTTTAATTTCAGTCTAAATGAGTCAACAAAAGGTCTATAATTTTCAGACATTCTGTTGCTATTTAATTCCTGTTTATAGTCATAGAAAAAAGTTATTCGAAATTTGAAAATAACACCTTCGTAATAAAAAATCTTAGTTGCTTTTTTGGCCGGGGGTAATACCATATGAAATCAACATAGGGCAGCAGTGAATCCCAACATCTCAGATTTTGATGAAAATGTGCTTACTTGTTGATGTTTTTATGATGTATAATCTAATGGGATTTCATCCGCATCTGGGCTTCCCTTTCCAAAAAATATGGCTCTTTTATATTGCACCTTTTTGGTGGATTAGCAATCCCCCTTCTAGTAAAAAGGCAATTATTTATTCTGTAATAGGTTGATTAGTTAGTGGAAAGTATCTAGCATTTTGAGTTTTTTCTTGAAGTTTTTCCAAATCAGTTCTAAAAGAAATAAGATTCGCTGGAAAACACCCCTGCGACCCCCCAGAAAAGCTCTAATTTATTATATTTTGATGATCTTCTCTGTGATGAATGATTTCTCTTAGTAGATGTTTTTCCTATTGGCAGGAATTGAAGTAAAAGACATATCGGTGGACGATGTAAAATTCAAATGCTGGGATTTCGCCGGTCAAGATGATTATTACGCCACACACCAATGCTTCCTGACAGAACGTTCTTTGTACGTTATTGTTTGGAATGTGACTGAGTGTGAGACAGGGCTTGAAACCTTGAGGATCTGGCTTGAAAATATCGAATCGAGGGTAGAGAATGCGGTTGTTCTAGTTGTTGGTACCCATTTGGACAAAGTAAGCCAAGAAGCAATAAAAAAAGGCTTCGTGGAGGAGCAGGTGAATAAGGTTTTCGATTTTATCCATAGACAGTTCCAGAAGGTAGCATGCACGAAAGAAGGAATATTCATCATTACTTGCAGTCATGAAAGGAAAAACCGGAACGAATGTAGTAGAGGTAAAAGTTTTTTACGAATAGAGTTGGCATTTCAATCAGCTGCATAGATGCTTAAATAGTTTTAATGCAATTCCTTATAAATGGTTTGGATGTGTATGTAAACTCTATAGGAGTTTCAATAGATTAAACGTGTACATCTTTCCGTAGAAGGATAGATCTCAAGTATTGGAAACATTCTTTAACTGTTTTCGTTCGTATATGAAAGCTATTGATGCTGCTGTCAGCTTTCCAACTAATAACGAACATCTTACTAATGCCATTGCTCTATGACTCACGAGACCACATTATCACAAATTGTCCACCTTCACCATCCTATTCATTAGTTTTTTTAAATCCCTAAAGAATTGTTTTTTTCAAAATTTGCTTATTTGATTGAAGGAATTGAAAGGTTACGAAAAGCCATTTGCAATGCTGCAAAGAAAGCTGTTTTTGAAGAGAGAAAATTTGGAGCACTGGAGATCAGAAGAAAGGTTCCAGTCCTTGGAGAAATGGTTCCAGCAAGCTTTTTGACTTTAGCAAAAGCTCTGTCCGAGAGACAATCTGCAATGAAGAGTGCTGGTAAAATTCCAGTCCTTACAACAAAGGAGTTCATTGAGTTTGTTGAGGAAAACGTGAATGCTAGGCCGCATGAATATTTTGTTCCAGAGGATGTGCAACGAGCAACACGCTTTTTACATGACGCAGGTAAACAAACCTTAAAACCTGCGATGCCTTGAAACCGTGAAGTTTAAACGAATGTTCATATGAGTACTTTTTATATGTATTACCCTGAGTGCATGCCTTGTTCTGCTTCTCAACACATTTTGCTTGTTGGTTTTTAATGGGCAGATGGTGCAGTGATACGTTGAGGGGCAGATGCTCTATTTCCCATTGTAGAGATCACCAAATTATGAAATTATTATAAGAAGAATGTTTAAACAGGATGTAAACTAGTTAAAAACAGCTGCTATTTGGGCATCACCCACGGGTACCCGTGCTCTATGCCTATCTGTGATATGTGTTGTAAAAATAGAAGTACAAATGCATTAACTAAAAATCAAACATTAAATGCTCAAACTTAAGGATAAATGTCCAATAAATTTCATTTAAAATATTCTTTGACTTTATTACTTCATTCGCTGTAGCTTTCCATTTTTTCGAATTTCATGCGATAGTTCATTGTATACCTTTCGTACCAGCATTAATTTTGTATATTACACATACAGATTAGCTACATTAGCCTGAACTGTACCTTTTTATTGATGATTTTATAATGAAGCCAAAAGTTAGGCTGTTGCTACAGCAAAATCTGAACATATATTTGCCAATGCCGAATTTTGCATAACCATCTAGCAACCTGCCTAACGAAACTTTTTAAAGTTTGACTACAATTCGACTACACAGTCATTAATCATTATTGAAGTAAGTTGTTTGACAATACGAAAACTTTTAACAGTAATAAATTGTAGCTAGTAGGTCAGATCACATTGTCGTATTATTACATTTTACTCAGTTTTGCAAACTCTTTCCAATGGTATCATCAGACTTGAAAAAGTCGAAGGTCAAATTTTGCTTACCATTTATGTTTCACGCTTCCAGAAACCTGATCTCTAGTCATTTTCTAGAATGTTCCCAAGGCTTTAAATGATCAGCGGTCTTTAATTTTCTGTTTTAAATTTTAAACTTTTTGGTTAGGCAGGTTGCTAGATAGCCATGCAAGATTCTCTATACGAATGTACGAATCGTTTATCAATACTGCTACAGTAGTTGTTGTTTTGATAAGGAGCTTGTTGTGAGTACCCGGCGCATGAATAGTCTTGTTCCTATCACCAGTTATTGATATTGTGTTTATACAGGCCTACCAACATCATGTTTTACGCTCTTTTGCCTACAAACAAGGCAGAATTTATCTTTGTAGTCCTACAGTCCATGTATCTTTTTGTAGGCGTTATTTTGCACTACGACAATGCCAATCAGCAGCTGAAAGATTTGTACTTCATAGACCCGAAATGGTTATTTGATCTCATGGCGAAAATTTTAACTGTAAATGAGGCACACAGTTTTATCCGTAATGGAATTCTCCTGCAAGAGCATATACCTTTCATTTTCAAAGATGATTGTGGCCGATTTGTTGATAGGTTTTTTCCTCAGTATCTGCAACTGGTTACTGACTTCCACATTGCCTGCCGAATCGATGATCAAATGGTCCTTGTTCCATCAAAGCTCCCAAGTCAATCGCCATCGTCAGGTTTTCTCAAGCCATCTTCGCCGCTACTACGACGTGTTCATACGCTTCCTTATATATCTCAAGGATTCAGAAGTCGATTTATATGTCGTTTTCTGCTGCATTTCGTTGAGCTACTTAAAGTGCAACTAAATGGACTTTATCACGGACCCGTTGATTTGTCAAGTCTTTTAACTCGAAAGAATTTGAATTGCTGGCGCAATGGCATTGTGTTTAACTCCTCGGATCTATTTCTATCAGTCGCACTCAACTCTATGCAAGATGGACATCATGAAATTGAGACAGTTGTGACCCGGTCAGTTGCGGGGTACCGCACGTTGGTATTTGTTGTTGATCAGATTGCTACCTTGATAGTTGAATGGTACCATGGATTCAGTGGCACAGATGGAAGCACTGCATATGTGCGCCAGTTTGCTTCGTGTCCAATCTGTATGGATCAAAATGTCAGCAATCCTTTTCAATTCGAAATCACTGACTGTTTCAAAGATGCTCTGACAAAAGATCATACAATCTGTCTTGAAGGTCACAGCCCGCTTGTTGTTAACTTGCGTGACATATACCCAGAATTATTCTTCATGGATTTAGATCCATCGTTGATCCTTGCCTCTAATGATCTAAACTTCACAGAATCAAATGACAACTTGCTCGGAGAAGGAAGCTTTGCAAAAGTGTATAAAGGGTCTCTTGGCAGCTCGTTGGTGGCATTAAAAGTCTACAAATTCAAAATGAACACGAATCGGAATACGTTTGATGCGCTTGCGCACTTTTTTAACGTGAGGCGAGAAGTGGCTGTTTTAAGCAGTGCAAGGAGGCATCCTTACATTGTTCCGTTTTACGGACTTGCTTTACTGCCAAAACTATGCCTGGCGATCGAATATACCGATAAAGGAACCCTGCGAAAGATTCTGAATGATTCGCAATGGCCAATTCAAAGGATTGTCATATACCGCATCGCTCAGCAAGTAGCTGATGCCATTGTATTTTTGCATTCAGCAAAAATTATCCACAGGGACTTGAAATCAGATAATGTTTTGGTATTTTCATTAGAACCTCATAGTACCGTTAATGTCAAGGTGGCAGATCTTGGCGAAGCTAACTTCATATCTCCGACTGGGTTGAACAATGTTGCTGGCTCTATTCGATACAAGGCCCCAGAAATCATCAGCAAAAGTATTCAAGGCAATTTTGAAATGCAGGAATACGACAGCAAGGTCGATGTCTATTCGTTCTCAATGTTGTTGTATGAATTGATGTCAAGACGGATTCCATTTTATGAGATGGAATCTGATGAAATTGGCATGGCTGTTTTCCGTAATGAGCGCCCCAGTTTGGATGATGTTTGTTTCACCAAGTACTCGCTTTTAACATTAAAGGAGCTTATGTTGAAGTGCTGGGTACAAGATCCCGTGATGCGCCCTGAATCAAAAGTTGTCAGTATCCAATTGAAGTCACCAAGTTTCTATCTTCTTTATGGCTTAAACAAAATTTCAAGCAATAGTTGTCAGCCATGTTTTATCCAAATGATGAACGAGTTATGGATGGTGGAAGATGCTGGTCCGGATGGACTATCAGTAGTTGTTTTTGACATGGAAACTACTTTCGTCAAGCAGCGATTCTCTCCTGAAAATGATGCTTTTGTTGCAGATAAGCACAGCTGGTTGAAAGTTTCATTCATCTGTGAAATTGACTTTGAGCATGTGGCTTTGATTTTTAGTTACAAGGCTGACTATGTCAAAATCTATTCAATTGAGACGAAACTGGCAATGCGGTCCTTCACACTGCCTTTCATTGGTACAAGGGCTATTGTGGCTACGTTAGGTTTCATTGCCATCGGATTTGAAAATGGTGTCTTTTTAAGGGTGAAAAGTGAAGATTTTGTAGCTGGACGATTGGGTAGCGTCACTAGGTTTGTCGTCAACGATGGAAGACCCATTTCTTCAATGTTTGCTTGCGACACAGGACCTAGATTGTTTGTCTGCTGTGATGGATCTGTTTACAGATATCCTATACTGCCTGAAGACCCAGCTGAAATCAGTAAAGCAAATGTTGGGTTTAATGTTGAAAACAAGGTGATATTTGCGTTCCGAAAACTTCTTTTTATTTCTGATGCAAAGGGCAGTCCCAAAATAAAAATTTTCGGAAAAGAGACTTTGGCTTTGATCGGCAGTATAGATTGTGGGAAGAAACTAAACATGATTTGCCCAAGCTGTGTGGTGAAAAATATGAGAATTACTTGTTTCTGTATTAATGGAAATGCCCTCTGGGTAGGCATGGGCACTGGCCACCTTCTTATATATCAGGTTAAGGAAGGTCAAAAACCTGAGTTTATCACCTGGTTGAGACCATATAGAACAGCTGTACAATCGATTACAACGTTTGAAAGCCCTAAACCGGGGAAGTTTGTTGTCACGACAGGTGAAAATTTGAACCCCTCTGTTTTGTGCTATGGAGATGTTCAGCTTTGTCAGCTCACAACAAAACTTCTTCATCAAGGGATTCAAGATGAGAATGATTCTACTTTAGAAGGCTCCCAGATTGCAAATAAGAACTCTGCAATTTTGGTTTGGGAATGCTTGGACCCTTGTGTGCTGAAAAGGATTGCCGCAAAGCCGTAGAAAAGAAAACTTCAACATGGCAAAGTCATTCTGCAGCATAACCTGCTTGTGTTTATGCCTCGTTTTCAATTGCGGAAATGAAAATATGTAGAAATGCTTTCATTTTTCTTTATCACGTTAAGCATACTAGGGACTTTAACATTGAAATATTGTGTTGAGATTTCAGTATAATTATCATTGGGTTACTGTTGTCATGAAGTTACGAGGTCGAGGTTACGAGGTCGAAGCTACTAGGTCAAAGCTACGAGGTTGAAGCTACGAGGTCGAAGTCTCGGACATGTCAAGTACTAGACCATCAGTTTTCTATTTCGTATTTTAGAATTTTATTTGATTAGCGCTTCTACCTGCCTTTCCATTTTTAGAAATTTTCAGAAATTCCTTAGTTTTTGGCTTTGACACTTTTTTTAGAGATATGTAAAAAGACGACGAGTGAATGAAAATCGTAGGAATTTGTTTAGGATAGTGACTGTGCTTCTTTCTAATAAGCTAGGGAAGTCGGGGCTCGGGAGTCGGGGGCCGGGTGGGGCACGCGCCTCCACAGCGACCAACACTTTAAAGAGGGGCGCTTGAAAAATGTAAACGAAAAGACCACTCGGCATAGCTGCATCCCTTCACACTTATCCGTTAATAGTTCACACTTGGTAGCCTCATTGTTAAACAAAGGCCTCTATTTGAAAATGTGACAATTGGTAATAGCGACTGTCCATTGTTAATCATGCTATTGTTAGCATATTATTCTGGAGCAATGTGAACATGACATCATAGACTTTGCAGGAGTTATAGCGCTTACAGTTCAGGAAACAATGAAGGTTTTGAACTTGTTTGTCGTCATGGTATCCACCCAGCATCATGTTTTGCTTTTTTGATATTACTCCCATAAATAGATGCATTGCAAACTTACAAACTTGTAATGTATCTAGCCTGTAATCAATCTATATGTCATCATCTCTGTATCATGTTTGTAATGTACTGCTGTCACTATGCTTTGTACTCTGGTGTTGTTGATTGATTGTAACCAGATTCATGTATTTTGAGTAATTGTAATTAACAATGCAAGTCAGTCGTGATTCAGAATATGATGAATACAGGCGTATGAACCAGTGTCCTTTATTAGCGTTAACGCTACATTTTGGTGACAGGAATGGCGACCAACATTATTCCGGAATGATTCAGCTCTGGCGATCTCCTTTCGTGGTTTCGCCATTTTGAGCGCTGTGCTCAAGCCAACTCATGGAATGAGGAAACCCGCTTGTACAAACTGCCCGCTTTTCTACAAGGACCGGGCGCATCCTATTTCGAGTCACTTGACGCTCGTGATCGCATCACATACCAAGAGTTGGTCGACGGTCTGAAGAACTGTTTTGCCCCTGCAGTAAACCAGGAACAGTATTATCGAGAGTTTGAGGAACACCGTTTACGACCAACAGAGGACCCCACCCTTTACTTTTGGCGACTTAAAGATGCCCTCCACCTCCACCAGATTTATCCGAAGATGCCTTTGATGCCCTTTTGCGACGCCAGTTCTTCAAAGGCCTACCTAATGTTGTCCAACTGAAGCTCTTGGAATCCCATCCTACCCCAGAATTGGACGAAATGTTGGCGTTTTCGAAACGGTTTCGATCGCTTGAAGTTTTGCCCTCCGGCAATCCTGCATGTGCTACTACCACCCACATCGTTCCTCCGCAGTTTCCTTGCGATGAGCTGCAATGCAAGTCATGCGATGACCTACCAATGTTGTTGACCCAAGTTGTGGAAGGCCAGAACCAATTGATCGCAGCTATCGGTGAATCAAGGAGAAGCAGTCGGCCAGAAATTCGTTGTTTTGAGTACCGTGAAGTGGGCCACATGAGACGGCACTGTCCACGCCGAAGACGTTCTGGAAAGGGACATCGACAATGCTCACTTTGATCCGGATTAGGACACAACGAAAGTATCTGTGCCAATAACAAGGGCCGATTCACCAAGGAAGGTAACGGGCCTAGGCATCTCCATTTCCGGACAATCGACAATTTGTTAATTCAGCTAGGCCTCATTATTTAAATGGTAGTAAGGCGTCTTTAAACGTCCAGGGGGTGCCTCGTTAAGGGGCTGGAACGACGAGCACCCCTCTGTTTTTGCTGTTGGTTCTGCTTCAGACTTTCGTTTGAAACCCTTAGCTCCTCGCCAACCCCTGCTATTTTGTGAGCTTGAAGGTGTGCAGGTTCCAGTTTTAATTGATACTGGTTCCATGAAATCCCTGCTTAGTTCAAGTGTCTTTCAGCGTATTTCTGCACGCTGTGTACACCAAAACAAAGCCCTTCCTCCACTTCGAAGCATATCCAACAGTTGTGTTTCTTTTACCGGACAGCCGCTAAATTCTTCAGGTTCAGCAGATATTTCTTTGTCTTTTCCGGGAAGCCAATTTTTGTATGTGGGAGAGTTCTTGGTATGTTATAATGTGCTTGCCCCTCTGCAATGTGTACTTGGTTGGGATTTTTTGACCTTTTCTTCTTTGCAGTTGACTGTCGTAGGGGATTCCTATTGCCTTGTTGGGCCCCATGGCAGCACACCTTTGACCCCTTTGCCTCTTCCTGTCCAACCACCAACCCAAGGTCTTTCTGCCCCTGTCAATTCATCTTGTAAGGAATATCTACCTGTTTTTGTCCAATCATCAGACTATGGACCAGTCTTTGTGACCGACATTATATTATCGCCAAGAGTTGTAAAGAAAAAATAGGTATGGTATGTAGCCTCAGTGAGGATTCTGAATCATCTTATATTACTGCATACAGTATCAGTCAAGCCTCTGAGCGGATGATACCAGTAAGAATTCTCAATCCGTCTAAATCTTCTGTTGAACTTCATGCAGGCCAAAAAATAGCTAGGTTTTGGCCAGTTATACCCTTCAGCCTCATCTAGTCCACCTATACACAACATGTGCGCTAGTGTTCAAAACAATAAGTTTGATTCAGTTACCTTGTCTGAGTTACATGCAGCTATTAGTCCTAATCTTAGTAAGTCAGATCAGAAACAGATTCTTGAGACATTGCTTTTTTTTTCTAGATGTTTCTAATGATGGTTTAGGCCATACCTCGGTATTATCTCATAGTATAAATACTGGTGACTCTTTGCCAATAAAGCAGCATCCACGACGGTTGCCTTATCATTATAGAGGAGAAATTCATAAACTGGTTAATGAAATGTTAGAAAAAGGGGTTATACCACCAAGCACTAGCCCTTGGGCGTCTCCCGTTGTCCTTGTTAAAATGATGGGTCCTATAGATTTTGTGTTAACTACCGCAAGCTAAACCTTGTCACCAAGCAAGATGCTCACCCCTTGCCTAGAGTAGATGACCTTCCTGATTCTCTAAATAGCAACAAGCTCTTTAGTACTCTTGATCTCCGCAGCGGTTACTGGCATGTAAGTATAACCTCAGAAGATAGAGAAACAATAGTTTTTATTACCCCCTGTTGGCCTATTTGAATTCCTTCCTATGCCATATGGGTTATCAACAGCTCCAGCAACATTTTCTAGGGCCGTTAGCATTATATTATCAGGTTTAACCTATGATATATGCCTTTGTTATTTTGATGACGTAATCATTTTTTCTGATACCATTGAACAACACTGTGAACGTTTAACATCTGTTTTGCAACGATTTCGTGAAAATGGGCTGCGTGTCAAGGCTTCTAAATGCTCTCTTGGTGCCGATCAGGTCATTTATTTAGGTCACTGTGTCTCAAGTAAAGGGGTTCATACTGATCCATCTAAAATTAAGGCTGTGCAGGATTCACCCGCACCAACTGACCTGGACAAGCTTAGATCATTCTTAGGACTAGCAGGGTATTATAGGCGTTTCATCCCTCAATTTGCAACCATGGCAGCACCCTGTCCCCTCGAGAGCGAAATTATTCCACCATGGAAAAGGAAACCTTGGCTATTATCTTTGCCACTCAACACTTTCGTGTTTATCTTGTAGGCCATGCATTTCAGATTATCACTGACAATCAGGCCCTTAAATGGTTGCATTCTGTAGAACCCAAGGGTCGTATCGCCAGTTGGCTCATGGATCTCCAAGAATTTGATTTTACAATAAGCCACAGACCTGGTAGCTCCAACCAAAATGCAGATGCTCTCTCTCGTTTAAATCATTACCAAAATAGTCAAACCAACCCTGCTGTAAGTTGTTTAGTGAGTTTACTACCAGATGCAAATCTGCATTACGCTCAGCATGCTGAACCTCATATATTGAAGGTTATTGAAATTAAGGAACAGGGTTTTCCAAAATCCCCTTTATTTGTGTGGAAAAGGAATCCCAATCTTTCATCTTTTTGGAGTTGCTGGGATCAACTGTATGTCAGTAATGGGCTGCTGGTAAGGGCCTTGGTATCTAAGCATGAGTTTTCTAGGGAACTTGTGGTCATACCTGATAGTTTAATCCTTAATATTCTTCAAAGTCTTCATTGTGGCCCATCTGGTGGACATATGGGCATTAGGCGCACTATAATGCGGTGTAAAGAACGATTTTTCTGGCCTAAAATAATTGATTCTATTACCAACTTTGTTCAAAATTGTCCAGCTTGTAGCCAAGGTAAACATGATTCCAAACAGACACGAGCTCCTTTGCATCCCATTCAAGTCAGTGAGCCATTTGTTTTTTGGACAATAGATTATATGGGGCCTATCTCTGAAACTGCTAGGGGTAACAAACATATTCTTCTCATGATGAACCACGTCACCAAATGGTGTGAGGCACTCCCAACAAAGGATCAAAAAGCCCCACTGTAGCCAATAAACTTGTCTCTCGCGTTTTCTCCAGGTTTGGTCTACCGACGGTCATCCACTCAGAACAAGGACGAAATTTTGCAGTACATTATTGCATGAAATTTATAATCTCATGGGGGTTAAGAAGTCACGAACAACAGCCTATCATCCGCAGGGTGATGGGTTGCTTGAGAGGCAAAATCGCACCCTGCAGGACATACTTAGTAATTTTTTATCAGACCATAGTGGTGACTGGGACCAGTGGTTAGACCAGGCCGTCTTTGCCTATAACACAAGTATACATGAATCAACAGGTTTCTCTCCTTATGAGTTAGTTTTTGAGCACCCAGCACGTATGCCCATTGAAATTGAGTTAAGTGTACCTCTACAGAATCCATCAAGCCAATCTGATTATAGTCAGTCCTTACGCAAGGCTATTCAGAATGCCAATCAGATTGCTCAGAAAAACTTAGAAATAGTTAGATCTAGACAGAGTATGCATTATAACAACAAGACCCTTAGAGAATGGCAATCTTTCGATATTGGACAAACGGTTTGGTTATGGCGCCCCAAAAGCTGGAATTTTGGTAGGAAATGGGTTGGGCCATACCAAATCTGCACTCGACGTGGGGTCAACTATAACAACAGGTCAAGCAATGGCAAATTTCTTGTAGCCCATCACAATCAACTCAAGGCTTAGCATTTGCCCCTGGGCCAGGGTCAACCATTCCATCCAGTCCCTGAAACTCCAGGGATAATTCCTAGAGAGGGTTTTCCAGTTGTCCAGCATGAAGAGATGCAAGGAGTTGCTCAAAGGGGTACCACCTCACCTTCGTCAGGTCATTAATCCCCCCCAACGTTATGGAGAGGTTGTTGCACTTTTACACAGACCAACCTTTGCTACACTCAACATTGTAAGGGAGGGGAAGGTGTAATGTATCTAGCCTGTAATCAATCTATATGTCATCATCTCTGTATCATGTTTGTAATGTACTGCTGTCACTATGCTTTGTACTCTGGTGTTGTTGATTGATTGTAACCAGATTCATGTATTTTAAGTAATTGTAATTAACAATGCAAGTCAGTCGTGATTCAGAATATGATGAATACAGGCGCATAAACCAGTGTCCTTTATTAGCGTTTACGCTACAAACTAGACTTTAGTTTTTTGAGGGCAGTGATAAAAAAGGCCATTGTTTGAACTTACGCTGATGAAAGTTGGTTTCATGAATCGTTATGAGTTAATTTATGACTGAAACCGCAGTTTAATTGGAATATTTACCGTCGTGCCAATTTTTTCCGAGTAAGCCTTGGAACAGAAGAGTGCTTAAAGGTGAACTGACACGCAAAATTAACTTGACCTCAAATGAAAGCATATCGAGCATAAATACCTGGTACATTATTATTTTTCTACTATTCAACACAGTTATCGAGTTATTGAGCCTCAAAGTTAGCCACCGAACATTTTCCGAGCACGGACGAGTTTGCCCGAGCCTTCCGCATAATCGTTACGTCACAAATACCATGCTCACATCACTTGAGCAACACGACAGTCTGGAAGGGCCGTACTTTCATGACTTTGCAGATGAGCATCGATACATTAATTGAGTAGGTTTTTGCTCCATTTCGACAACCTGATTGGAAAACAGATTATGACTCCTTTACAAACCTTTCATAATCAGATTTGCATTACATCAAATGCCGACAATGGTCGAACACTCGACGATAATTTCATGAAATTTAGAGCGGACAATAATAATTGACCGAAAATTGCGTCAAAACAGACAATAATAATTAACCGAAAATTTGAAATTAAGATGCCATGCATCGTTTTCTGCATTATATCAAAAAATAGTTTTGCGTGTCAGTTCACCTTTAAAAAACAAGTAAGTTTATCAAGGATAATCCCATTGCATCAATAAGGCGCTACTCCTGTTGAAATATTACAATATAAATGTTAGGCAAGTTTGCTATCACCTTAAAACCGGAGCTCCAGTATTTGCCTTAGCAAATAAATAGACAATATCCTTGATATAATTTTAACAAAACTTAGATCGTAATGATCATAAGTTTATATTCTTTTTGCTATATAGAAGTCATTGATTGTGTTTGTTTCCCTTTTCTCCAATCTCGGTTAGAAATTTCGATGTGCTTTAGGGATTTCCTCAGACAAAATGGCAATTCTCTGAACCTTTATCAAAATAAATAATTTCTCAAGATTTCAGTCACATTATGCTACTACAGGAATGGCTTATTTTTTGTATTCTGAGAGGTGAATTTCTAATTAGCGATTTAAAAGAAAATACAGTGAACGTTTGAACATTTGCCTTTCGCGTTTGCCATATAAGGTAATAACGGAAACACACATGGGCGTAATAGATCAGATCGCATAAAACGATTGCTTTTAGCATTTGAAATGCCCTGACCATTCTGCTTGACCATAGAGTTTATTCATTTTGAAAACTGTTTTAGGTTCTTTTTGCTTGAGAGTCCTTTTAAACCACTGTCATTTCACCATTTTTTCATTGTTGAAATTATAAGACTACACTTTTCTAGCATGATTATGCAGCTGCACACGAATTGGTAACATGTGTTACTTTTTTCAGCAATGTCTTCAAATGACCGAAAAAGGTAAAAAAACCGGTGCAGAGTTCAGAGGAAGAGGCAAAATTGAGTCAGTGTATGAGCAGCATGTATGAGCTGCATAAAAAAGCTGATAACAACAAAAGCGAGTTCCAGAAAGGAACATTAAATATGATCAAAGAAGAAAATCTGACATCCATAAATGATTCGCAGTTGATAGAAGAATGTCTAAAGGAACCTGTGACTGGGAGATGAAAGCCCATATGATACTGAGCAGCCAGAAAATAGCGAAGAAGCTCGTTTTAGCTCCAACAACGACCCTCTGCGACAGAAAGTTACGTTGAAGTTCATTCCGCTTACCGTGCACAAGAAGCACGGGAGCATAGTGTAAATAATGTTTGCCATGCGAGCAAAAAGAATGGTTTGGAAAATGCTGACTTTGAGGCCGAGACTAGCAAACATTTGCCAGAAGCCAAGGAGAGCAATAAATATAGCAATCAGGATGAAGAGAGTTCACCAGATGTGGACAAAAATAAATATGAGGAATTTGATTGACGAAATGTGGACGGAACAATCTCAAATTTGAGAACATCAAACAATGTCTTCGATGTTGAAAGCAAAACCAGCCCTGCGATTAATGCTATAATAGATTAGGAACAAAAACGGTTGATGCGGCCCTGCTCACTGACCTGAAGCTGTATACAGCGGACAAGGAAATGCTCCTTAAGCTTGCGCTATGTCAGCCCAAACAAATTGTATTAATATCACAGAAAATGCAAAACACAGAAGTTCATCGTCAATGGGTTTCATATTCTGTAAGCAAAGATGCTGTCTTTTGTCTCCCATTTAAGCTGTTTTCAGATCGTGTATGCTCTACGTGGAAAAAATCAAAGCAGGTTTTAAGGCGATACATTTACTGTTACTGGCTTTTTCAATTGGAAGAAGCAGTTTAAATGCAAAAGCATGAAAGATCGGAGGTTCACATCAATTCAAAAGGGGCAGAGGCATTACTTTTTCAGGAGAAACCTCTACAGTATTCACTTGATGAGCAGCATACTACTGGAAATCAGCTCAGGAAGGCAGCTGTTATTGCAACAGAAGAATCATGAAGCGGATTGTACATATCATTATGTTTCTTGAAGACAAGGCCTTGCCCTAGGATAACATCAAGAATCACTACACAGAGCTGTGGAAATTTCCTCGAACTTTTAAAGCTTCTTGCCGAATGTGACGAATCTTGTAAAAATCATTTGAAGATGGTAAAAAAGCAACAGCAATGTCCCTCATCGTCCAAACAGAAAAACGAAAGACCAAAAGTCGAGAGAGAGGATCTAAGCTTACATTCCTTAGCAATGACAGCCTGAATGAAATAATTGACATCATAGGCACAGCTATCAAGATAAAGATTAGCTCGTCATTTGAAAAGGCGGTTTTCTTGATTGGAAAGTGTGAAATTTTAAGCTCAAAAGGCATTGTGTTCAATTTGTTAATTATAACGTGTCATAATATCGCACTACGGTGGAATAACATGATTTGAAACACATTGCGTTTCACAATGTTATACTTTTGCATAGGGTACCAAAACGCGTATTACACCGTATCCCGGTGTAAGGCATTTCTAAACAGTCATAACTTAGATCCTGGATTAGTTATTTTAGCGACCCATACAAATGATATGCACAGAGCGTTAATTCGAGTTATCACCTTTTTGAAATGCCCCCTTGGAGTGGGTGAACACTCACTTGACAATGCTAAAAGAAAAAAACGTGGAATTCACCCTCTTTTAAAAGGGAAATGTAGAAAATATAGATAAGATAATACAAATGTAAACTTGGTATGCTTTTGAATTTTGAATGTAAAGTATGAATTGAATACACATTCCCTCGAACGAACTTCTTCATAGTACCATAGGAACTTCCCCAAGGCAAAATTGGAACTGTGAAGGAACACGTAGAATAAATACAATTCAACTCAACGGCTACATGGAGAGAAAGAAAAGTATTGGAAGTTGAACTGGAATATTCACACTTTGCCAAAAATGGGGTCAAAGTGCTCCACTATACAGCTGGAAGAAGAAGATGTTCGTGAAATAAGCAAGGATACAGGATGTATGATTCTTACTTTGCTCCTTGAATTCATTGAAGTGGCCTTTGCTAGCAGTGGTTTTATAAATAAAGCAACAACGCCATCGATTTTTGAAAACAACAAAACGAACTTCATCACAACAAAACGCGAGACAGTATTTTTCTTGCTTTTCCTTCGAACCATGTCCACAGGCCTTGAAATATAATTTTCTTACATTTTGACGTTGTAAAACTTTGAAAATCCTTGTTGCATTTAATTAATTTGGAAGATTGGAATCTTTAGGTAATAAACCTGAACTTGAACCTGAAACCACTCAGAAATATTATCTGTTCCGGTCAATTTTTTCTCGTTACATTTACCAAAATGGGTCATAGAATTTGCCGATGTAGTGAAAACATCTCCTCTCACTGTCTGGCTGTCCAAACAATATGAATTTTTTAGCCCAGACTACTTTCAACATGAAGATTCATATTTTATTAGAATAAATCTAATAGAATTTCAATCTTCCTGTCAAATCTACAGAAATATATAAGTAAAAATTTTGTTTTCCAGGCAAATTTAATGCTTAAAAGTGTACCACCTTCAAAAGCTGTTTTGTTCCCTTGCGTTTGAGGTAACAAAAACTGACTTATATCAGCAGGAAGTGCAGATCCCAAGCTACCAAAGTGTGTCTCAGATTTCTCAAATTTTTCTTCCCTCGCACAGTTGTATTTTGATATAAAAGACAGACATGAGCAAGTGCAAAATTATTGAGACCGACTTTGGTTACCTGACATCAAGATATAATAAGGAACTAAGATAGTCTAACTAAAACCCCTTGATTTGCCTCCATTTTTGCATCCCAATTTTTGGTGGAATGAGCTCAGTTGCTCAAAACAAGACCACCTTTGAGCAAGCATTGACAAGGCAAATGAGCCGTTGCTCTTGTATTTCTATCAATGTTTGACCATGGTTTCTAGCCTCTTTTCCTTCACAAACTTTCATGTTTTGTATGCCCTTTTCCAAGGCAAAGTGATGATTTTATCGATTTTCGGATGCGAAAAGGGAGGTAAACCTAGGGGTTTTAGTTAGACTATCTTAGCTCTTTAATTTATTTTGCTGACATCTGTCCCGACCATGTGCAAATTTTTGAGCCATTTGATTGGTTCCTTTGGTACAAAATAGCTTTTTCATACCTGTATATAGAGGAATCGTGAGGCTTGAGAAAACGGGATTCTACTGATTGCACTTGCAAGGTACACTCGCAAACCACAGTGTAATCTCGGTCAAGTCCTTTAAAGCTTAAAGATCAATAAACCTGTTTAAATAAACACACCCCTACATTGGATAACTATATGTGCCAGGGGACTGTAACTAGTTATTGCAAATGAGACATGCGACCACAACCACAAAGCAAGGACGGTAGGCTTAAAAGGTTAAATGATTTTCAGACCTCAGCCTAAAACTCTGATAAAGAAATTATGGAAACCTTCTGCAGAAATCGAAAAATGGATTTCTTCATCCAGAAATGTTTACTGTAACCGAAATATTTCAAATACAGATTTCTGGGTTTTTATACATATAAGGCTACAGGTGCAAGTTTGCCCTAGCCTTGCAAATCTTTTTGCAACCAGATTTGAAGAGAGGTTGGTGTATATCTCTGGTTACTTTATATATCAATTAATAGATGAGTTTTATGGATGAATACTATATCCTCTTATTAAGAAACAAATTTCAGATTTTGTTGCACTTTAAATTTTTATAATAATCTGTGATCTGAATTATTTTTATGTTTTCTTGCGGAAATTTAAGGAAAATCCTTTTATTTTCATTAGAAATATGCTTGTCATGTTCAGGCCTTATGATCAGAGGTGCTCAAGCTTGTTCAAGCGCCCCACATTTGCCTAGGTAAATCTAGGAGCTTGATCAATCAAGCACCTTGTAAATTTATGCTGTCTAAAAGTAATGAGGAAAATCCAATCTGCCATTAGTCATATTGGTAATATTTTACAACATATTGTTTTTGAGATTCCGTTAAAGAAATTGCAAACAGACCTAAAACGATGATAAGCTATATGTTTACAACTCCACTTTTCTACATAAGTCCACCTTTGGCCAGTGCAGAGTTTTCATCCTGTTCTCGCTGACATTTTCGTCTTGGGCAAAATTCAGTTCAGTTCAGTTTAGTTTAGTTCACTTCAATTCAGTTCATCTATATTGTAAATGTGGAGAGATGAATCTTTCTCAGTTTTTATCTGAGTGTTGTTTGTTATTCAATGATCATTACAAAAAATGATGTCAGGAAAACCAACATACCATAGATCTATAACTGCTTTGGTTTTTTCTCCAGTTACAGCAAGACAGATAAAAAGACTTTACAGCAGGTTTTCAAATCTTGATAGAGGGAACCTTGGGAAACTAAGGTGAGATGATTTATGCATTAGTTTGTTAGTTTTTGATAAACATTTGCATTTTCTAAATTGTCTTGCCAAAATAAACTGGTAATGATCTGGCTGTATTTTAACTTGCACATTTTATATTTCCCACAGTTTTGCTGCAGAATCCCAGTTGCTCAGCCTGTTTGTATTTCTTGTTTGAAAGAATCATCTTAATTTACTTAATAAAAGGACTGACACAAGAATAGGCAAAATTTGGCTCAAGTTGAATGCTAATTGAACAATGATGATACAACAACTACAAATGGATTTTCATTAACAACAAGCTAAATTAACAAAATATTAACAATAACGCAAGTATATAAAGAAAATGTAGCAAATATGAAACACCGCAATACGCCGAGAATAAACAACAATAAAAACATGTAAATCAGTAATGATTTACTGATTTACGTGTTTTTATTGTTGTTTATTCTCGGCGTTTCATATTTGCTACATTTTTATCGACTTTTCGCCACAAGAAGTCCTTGGAGCCCTTCGAGCAGCCTGCTACAGTGGTCTTTTCTTCATTCACACATATAGAGAAAAGTTTCATAATTACTAAGATTGATAATCTCCAGTGGATGTAAAGAATAAGGGGGGCTTTGAGTGTGGTTGAAGGGAAAACCAGGAGGTGCTCAAGGTAGGGTATGACATAGATAAATGAGCCAATATGTCATATGTGTACAGAGATTCCTAATATGGAATTACTTGAATAAGCTTAGATAAGGTACCTTAAAAATCATGGGATCAAACCCATGAATACAATGACTCATTTCCCATGCCAAAGATGCAAGGCCAAATATTATGTGAAAAGTAGGAGAAGTACTACACATCAAAAAAGTAGGCCAAACAATCTCTTTATTTAAGCTATAAATATTGAGCCACAGCCACAATGAACACAACAATTAAAGCCCTAAATAGGCTATTCTTATCTGGGTTTTTCCAGTAAGAGCTTTTGATTTGCTGTTGATAGCCTATTTATGTACTATATATCATCTAGCCATCCCCACTAGCAGGGTGAGGCTGCTTTAATGCAAGGAAATTGTTGCCTGGCCAAAGTGAACAATATCTTTGTAGATTGAGATTTCTAACAAGCATACATAGAAAACTAAAACTGTCTTAAGACAAAAGAACTTGACTAATGTGGATGGAAAGAAATCCTTTCTTTTGTGATTGGCCACAAAAGGAACCTATCAAAAACACCATTCTTCCTGTTATGTTGCTTTTCATCTGTACCTAGGTGTAACTTTAATTTAGCCTTTTGGTCCTTATCAGATGGTTTATATCCTTTGAATTAACAACAAAACGTTTATTTGAATGTTACGAGAGTCGTGCTTACAATTTTTGTGCCAATTGGAAGTTCCACAGTGCAAGACGCTTATTCAACTTTTCATACAAAAGCCCCACTAATTTAATGTCCATGAACTGAAAATGCCAAGGGATATTTGAGAATGAACCATATTTGCATAGTCTTCTTTTAATGATTTTTTAAGTTAAATGAGCTGCTAGTGTTGCTGTAGATGGTCAGTTCTCAAGGAAATGCAAGTTATTTATGCCTTTTACATTTGTACTATAGGAGAGAGGATTTCTTCAGAATCCCAGAACTTGCCATAAACCCACTCGGGGATAGAATCGTGCAGTCTTTCTTTGCATTCAAGGACAAGTATGTAATAATTTTCTTTTTCTAAGATCTCTTGAAAATAGTAGATTCATCAAATTTCTGCTATATAATCTTAAAATATCCGCTTAAATCATTTATTTATGTTTATCCTTTTGTAGGTTATAAAGTTGAGATAGGCAGAAAACAAGTATGAAAGGAAACTGTTCTTCAATCTTTAAAAAGATTTGATTTGTAGTGAAGTTTTACAACCTTTTTTGAAGTGAAGCGATAGGCTGTGGATATTTTGTAAAATTAGCTTTGAAAAGGCAAAAATTTTGAATCGTAGCACTTTAGCTTTCGTCTGACGTCGGAACACAGGCCGAAAACTCTACGCTGGGAAATATATATACCCAGCTAGAATCGAAAAAGGGCAATCAGAAGAACGCAAGCACATGACCGGTATAGTTGTCCAATCAGTACCGCGTGCCTAAAGAAAAATTACCATTAGAGTCAGTCCAAGAGAAAAAACGGTATCCTTCTAATAACACAATGACGGCTTCTTCGTTTGTATGTAGATAGATTCCAAAACTGCTAGATGGAAAGACGACCGGGCTCTGCCAATTATCCGAAACATGTCGTCGATCTGGGTTGTCTAAAAGGTGTTGTCCGATGGCCAGTCAAAATTGTGAGCACATGACGGTATAAACTCTGAACAGTGTCAGAGGAAAAGCTACAGTACTATGTTTCAAAATGTTTTCTTTTTCAAAGCCATTTATAAATTCTGTACCACAAACGATTGTTTGCAAATAATGTTGTATTCACCATAAGAGCTAGGCAGTTTTACCTTGGAAGTATTTCCTTTATCCGTTCAAGCTCTTTTTATGCATTCATCATTTCGGAACATTGCATTGCGTTTTACATTTTGTCAAATCATTGCACTACGTTTTACATTTCTTACTTCGCAGGGACGAATCAGATAGTGCTGGAATAAATTTCAAAGAATTTGTCCGAACGCTAGCCTACTTCAGACCAATAAGAAAGAAAAACGAAAACCCTTTGAATACTAGAGAATGCAAACTTGAATGTGAGTACTGTAAAATCTCTACCATCTGGAATCATATAATTTTTTGCATAAAAATGTCCAACCAAGACATCGTTCTCCCAGTTTCTCTAATATGTTTTTGACTGTTACCCGTCTGATAACTTGACGCGATGAAAAAATAAACAGGGACTTACAATTTCGGCTAGTTGTCGAACAAATCCTGAACCCTCTAATTCCCATTTCCCCTGCTTATCCATCTCCCCATATCAGAGATTCCAGACCAACTTTTCATATCCATTGACTATTTTATATTATCTCTCAAACTTTTCCTCCTTTTTCAGTTGCATTTAGGATTTATGACATTGACGGCGACGGATATATATCTAGACAGGAGCTACTCGATGTAAGTTTTGCAATTTTTGTTGGATCGAGATAAATGGTACCACAAAAGTTGAAAATTTTCTAAGCTAGGCCTGCATTTCAAGGTTCAGTCATCAATGCCATCCAGTTTTTACAATTCTCTTATATCAGTCTTATTATGATTCTTATTCATAAACATTATCAGTCTGCCTATGGCTGAGTCAGCATAAACCACGTTCTCTCTTTCCAGGTACATTTCTACGCAAATATCGATTTGCTTTACGGGAATCTTTATGGTGTAATTGACCAGCCAGTAGAAAATAAATGCCAAATTGCTTGAGTTGAAAGATTGAGCTTTAGCATAATAAGCGAGCCATCGGGTCTCATCAAAAATAACTTTATATATATTTATATGTATATATTTAGTAACTGACTCTTTAAGAAAGAAGGAAGTTGCTTTTGTGAAGTGCGCCGAGAAAGTTACTTAATTGATTTTTTGATAGAATATCGAATATCTTGTTTGATTTGCTATAGCTTTTACGGATGATGGTTGGTGTCAACATTAATGATGAACAATTGGAGAGCATAGCAGACCGGACATTATCAGAGGCCGATGATGACCAGGATGGGTTCATCTCATTTACTGAATTCAGCAAGGTAATACAGCAATCTAGTCAATTCATGAACAGATTCTTGCATCCTCTATGAAAAATAAAAATAAAACAAAGTTAGTTCTAGATACGGACTAGATACTAGTTAGTTCTAGCAAGGAGTCCCTATTACGTTCCGCGTATCAACCCCTCAAAATTCTTATTGCGAAAAAGGATTTTTCACTGAGAATGATTTTAACTGGTACTATTCTTCACCTTTTTGCGTATTTCAAGTGATAACCTCTGCCTTGATGACAAAACAGTAGTCTAGTAACTGCTCGTAATCTAAAAAGCAAACTTATTTTTTATTCACTCTTCGCCACCATTTCCTGCCCAATTCGTCTCGATAATCATTGATGTGAATTGCAAAAGAATCTTGATTCCAGCAGGCGTCAAATCCTGATAGCGTAAACTGGCATGAGTTGTGTGTATGCTTGTCTCGGGTATTTTGTTTAATCATAGTCTATTTATCTTGTTTTAGATGATGGAAAAGACGGACTTTGAATCCAAGATGAGTATCCGGTTCTTAGCTTAGAGGAATTACACAGTTTTTTCTATTGAAAGGACACTGGCCATGTGTCGTAACATCATCAAATTGTATCCTATTGAGACGAAAATGAATTATGGCAATTTAACTTTAATTTGACCAAATTACTTTGAACCGATCTAATCCAGGATACCGGGCCTGGATTAGAATTTGTAGACACCCCTTCTGGACAACTTGAGACTGTATCGGACAAATGTAGCTTGTTGAATTACTGTGCATTACCATATGCAGATAATGGGTATGTGTATCGTCTAAGTTGGCATGTTATGCTATGCTGTTGATGTGGTATCACACAAAGGTATAAGACAGATCTTACAGAATGTAAACAAAGGCATGAAAGTGAAACAAGTCCTTAGAAAAGTGATTTTTGTCACACCTCTCTTCGAAAATGATGTTTTAATCTCTCTTGTTGCTCTTAGGTCTCTAGCAGTACACTCTAGTGGCATTGTATTCGATTTGACCTCTTCAAGCCCGAAAAAGGGAAAACAACGAATAATGAACCAGTGTGCATTGGTTTTCCAACGAGCAGCCAAACGTTTCTAAGGGTCTGATAAAATGAGAGCTGCTCAGGGATATAGCAAACTGTGATACAAGATTTGTTTTAATTTTTCCAGGAACATCTCGTGGGTTTTAATGACCTTTTATGCTTTAAGCAGAAAACTACAGAGAATTAATGATAGCAGGATAACTTCAGTAACCTGAAATGAGATAATCGGCTTCCTAAGGTCGAAGACTTTTACACGACTTCACTTAGAAAAACTATCAGCAGCTCGCGAAATAAGACAAGTATTTACTCTGTAAAATTACTGTTGAAAATCTCAAATCATGAAATGTAAAAGTTGATCAAAACAACTGTCCGAATCCGCAAAATGTAAATCTTTCTCGCAATAAACAATGAAAAAAGTGATTTTCAAGTTTGGCACTTTAATTTTTGTCTTTAGCCTTAGTCACCACAGTTCCTATTCTGTGTCCTCACAGTTGTTGACCATATGGCCGCAATGTATTGTGTTATGTGGGAAAGTCTACAGCTAAGAGCCAGAATGTACACAGAATATTTGAAGAGAATCTTGGAAAAAAGTTCTTAATAATATTCCTAAATCACTGACATGAAATAAAAAGGGTTATATTGATAGTCCAGAACACTGTCCGCTCGCTAATAGCATTGAACTTCGAACGATTTGGTATTATTAGCTATCTACATAACAATAGTCGCACAATTTACATCACACACTAATTTAGTTTAAAATAGTACAGGATTCCATTTTAAAAATACACAATTCTGTAAAATACCTCAAAGTCACTCTGAACTACAAAATATAACATTTATTACTCTCGGATCTGCAAAAATATTGAAACTTATAAAAATGTTTGTACATGGTCTTGAATTAAACCTTGAATTTCTCCTGACTTGTGATAATCAGCAAAGGTCTTTAATAACAGTTTAGTGCTTCCTTTTCAAAAGAAATGGAAGAATATTCCCAGGGGAAGTAGAAAAGTTGATACAAAATTAATATGCAAATTAACTATACGAATATTTAGTCTGGCGAATATTATACCAAAGCCAAAACTTAAGTGAAAAAGAGGTAAAATTAACGTTCATTAAATCTAAGAAGGGCGGGGAATTTGGAAAGAAAGCTTACAAGGGTAGTTGCGGAAACTGTTTTACCATTTTATAATCTTAAATTATTTAGTAAAAATTCTTGAACATCACTACGAAATTATTATTTGCCAAGTTTTTAAGAATAGGAATTATCATTTTGAATAAAAATGCAAAAAGCAGCTTGGCTTGCAAAATGTAGAAGACGAGTACACAAATACATTTGGATAACAAGTCTCTGTTGGTATTTAAATTGGCACCTTGTTGATCAATCTGATCAAAAAATTCCTAGATGTGTAACCAAGGAGGTAAGTATTATGGCATTATTTCTGCAAAGACCACTGAAAGACACAAGAAGGGATATTAGAGCGGCTATCTGTCTCAATAATCTTCATCATAAGGTACAATGTGCTGCCAACAGATTTGATACCTGAAACTTTTTTATTGTTCCACTTTACTTGGCTTAGGAGGAATAACTGGTGGCGGCGTGCCAGGAGGCGGAAGACTGAACCTCTCAAAAACATCTGGTGTGGCTGTCAACGGAGTTCTTGGTGGGCGGGGAGGAATAGGCGGCGCGCTATCATCTATGACTGGCGAAAGTGGCGGGGGAGGAAATGCCCTTCTTATAGGTGTTCCTGGCAGAAGGGGTTCAGGGGACTGTGCTGTCCTTAAAGATTTCGATCTGGCGGGGCGTGGTGGAAGAATAGGGGGTCTTTGAGCATCTTTATCGTAGGCCTCCCACAATTTCGAATTTCCTGACAAGTTGTCAATGTCCACTGACGGCTTACGAGGGGGCACCCTAGGAGGTGGTGAAACTTCCTCTTCAGGAGTCTCTTTGATTGGCTCAGGAGTTGAAAAGCTCTTATCAGGGCTTCCACCATTTTGGATGCTCTCTTCATTTTCAGAGATTTCCGATAACGACAGTGAGCCACCTGGTCGCCTCTGAGGCGAACCAATGATCTCGAATGAATCTGAACTTGATGTTGACAAGGAAATCTTTCTGCCTCCGGTGCTTGTTTTTGATTTTATACCAGGAGATTTCAAAGACGTCTCTGTCTTTCGTGCCTATCAGGAAAAGACAGTCATATTACCGGCACCTTAGAAGTACGGTCACAGCAGAATCATGAAGGTTACGTTACTCCATGATAATAATGATGAGGTTATTGGTTGAGGAATGGCAGTGCAACAAAATTGTCATTGTTTGGTATGATTGAAAGGCAGTTTGAAAGTTAGTATAGACCGTAATCAGGTGATCAGTATGGACCATTGCATTTGAGCTACAATACGCCCTGCAGAAGTACAATGCGTACAATGAATAGGTTAACAACTTTGATGTTATCAACTCTTGTGAAGCCTTTAAGGTCTTAGCGGTATAACACAGTTACACACAGTCTGCATTTTGTGATGAAGACCGGTCGATAATTGTATGGCATGAAAATAACACATCAATTGAAACAATAATGATATTTTCAAACAATCAGCAAGATGAGAATATTTGATTAATCAATTTAAAATGAGAAGTTTCTGTGCTTCAATTAAACTCACAAATTTTGGAGCTTGTTTTGATCCTCTTGGTTCAATTTGCAACGAACCATCATAAAGAATGTCATTGACCTCTTTCTCAGACATGTCACACATCGGATTCAAATCTTCGAAAAAGGCCTTCGAAAAATAAAACAAATGTATTTGCATAATGTATCGAGAAGTAAATGTGACACTCGTTCTCATATCTCAGACGTTTCAAATCGTTAAAAACTCTTAACTTGCAGTTCTTAAATGAGGTACTCTCTACCAGCAGTTCTCAAACGAGGCATGCAGAGAGGGTAAGTGAGGTGCCCACCATTTTGGCATTTTGAATTGAGATTAACATGGTAAATAAACAAGACCAGATGAATAGTAAATAGATAACAAGATAAATAAGCTCTTTTCAATGATTTGACCATCTAAAAAGTGCACCTAAGAGGAGCCTTATAATGTATTGGTTTTGTATTGTTGAACTGGTGTGCAATGAAAAGGATTTACCCGAATAGTTAGTTCTGTTTGTAGATTGTAAGGTTGATTCTGATACTGTTGAATCTCGCCTGTTATATCAGCAACCATTCGTCTGTAAAAAGTTATACATTATCAAGCAAGCAAAGAAATAAAGGTTTGCTGTACAAATGATGAAATTCTGAACTGCTTTTAAGTAAAATGCGACTCCCATACAATTTCCTACAAGCTCATGATAGATAAAACGCGCGTATACTGACAAGTTCACTTAGATGTATTACTGCAATTTCAATCCACAACGATACTCCTTGAACATTAAAGCCTGATAACTTGTAAAGGAAGTGTGCTGATAAAGTTGCTGATACATGCTAACCAACCAGCGATTAGACACGCCGTATCCAGGAATGTAGTCTGATTAAGTTGTCTAGTTAAGGTTGGAGAAGAAATAACTGGAGAACAAAATACCAAGGCGAAATCGGTCAAAAACCATGCAAATGAGGAAATTTTTATCTAAAGTAAGAAACAAAATATTTCGAACAAACTGTAACGAAATTACCTTTTGGTAAAGTTTATAATTCCCTCTTCTCGGTTTGGTATAAAATCTGAATTCCCTTCCTCTATCTTCAGTATGTTTGTCAAATACATACCTGGATTAAAATGGATCATCAAAGTAACTTTTTAAACCAGATAACAGCCATGGGTTGTTTTAAGAATAGTTGGAAAAGGAGAAATTCAAATTGAATACGAGGTAAATTAACTAAACCCCCAAAACAATACATTTAACAAGCAAGAAGTGCTCTGTCGGCATTGGGATGACCATATATGGTCAACCCTCATTTGAGTATTGTCAGGGTCATGCATTTTATAACAAGCAAGAAGTGCTCTGTCGGCATCGGGATGACCATATATGGTTAACCCTCATTTGGGTATTGTCAGGGTCATGCATTTTATAACAAGCAAGAAGTGCTCTGTCGGCATCGGGATGACCATATATGGTCAACCCTCATTTGAGTATTGTCAGGGTCATGCATTTTATAACAAGCAAGAAGTGCTCTGTCGGCATTGGGATGACCATATATGGTCAACCCTCATTTGAGTATTGTCAGGGTCATGCATTTTATAACAAGCAAGAAGTGCTCTGTCGGCATTGGGATGACCATATATGGTCAACCCTCATTTGAGTATTGTCAGGGTCATGCATTTTATAACAAGCAAGAAGTGCTCTGTCGGCATCGGGATGACCATATATGGTTAACCCTCATTTGGGTATTGTCAGGGTCATGCATTTTATAACAAGCAAGAAGTGCTCTGTCGGCATCGGGATGACCATATATGGTCAACCCTCATTTGAGTATTGTCAGGGTCATGCATTTTATAACAAGCAAGAAGTGCTCTGTCGGCATTGGGATGACCATATATGGTCAACCCTCATTTGAGTATTGTCAGGGTCATGTATTTTATAACAAGCAAGAAGTGCTCTGTCGGCATTGGGATGACCATATATGGTCAACCCTCATTTGAGTATTGTCAGGGTCATGCATTTTATAACAAGCAAGAAGTGCTCTGTCGGCATTGGGATGACCATATATGGTCAACCCTCATTTGAGTATTGTCAGGGTCATGCATTTTATAACAAGCAAGAAGTGCTTTGTCGGCATTGGGATGACCATATATGGTCAACCCTCATTTGAGTATTGTCAGGGTCATGCATTTTATAACAAGCAAGAAGTGCTCTGTCGGCATTGGGATGACCATATATGGTCAACCCTCATTTGAGTATTGTCAGGGTCATGCATTTTATAACAAGCAAGAAGTGCTCTGTCGGCATTGGGATGACCATATATGGTCAACCCTCATTTGAGTATTGTCAGGGTCATACATTTTATAATACTGATTCTTGCATCATATATTTGTACATTTATGCTCAGTAAAAAACTTACTTTTTTGATGATACAACTTATAATTTGCATATATGATGAACTACTGATAGAAAACATAATATGCAAATTATTAATATCATTCTTTTATATTTCGAGAAGTAAGTTAAGTTAATCAGTTTATTTTCTTTTTGGCCTAGTTGAAAAGTTTAATTGGAATAACTGCAAAGAGTACAAATACTTGCCTAAGAATGGAACACAAGGAGGATTTATTGACCTGAGCTTCTCAACATATCGCTTACTGTGGGTGTCAGCCAACTCTTTCGCTTCTTCAAGTGCTTGCAATCTCTTGGGAGGAACTTCCTAAAATAAACAGGTTCCACCGGTTTGCTTTAAAAGTATTTTAATAATGCAGTTTTAATAATGCAGTTTTAATAATGCTGTTTACTAACAAAATGAAGCAATGGAGCGCTTGAATGTAACGAATTATCAATTTCACATATCTCTGTGATTACCGACGCCTAGATAAAGTTGTTATGGTTTGGTAAATATTAGGTCAGAAATTGTACGGGAAATGGTCAGGTGCCCGAAATTTTTTACAGACAGTCCTAACGATTTGTTAGCTTTATTTTTTTGGACGCTTAGCTAAATTTGTTAGAAGGTTTTTGACAAAATTTTGTTACAACGCTAACTCTAACTCGAAGCATTCATTAAATATAAGGTGAATAGGCATTTGAATACCGAGAAGAAGCTTTCAGCTTGATTTTCAATCTAAATGAGAAAGCTGATGGTACTCTCAAAATGTTTCATAGAAGACAGTTACTGACTTACAGCAAACGTTATGTAACGCTTACAAAAGCTATTTAATGCTTACAGCGAACGTTAGATGCAGCCGGTGAACAGGTGCTGAGTTGAGAGCACTAACCACCTCCATCATGCCGTTGAAATTGTTCAAGTCTTGAAAAACCTGCAAAAGAGACAGGTAATCCTAACTTTAAGATGTTCCGACTAGCTTTACCAATGCAACTTAATTAACTTCAAAAAATTTATGAAAAATACTTGGCATAAATTACTTGAAGCCATTGCAATACTCTGTGTTGCACCATTAATCTAGGAATAAAAGTTTGGTAGCCAAGAGATTATTTTTTCACAAGTAGGCATAGGTTTTGCTTCGAAAAGCAGAAATAACAGTCCCGTCTCTTCACATAGTTTCGACTTATAAGCCTGGCATAGCATACTTTTAAAAGCACCTGATTTGTCAATTCCAGTTTCGAGAAACGGAGAAATATAAGCATTCGCCGTTAAACAAAATATGACAAAAACCTGCCTTCATAAATGGCTGCATTTATCCAGTAACATATACTCCCAAACGGCAATGCAAAAGACGGCTAAAGTTCAGGTATAAATCCGTGCTTAGAATTAAACGCCACTTCTAAAAATGCCACTTCTTTAATTCAACTTCTAAAATGCCTTTTTTTAATTCAACTTCTAAAATGCCACTTCTGAAACGCCACTTCTAAAAGGCCACTTTCTGAAATGCAACGCGCCAGTTCTAAAGCGCTGATGCAATTTTCAAGACTCATTTTCAAAGACGGTATTCATAACTTACCAACAAAATCTCTATAATTCTTGTTACAACAGACACTCTTTCTTCAAAGTTTTTGGTATCAATTATACTCTTTTCAAACCAGTAGGTGATTTTGTTCGAAAAACGGATCATTTTTAGAGCATTCGGAGATAAGATTTCTTTGTCCTTTTTCGTCCAAGCAACACCAACAAGTTCAGCAGCTTTGATTGATCTATAATAGAAATTTAGATCGGTGACATCTAGCTAAAAATGGCAAGTTAGCTTGGCTGGTTGGTTGGTATAGCAAAATGGCAAGAGAGAGGCTAGTTTAGACTTTGAAACTATTCATTTCATGCAATCATAAAAAAGAAGGAAAATAAAGCAAAAACGATTCGGTGAACAAAAAATTTTTAGATTCTTCCTAAAAAACAAGCTAATGGCGTTTTCACTGTACAATAAAAATTTCAGCTCTGAAGTGATGTTCCTAAGAAACCAGTGTTTGTGCAAAAGAATTTCTACCTGAACATGTCGGATTCGATGAGCGTCAATTGTCGTCCGATTTCCAGCGGATGTAACTGTGAATATAAAATTTGAAATTAATTTTTAACTATTTCAGTTTGAAACAATGATACAAGTGATATGAGAAAAGTAAAGTTTTGATGCATTCACAGTTTATTCTATGTTCAAATAATCTTTGTCCTAAACAGGAAAGTAAAAAACCGACTTTCAAAGTCTTAACTGATCACTTCAGGATATAAAAAAACAGGGGTCTCAAGGAATGTAAGGAAATCAGGCAAGTGTCGTTCCCAAATACCTCCAAGAGATTTTCTTACTTACTGTCAAAATGTCGAATTTTTCAGGATCCGTCGTGAGATGCCATTCGAGCGGAGGGGTTGGACTCGAAAAGCTGTGTTCTGGACTAAATGTCGTGGCCTCTTTCTACAAGCGAAGTGAAATAAAAATGTAGTGTTAAGGCCAACATTTTTCAGTCACAAAATCTTTGCTTTGTTTATCTGAGATTGAAGATAGAAATCTTCTGATCATCACTTAAGCTTGACATATTTTATTCAATGAACAGAAGTTTAAAATATTATTTTTCTAAAAAATACACGATGTACACAGGCATTTTCATACCCTTCTATGGATAATTTTGTCAATCGATTCGACCCATTTCTTCGCAGCCTTCGATCTTCGAATTCGACTGAAAAAATCTTCAAGTTTTTCAAGTAGACCCTCTTCCCGCTCAAAGTCGTAGAAATGCTGGTCCACCCATTGCCGGATGACATTCAAGACCCTTGACGTAAAAGAAAATTTTTACAGCATTCAAATTCTCAAAATGCATGGTCGGTAACATTGATTTACAGCATTAATAGCATTATAAATCATGCGAAAAGAAGCAAACATTGTTCTAAAAGAGAGCCTGATGCTAAACTAATAGAAAAAAGCAGATAGTTTACGCCTCTATCAACAAATTCTGGTTGTCAAAAGTCTAATTCTGAAGCAATACTAGACGTTGATGGGTGCTTGCTGGTTTGTCAAAACACAGAAATCTTCCTTTTACTAATAGAACTCTATCAAGTTTGCAACTGAACCTGCGTGCAAACAAGTGAAATTAAGAGCTACAAAGTAGCACATTATACCTGAGCTGGACTGGCTGTACATATTCCTTTCTAAATCTCTTTAAATCTTCTCTTACAACAGCATGGCCTCTTTGCGACACCATTTGCTCTTTTTCCGTCAATAATGGCTCGGGAATTTCATACGTACGGGTATGTCAAGGTTACAAAGCATGCATTGGTCACGAAAAGAGTTAGGTAAATCCGGTTAGTCAATAACCTATTTAGAGGCATCGATGGAGAACCAACAGAGATATAGGTGGCTTTTAGATGACAAATGCAAGTTAATTAAGCAAAAAGGGGAAACGAAACATGTTAATGCAAGTTAATTAAGGAAAAAGGGGAAATGAAACATGTGACGCTAAACATCCGGTCAATGACAGTATATTGATTAAGCTATTACTAGAATGTGTCAATAGAGCTTGCATAAATGACTTATGGAAAATTCGTAATAAAGAAATATAATCGTTTCATTCAGATTCGTTAAATGATTCTGGACGTTGAATGATTCTTAGTAATATTTTCATGGAAAACTATAACTATTTGCAAACGAAAAGATATCTTTTCACCAGAAAATCAAGAAATTCCATCGGCGTGCAGAAAGATCGATAAGTGGTTAAAAATATTCTCACAAAAGTCGGATCTAGAAGCGAAAAGAGTAAATAAGATATCAGGTAACGTATGAAATTCTATAAAAAGATAACCAATCAGAAATTTGCTAGCACTTTCAAACAATAGATTCAAACAATAGATTCAAAGCTCTTTACCCAAAAAATCTTTCAGATTTAGGTGAAGGAATTGGCCGAAAAGAAAACTGCGCCTCTTTTCGGTGTTAGATGGAAATCAAGCACACTCGAACGTACTGAACGCCTTGAAACTGAATAGAACAACCGCTTTCCTTTAATTGTGCAGAAATGTTGAAAAATACCTGCATATTTATGGTACGTCAATCTCTCGATCAGCTTCAGTAATGTCCCACCTTTGAGCACAGGGACAGCTCGATCCTAAAGCAAAAATATTATTGATATGTGGAGCAAAGCAGAAACCGAGGTAAACAGAATCATTAACAAAAACATTCTCACATTTTAACAAAAACATAGTCGGTACGAGGTGTCCTTGTCCTGGTTTAGTAAATATTGAAACCGATAAGTCAAATGAATGTCAATTTAAACTAGATTCTTCGTTTGCAAGGAAGACTTCATTTAGATTCAAAAGATCTGTTGCTTTAGAAAACGAGCACTGTACAAATCTATGTTTATTTTGACGTTTTATTCTATAATGAAAGCAGTAAGAGAGAAATCAGTCTCCAAACATTTCTATAATCGCCTAGCTGAACGGAACAGTTCGCATATAAAAACCTAAAGTTGGACAACCATTGGTCTTTACGCAGATCTAGCATGGTAGCTTGACAAGATCTAAGACACCTAAACAAACATTTAGGTTGCTGCGACCAATATTCGTCAGAAAGAATAAAAACTTTGCAAACAGTGAAAACAGGTTATGTAAACAACGCGTACATATTCCAAATTTTGCAAACCAGCAATCAAACCAGTGAAATTCTGATTCATTATAGTTAAATGTATACAAATTGTGATAATACGCCATGTTAAAATAGGTATTACGAGGATTATGTTTTCCCTTACTTCCTGTCCTTCTTCAAATACTATATTTCCATCCGAATCTTCAACGGCAAAACTGGAAGCGAAAAAGACCAGGTTATGATTTGCATTATCTATTTAAACAATGCATAGCAAGATATGACAAGTAAGGCTGAAGTTCTGTGAAACCTTTGTTTTCTCGATTGCCCAGATCAAAATGGTTGCTACTCTATATCAGGTTGCACGAAGGAAATTCATTATTATGCTGAAAAATCTGCACCTATGGATTGCCAGAAACACGATGCAAGCTACCACTGGAAGTTTAAAAATATTCAAGAAAGCCACAATAAACTCACCAATATTGGTCTGGAATTTTCCATTGATTTTGTGAAAGTTGCCCCTCACTAACCAAGATTGCATCAAGCATACGATCCAATGTGCTAGCGGGCGAAGAAAAGAATCTTATAGACTTGACGTAAGCCCACATCAAAATAAGGAGTTCAACTGAGGTTTTTTGCTAAAAATTCTTTGTCACTGTATCTGAGAAATCAGGTATAACTGCATCTACAATTTAAAAAGATCTTGAATTTTTCGCCTCAGTTTTCTTTGTTTTGTTACATACAATAACAACAGGCCTTGAATTAATTCAATGAAATTTTCAAACAACTTGTGATCTTACAACAGGTGTTGTAAGTAGATAACAGATCTTTCAGCAAACAGGCTGTCAGGTTATGAGTCAACAAATGCCCTTGAGCCGCAGTCTCAGATCTTTCCAATCTTAATTAGCCAACAAGATTTCAGCATGAAAAAGCAGGAAAAGGGAAACAGATTTCAACATAGGCCAATTTCTTAGGTTATACTTTGCATGCACGAAATACCTTCTGTACAGCAAGGTTAGCAAAATTGCCATCCACTCATTCTTTTCTTCTCCTGTCTTGCAAAACATTACACAAGGAGGCTGCTCCTTTGGTAAGATCTCAAATGCATTGGTATACTCTAAAAGGATGGAAAAATAATGTTGGATGTATAATAATATCTAAATTCATTACGATCAGCATTAGAATCAAATTGATATAATTTGGCACACCCTTAGTGTGACATGTTCGCTCAGTTTTAAATTCGGGCACCTGTCTGCCACAATCGGTGATATATCACCTCCATCGTTCTGTCTAAACGTAGCCGGTGTGTAGCTATATCACTAGAAAATCTCCGCAAAGAAACTTTTTGAAATTTTATTTCTCTATCACATTTTAGCTGTATTCTATCTAGAAATACTTAAAAAAAGAAAACAGATTACTATCCAAAAAGGAAACAGATTAAATGGTCTACCATAGTGACACAAACGTTTGTTTATCTTTGGCAGCCAAAAAGCTTTGAAGTTCATGAAAAAGGAGCTGATATCAAGAAACTAGCTGACGAATAGATTTATAGCCTTGACTATAAACTGTGGCATAAGGAGAGGAGAAAATATATTGAACTCGACTATCCGTAATATTACACCGAGCTAGAGAACATATCGGAAACAATGATAACATTTTTTGTCCAATTAACACCTCAAATTTCGCTCTCAAACCCTTTTCACTCTTAATTTTCGCTCAGATTAAATTCCGCGGACATCGGTCCTGTGCCAATTCCGATACCACGTGATTTAAAATAGAAGTAAGGCACACTAAGTACCCAGTCGAGAAAATACAACCACTCCAAGGTTTAAAGCCTTAATTATCTACTTATACGATATTTTAAATAAAACATTCTTCCAATAGCAAAAAATAATTGTTTCTATAAACATGCACAGTAGCTCGATCTAGACTTACTCAGAAACAATGCTTGGTTTATTAAATAAAAATTCAAGTGTGAAGAGCATCCAGACGCAAAATTGTTATTGCCTGGGTTAGGAAATCTCCAGCGAGAGATCAGATCGAGGTAAGTCCAGGGGGGTCTAACACGAACTAGAACAAACTAAATTTGCGTCTTTATAGATACAAAATGCTTCGGTGTACATAATAGGACGGTTCCAAGTTGCAGCTTCGAGTGTCGCCCTTGATGAGATCATCGGGCAACTGTATATAGTATTTTTTTATTATAAGCTGCCCTTGTTTATATGCTTCCCTCAATTTAATACAATTTAAAACCATGCAGATACACGTAGATTGAAAGGATGAATGCAAAAATTGATAGCAATGTTCAAAAGCTACTTAAGTATAAAAATAGACATAGGAACTTCAACCAACAACATTATTCAGCATGGAATAATCAATGTCGCCCAAAAGCAATCCTTCCTTATCTTTTGCACTATCACCCTCAGCTTCACAGTCGCAAGAACGTTTGTTATATGGATATGGATAAGCAGCCCTCATTTAAAAACCACCCTCATTTATAAGCCACCGTTATTTACAAGCCCCCCCCCCCCCCTCATTTATAAGGCATCCTCGTTTACAAGCCATGTTCATTTATAAGCCACCCTACTCTTCAGCAAAACTAGGTTACTTTATTAAAAAGCTAAAGGTTACCTTACCGTCGGAGTCTTCTAAGTCTTTTATCTCAACTTTCCTAAGAAAAAACTTCTCCTTCAGCCTGTATTCAGCTCCCGTTAAGCCAGGCAGAGAATGCCTAGCGTTCTGTAAAAGAACAAAAATAATAACTGTAAAACTATCATTACAATTTACTAATTATGCAAACTTTCAACTGTGCGTCACGCGAACAATTTTACATCCGATTCAAAATATGGTACAATGCTGCTTCTTCTAGTTATCAATTGCAATAAACTATTCTTTATAACGTGATTCAAAAATTTTAACCAAATCAGAGAAAGAATTTCATTGCAAGTGAATTCAAGAAATCATTTGTAGATCTTACCTGCTTTGTCAAAACTAAAAGACTATCAAACAGAAACATAAAGCGGTCGGTAGCACCCTATCAAAGAAGAAACAAAATGGCTCAAATTAATGAATTTGAACTTAAAAAAAGTATCCTCTTTGTAAGCGGGCATGAATCGGTAGAGTGAAATGACAGGCGATCCAAAGGGTGCTCATTTCAAAGAGAACGGTTTGTAGTATAACTATTTTCATGTACGAACAACAACAAAAAAGAAAATCTTTTGTTCTTTCAGGTCCTGCAGGATTTCGAGGAACTCAGTATTTCACTGGCATTGGCTACTGCATCTTGGTTGTTTACCAAACAGGAATGAAAAGGATGCAGCCAAAACAAGAACATCAAATGGGACTAACGTAAAAGCAAACATTTTTAGAAACGCTAAAGCTTTTTAGATCCATAATGAATCTATAGGCCTAGCTGAAACACAAGCACATGGCAGTTATCGTCAAAGCTTACCGATATATTAAATATCCTTACACGTATGGAGCCAGTGGCGCCCCTTTAAATCAAAGCTTGTAAAGAAGGTCAAGTCAAGGGGGGCTGCAGGTCTTTGCGGGGGCGGCTTTCAAGTGGGCGAAAGGAGCATAAGTCATTTTGGTTGAAAATGATAAATAAATCATCAAAAATTAAATGTACATAACTACGATTTTTAACTTTCGACAACGGTGCCATGGCTAGTTTCAATTTATGCTTTTTCCTTTTCATGTAACACATAATATTAATTTTCTGGTGATACAAATACCTTTTTGCCACCTGGAACTATCTTCCAGAGCGGACCCTCTGAAATAAACCATAAAAGACAGATTTTTAAACTTTCTTAAACCAAGCAAAGTCAGTGAATATGATAATTATCTTATTTTCGATCTGAGTCAAGAAGATAATGACAAATGAGCACGTTCAAACTAAAAGGCTGTTTCAACACAAACCTTTCCTCTACTGGTCAAGATAATCAGAATTATTTCTGTAGCAATATTCTCTCACAATAAAACTGGGAATGAAAAAACTTTAGCACATATGCTATCGTACTTGTCATACCTTACAAAACAGTGACCAATAATTGTGGAATTTAGAACAGCTCGTTCTTATTGCTTCGATAAGTTTTTACCTTAACCTGCTTTGGAAGCCATCATACAGGAAAATCAAAAGCCATCAAGTTCTTTTCTATTGTTTTAAAGTACTTTTTAGCAGAGAAAATTTGAAAAGGTTTTAAACGCATTGATTCACAGCTTCGAGCCAAGAAACATGCATCTTCTTCGATAGGCAATATGGAAAATACTTTATGTTGCTTTTAGTGTCAATCTACTTTAAGAAGAAATGAATACTTGATCTGAAAATATGCAAATTACCTTTCAGGAATTCTGATGTACATTGACAAATGTCCTTTCCCTAAGAAATACAGAAAGAAAAACTAACTTATAACACATTTAATTTCGTTCATTTTACGAGTGTGCCTGTCTCGATGAGCTTAGTTAAAAGCTAAAACTTCACTGAATGTAAATTGCAATACCTCCCAGCCATCGATGTTCTTCTGAATTTCATTAAGTTTAGAAGTTGGCGAGGTCGACATTCCTCCGATCCGTCTTTGATAAAAAATCCGGTCTCTATGAATGACAGAGAAATAGAAAACAATAAGTCTTCGAAATGGCATGTAAGCAAGTACTGACTATATCCAAATGCAGTTTGTCGAAATAGATCTGCAGGTCGTTGAAAAAAGGAAGGTTTTTACCAACTTGTCACAAATCATGATATTTGGTATACTTGAATACTTGAATTGTAACTAAAATGAATATATCTCCACAACAAAACTTGTTTGTAGAAATCAAATTCGAAGGTGCATGTATCATTGACTCGAATATCGTTATGAACAAATTTGATGACATCATTGCGATGGTGAAATATCAAATCAAAAATATTTTGTTGTAACAGGATAGAGAATCCAAAACGCAACAGATAAATGAATTGAAACCTACTCAGCTTTGGTTTTGAAGGAATTTCCTGATCCAATTCTTTCTAATGATACCTGAAGACCACGCAAGGCTCCAAGAGACTAAAATTTGAATGGGAAGCTTGCTTTCACTTCTATTTTCAAAATATTGCACGCTAGCTAATAAGATTATACTCAGGTAATTTTCAACCAACTTTGCAGCCCTGCGTTGTCTTAACGTAACGGGAAGGCGGGGATGCGAAAAAAAATGGCTGAGTTACAAACTCTGCAAGAATGAGAAAACAAGACTTGATGTTTTACCTCTACCGGCATGGATACCAACAAAATGTTATAACTATTCATTTACTGCCCCTTTACATTTAATTTAGACATTTCTATTGTCGCAACAACGGTCTTATCGTGCACATTAGATGGGGTAATACGTAGGCATATCGGACGATTCCTTCAATAAACAACCCTTTTAAAAAATTAGAAATAAGATACAGTGCGTTGCTTGTTGATTCATGAACGATAACGGTTTGATATTTTTAAATGCTGGTATCTCATTGCCTTCTTAAAGGAATCAATGTAATTTAATTTGGAGCCAATTTTGCTACATAATCTTGACAATTTTTTAGATGATAGCTTTCTGAACATGCTTGCAAAATATTTCTATTTTATGGGAGATTAAAACCCCTTAACCAAACATTCAAATTTTGGGGGGGGGGGAAGTGTCACCGGGTTCTGTGACTTAAAAGACGACAACGATGGCTTTTTGATAGGCCGTTGCAATGGACAAACCATGCCGGAACTTTCTGCAGAACAAAACATTAGTCAAACCAATTGAAAACTATCCAAACAACTTTTCAAAAGTTCACAAATGCAATCTTTTTAAGTTAGAGATAAACCATTTTTGTCTTGCCTGCTTATGAAGGCTGACAGATTGATCTGCTACAACATTTAAGAGGGAAAACTGTCCTATCTCAAATTCCTTGAGACAAGACCACACGAAAAACAGCTGGTTAAAAAGTGAAAAATTCACTGTAATTGACAAAGTGAAACTTTGTTTGCATAGATCATAAGATATAAAAAGTGTTGGTGTTCAGTAGAACGCAGAACATTTCCTCGAAGAAGTCCGAAAATATCAAAATGCAAAAATATTGAACAGGCAATTAAAGCTGTCATAATTGCATCTACGTTATTCAAGTTCATGCTGTTAAGATAATTCTTAACGAGTAAGATAATTTTCCAATGTTTCAAAATGTGACTATAGGGGCGAAGAGTTTTCATTAACTGAATTACACTTGTGGGTTGTGGGTGTAACGTCTGGGTGTGTAACGTCTTGGCGTATAACGTCATGGTATATAACGTCTTGGTGTATAACTTTAGGCAATTATAAGCTGGGCGACAAGACAGTGTAATGAGCTAAATTTACAACAAAACAAACCTCATCTAGCTTCTCTCTGTCTTCTTCATTCGGAGATGTGTTCATTAATAACTAGATGAAGATCGAAAATTATATATTTCTAGGATGTCTAGGACAAAAATAATGTTCGATAGAATAATTCACAAAACAAAATGCATTTAAAAATGGTTAGGAAGGAAATAGCATTTGTTGCTTGCATTTAATAGCATTTAATACTTTTGATTGAACTGCACCAATCACTTGGCATGATTTACTAACAAAATCGGGATACTTAAGTTAGGAATCAAGCAGATTTTTCACTTCTACATTACATTAAAAATAAACAAACTAACCTACAATAGTAAAATGTTGTAAATTTCCTTTAAAAAATCCATGATGAAAATTCAGTACAAGTATGGGCAAGATAAAACTGCTTAAAACTAACTAATTTAAGTAACTAAAGATGGCCACTGTAATGATGTACGTCTATCATTGAACGAGTCTTTTTCATACAATTAAACATATACGTCGCGTGTGGTACTTCATCCAAAATAACGATGATATGGTTAGCAAATAAATTGAGTACCAGAATGAAATAAAATAGTTGGATTGTTCTAATACGATGTTTCGAGCATCTACTCGTTTTTTTTACGTTTCAGATCGACGGTATTTGTAACAAGAGAACAGAGAGGACTTTGGTTTGCAAAGAATTCCTGGGAACTTAAGCTAATCATTGAATGTCTCTTTTTCTTGATGTGCCTATTATCACCTACACACTTGCAAGAAATGTTTTGAAAAAATTATTTCTCTCTAAAAATAACTCTCAAAAATATATACTAACGTTCATGTATTCAAAATACTCCAAGCAATGAAAAACAGGTATGTACAGAAACTTGGGCAAAATGTACTGAAAGTATGACTTCATTGAAGGCTGCAAAAGATTTTAATTAATAAGAATAAGAAAAATCAATTTGAAATATCTAAGTGTCAGTTTAGAACAATCTAGCACAGGGTTCAACGACTAGACTAAAATTGTAACGAAAAATTGAGTCTGGAAAAGACATTAGAGATTGGCAAAGAAGAAAATGAACAAAAAACATCTTTGTCTATTGCCAACGAAGAAAATGGTAGATTAAAAATACTATTTCCAAATGAAATAACTGTAGCATTTAACAAACATGAAGGTTACCAGCCCTTTAGAGTGATGCAGGTGCTTGGAAAGCAGCATTGACCAATCATTAGGCTCGAATAAAAACAAATTTAAACACACCTCTAAAGTTTCCCTGACATTCGCCCGTTTCAGTATCTCTTGTATTTTCATGAAAAGATGCTTAGAAAACCCATGGCCATTGGTCGAAATTCCGAGTGCATAATACTCGTAAATATCGAATTCAGCGGCCTAAAAGCGAAAACAGAGACGCAATTTAAAAACAGCATTTTTAAAAAAACGAGTATATTTTTAGAACAGAAAAGATCGAAACAGTTTTTATTATTCAGAAATTTTAAACTCTAGAAGAGCGTGATACGAAAATCTTGCTTTCTGCGCCTTAAACCTTTTTGTTTTTCTGAGACAGTTTTAAAAAATATTAAAAATATGCCATGAGGCCTATAACAGACGCATAACATTTATCAATACGTGTTCCACTTTTCCAGTGACAAAAAAACGTTGATTGACTGGCACCGTCTCCTACAGGCATTCATTGGTGAAAGGTTATTACGCAGCCAATGTGATAACATCTATAACTTTTTGCTCATTGTTTTGCAGGCTGCCTATAACCAACTTTAATAAGTTTGTGCGTTCGAATTAGCACGATATCTATTAGAGATTAATAGCAAATATGGCTTACTTCTGCCATTTCTTCAAAGCAATCGCCAACAAGAGGACTCTTCTTGGAAAGTGAGTCCTCATCCGCCATTTCAACGGCAGCTTCCAGCATACTGTAGAATCCTATTGTTGTTTCGTAAATATCCTTGATGTTGCTGAATATGCCTATCAAGTCCTGGAGATACAGAAATTGAACTGTCAGTCACATTCGGTTGGCAATAAAGATGGGCTTCATACTGGTAAATTGAAATTAATCCCACAGTCTTGTGCAAAATATTCAGATTGAAACATTCCAATCTCGGTGTCAATAAATCGCAGAATTAATACATAAACAAGACAGAAGATTGTTCAGATTTTAATAGATCAGTTACATATATTATAAATCTATATTCATCTTCTTATGGCAAATAATATGATGTACGAGTGAAAAAGAATTCGTTTGCTTGAGTGAAAAAGAATGCAAACCTCTTCAGATATTTCGTCAACAGCTACCAACTGCTGCATAAAGACCTGACAAAAAGAAAATTCATTCATCGTCCAAAACAGATTTCAGGGATGAATTACAGAACTAAGCCAAAATACTCCAGGCCTCTCAATGTGGAAAACTGCACTTATTTCTATGAAATTCTGCTAATCAAGTGACTGAGTATGACCCATTTAGCCTGGAAAGAGACTGAATTTTGCCTATTTGATTCGACAAAGCATCAAAATGTTTCTCTAAAGCACAATGAAAACAAAGAAACCTATTTTTAAGCAGTAAAGATAAAGGCAAAACGACTTTAATGCTGAAATAGTAGATGACAAATTTCCAATCTTATTTAAAACCTCTATATCTCAATTACAATAATTTTCTTATAAGCAAAAAACTCCATATTTTTAATGTATATAAATTAAAATGCACGTTCAAATAAATTTGAAAATATCAGGACTGAAAATAAGTATTCCAAGGTTATGTATGAAGCTCTTTGATGTATAATTTAAAAGAATGAAACAAATTTTAAGTGGAATCTTGTTGATGGCGATGAGAAAAATCACAAAAAACCTTGATCAGAAGGTTTAGCTCTCTAATGTACTGATCTTCTGAAATAAGAAAGTCCTTGAGAATGTCTTCATATGAAAGTGAGCCACGTTTTGCTAAAGGCTGAAATAATAAAATACCAAATATTCGAGTTAAATGAAACAGATAAAATTCAAAAAGTGTAGAAAGATCATCTGGATAAAACAAATAACTGAAGTAATTGACAGAAAGTAAAGAAGAATGAACAAATTACAGAGACAAAGAGCTGGCCCAAAACCAAAAAATATAAGTAATTGACAGAGGAAATTTTTTATGAGGATAATAAGATGTCACTATGTAGAGGATTTACAAATCTAATCTCCATTGCTGTCTATTCTGATTATTTTATTCTTTACTACATAGTCGTCAGTGGCAGATTTAAGGACACCAAAAAGCTTTGCTTGTAGAGCAGTGTCCTGGCCCCACTTCTTGATGTGACCACAACTCTAAATTCCAACACATGGATATACCAAAAGCTAGTGACTACCTTCACCGTGAAGTGACATTAATGCCAATGACTCTTACCAAAGACCCTTGGACCTGTAGTCTGCAATGCTAGCCACTGAACTACCCTAGCTTTAATTCTAAACCCATTTTAACCAAATGATGCTAATTTGTGGTCATAATTGTAGCTTTTCTGCATACTTAAGACAACTTTCCTATTGAAAGGATTGAGCACCAAAACTAAATGAAGCAACATACCTCAAACCTGGCCTCAATCAGTGGTTCAGATTCATCACCATGGAACATCTCTAGCAGAACCTGTTTAAAAGAACAAGCAAACAATTCAATTTCATTATGCAAAACAACAACTTTGTTTTTAACTTCTACTTACTTTTTTTACATCATTAATATTAAAGTTTTTCTTCAAAAACCAAAGTAAATATCTTACATATCTATATACCTCTTTTCTTCAACTATACACTTAGCCTTCCCATTCAGTTGACAACACTTTTCAAAATCACATTAAATTTGTTAATAAAAAGTTTTGTTGCACAGATTCAAATGAGATATACTCAGTGCAGTTTCTATACTAGTTTTATTATATTGAATTTAGAAAAAATTCAAAACGATTGAACAATAGGAAAGGAAAAGGATTCTAAATAAAATTCCATACTTCTATCTAGCTTAGCAAATACTGACTAACATGTAAACCTCTTAGAAGATTCTCCAGAACAATCTGGGAAGTACAGTAAATAGCAGTGAGCAAAACCTTCGATATAAAACAGATGTTGATATAAAACATGACTGACCTTGTCTGCTTGCATAGCAACTTTGATATCCTGACAGGTTATCTCAGTATTTCTAATATTCTTGACATAGTTCCCTGCAAGCTAGGAAAAATATAATTTATGGAAGAAGCTTTCGTGCAAAGGCATTTTTATAATCATAAACCTTAACCATGATTTTGCTGGACAACTATAAACCTTAACAATAATGCTGGTGTTTAATAGGGATACTCTTTATTCATATTTGAAGAAAAGAAAATTAAACCAGGGGCGGCTGGGAGAGATTTTAAACTGCTATTAGAGAAAATCAGGGTATCAGGGCATGGCTGTCGCTGTTTTGTACTTCCAACCACACCCTCTTCAATGGTTGTTTTCAATATTGCACTGTTTTTTTCTATGCTCTATCTCATCGTTACATCTTGATTTTCTTGGCCGCAAGTCGAAAACACCCTGCCATTTTCTATTGTAACGCTCTCTTTCTCATAGTCATAAAGAGAAAAGCAAAAAATCAGGGGGGGGGGCTATGGCCATGGTCGGAGGTTATTTGATCTCCAGAGCAAAATGGCCCATTTTCAGACTTATCAGACCTTTAATTTTGATTTTGATACTAATCCTAAAAAGATTGTAAAGTTGCAGCATGTTTCTTAGTTCTAAATAAAATTCAGAGGCATTCTTTCAAATTTCTACTAAAACAACCTTCATTGGGATATATCTACAGTTCTGAGTCATGTCTACACATTCAGTCTTTCAATTACGACTGTAGGCTTTGGCTTCGATGGCCTGCGACACGCAGATGAATATCATCAGCTTACAATGAAAAGGCCCTCTGTCCATAATCGTAGCCTATTTTTTGTTGCTATTAACGGCCGTTTTTTAATAGCAAAATCATATCAGCAAGTATCGTACATTGAAATACTCCTTAATAAGGACAAACATTTCTGATAAATGCTCATTGTTAACATAAAAAACCAAAGCACCATATTTTTCAATTCAATTTAAGTGCAGATTCAGATTTTTGATGAAACTAAACTAACGTGTAGCTTGAGAATAAACAACATATCGCTGAGCCTAAAGAAAATAAGAGAGCGCTATCTTTCATATATTTAAACAAAGTCGCTGTTATTGTGTTTATTGTTGTTGTGAAGAAAGGATTTTCTGTCAGTATGTCATTAAAACCCCCAACGTAAACTAGAAATGGCCATATGCATGAATGGAAGAAGGATCGGGGGAATCTTGCTATTAGAAGTGACCCAGCTAATAGTAAGTCTGCATATATTGGGTCTTTTACAACAGCATGATTGGCCACTTTACGTCACACAAGGAGACACAAACAAAGGTGGATATGAAAGTTGCTATTAGGATTCACAAACCTAATAGCAAAATTCCAGGGCTGTGGCTGTAGTATTTGTTTGAGGCTGTCCGATGAAGGCGTCACAATAAGTGTCACAAGAAGCGTAGGAGGGAGGTCTTTTTTTGAAAGGATCAAATCAGTATCAAGAGTAGCGGCTTCTGCTCGCTTTACCATGGCCATATCATGCCATATCATTTCAAAATGGCAGGAAAACAGTTAGCTGTCCAAATAAACTGTTTTTGCCAAGGATTCTCAGTGCTAGTTTCATTTAAAAGATATATGACCAATAGATTATGAGAGCGCTTGCTGAAAAAAATACCGCTCCCAGCCGCCCCTGATATAAACTAATGAGGATCTGTACTATTATTAAAAGTATTCATTATCATGTTGAATGTTTGTTTCAAAAATTATTTTTTAAAAAACCAAAATGATGATGTTAATTGCTGAATGATTCAAAAAGATGAATAATGTTGTAGCAGAGCATAAGCAAAATATGATTAGCAGCATCAGGGTAAAATATTAGCAAAATGTTAGCAAAAAATTAATGGTGGATTTCCTTTCTCTATTTGATGAGAAACATTGTATAAAGATTTTACCTTCAGAATATCAGAGGATATATATTCCAATATAGCAACAATAAATGTTGATGTGTAGCTTTCCACCTTATAGCTGAGCACTTCCTGCAAAGGCAAAAAGAAAAAATTCAAACCAATGCATAATTACATAGAAACACTGAATAAGATAGATTTGGTTCAAGAGTTTGCAGTGTTTTATGGCATAATGTCTGTATTGTAATTGAATTGGTATATAAAAACTTGATTGGCATATTTCTAACAATCAGAAAGCTGGATAAATGCCCTCTTTGCTTTTATATTTTCGAAAGTACTTCATCCACATACAGGTATTTACTTCATTTACTTTCAATATATAAAGTAAATGAAGTACTTTCTTTCAGAACATAACATTTGCCTGTGGGTGTAGGTTTATTTTATTTTTCATCTGAAATTCATACATATAAAATAACAGCAAACATTTCAGACTAATTTTTAATGCCTGCTAAAAGTCTTCTGGTACATTAAACTAAGTTTTTGACTATTTCAAACTGCAACCTTCTCTCGCCAGCCACACAATGTTTCTTTATGCAAAGTTTAGAGGTTTGCAGGGTCAAATGGATTAATTTCAGATAGCTAGGATATTTAAAACTTTAACCAACTTTGCTTTGGAAAAGAGAGGATGCTATGTGATCCTTTTTTAAAACAGTTGTGTTTAAAAAAAAAAAAAAAGCAATACGCATTCCAGAGACATTGGGCAAGGATTTTATTTATTCAAATAAGAAGACAATATACATAAGAAAAGATAAAGTAATGAATAAGACAATACCTTGCAAAGAAATGGGTGTATTTTATCATGAGGGAGTATCAAGCCTTTCTTTCTTTTCCCTTTTGCAAAAGCAATTGCCCATTCTTTAATCTTCTGTGGGAAAGTCTTTGTTACTCTGTCTTCAACATCTTGTATTGTATGCGGAGATGATGCACTGATCAGATACATCAACTGTATAATAAGCTCTTCCAAATAGGTGACTGCATCTCCAGAAATGCTCAGGGAAGGTTGAACCTGTCTTCCAACCTTAATAAAAGTGAGTATTATAAAAGTTATGGCCCACAAGACATGTTTAAGCTAAGATATGATATTTAGCAGACACCGTTATTTCATAATAACATGCATAGACATGGTCACAGATGTCTCAAGTACCACTGCTGCCCAGGGTACCATCTTTGCTGCCAATGGTTGTGCCAGTGGTCTGATACTGATTGTGGTCTGTAAAAAGTCATTGAACGGATATTTATTAAACCCTCAAGTCTATTAGGCTAAAACATATTCTAAAAACCATATTGTATTGAAAGCACAATTACTGAATTCATATTAGCTATCTAACATCATTTTAACATTAGTTTTCATTTAACATCTAACAATATTATATACTGAATTTACTATTGGTATCTTTTTATTCTGTAGCATTCTTAAAACATTGGCAGGCTAGCTGGTATTTTTAACAGTAGCTGAAGAACTCACTTTTTTCAAAGAATTGACCAGCAAGCCCCTCCATTTAGCACAAGCGCTGAGAGCTTCATGCTGGATGTCACTTCCAGGCATTTTCCACTGTAAACTAATGCGTCGGTATGGTCATCATTTTAACAAGTTGCCGACTCAAGATGTTTATCAAGACATGTTTGCTATACCAGAGACAAGTAGAAAAATATCATCTCTATCATCTATCGGTTCTTAAAAATTTGATGAAACAGTTGCTTCTTTTTCAGTTGACAGGGATGTTAGAAATCTGCGAGTTCAAAGGTTTGATGACAGCTATAATCTACCGTCCGTCAGTGTCTTTTGTGATCGGAGGATCTTGGTTATGACCTCTTCCTCATTTCAGCAATCTATCTCTGATAATTAAACTAAACATAAACAGTCACCCATAGTTGTGGCAATTTATTCACAGTTATCGGTTCGATGCCTCGTCATTTATTTACCCTTCTTCCGTTACCTGACAGTGCCCATTTGTACAAAGCAAAACATTGCCTCCCAATCTTGCCTCTTTTTATTCCCAAATCGAGGTCGAGAAGCAGTGAAGGAGCAAAGTCCCTTAGAAACAAAATGGCACACAATGAGTAGTTGCAAATAACAGTCCCATTTGCAGAATGGAGGTAAATGAGGTAAGTATATTGAAATTATTCAAATAAGAAAAATATAAGAATTTGCATTAGAACTAAAGCGTAATATTAGATAAATAATGTGCCACCTTCAATGCCAGTTGACAATGCTACTTTAATTTCAAATTGGATAATTTCAACATAAAGTAGTGAATTCAATTTTAAGAATGGAATTAATCAATAGTAACAAAATTTCAAGGCACACTTCACAAAAAAATGAGTGCAAAGATATTCTCAATGTATTTTTAGCTAATCTAAAGGGTGCGGTTGCAAAAATGGATGATTCTGAGCCTGAATATTCTTATAAACAATATTCTTATAAAAAGGATATAGGCAATATTGGGACAAGTTTCTTTCAATGGAAAAACTGCCAAAAACATTCTGGTTTCTATATGGGACATATCACCTAAATGCATGCTATCTCATTTTTTATTTTTTTGTCAGCGGCTTCATCATTGGCAGTTACAATGAATATAAATTATTGCACCTTGAATGTTTGTCTCTAGCGCCACTCCTGAATATTTGTAGCCACCTTTGCTCCATCGTAACAATTTTTCCTGACAAGTTCTGATAGGTAAGCTGGCTTACATAAATGAAAAAACTTAAATTGCATTTAGCAATTTTGTGAATCGTTTATATGTCTTATACTCTGCCCTAGCCAGGGCTTTCAGTATGCATGCGTGTGCCTTTTGCCTTTCTAGTGATAAATATTTCTCTTGATGCTCAACTTAATTCATCTTTGGGAAAATTAGTCATGTCTGCCAGTAGTCTAGAGATTTCCAGATGCTGATAATTTTTATAAACCAATCTTTAACTTTGCTGAACTAAGTTCAACCCTGACAATATTCTAAAGTCACTGAAACATCTCTTCATCTCACAGTGCCATTGATGATAATTTGTTTGTTTTTGGAAGTCAAATGGAAAAAAATCATTGAGAGAGCTTTGGATAAATGTTGGAAACAACAGGAAACAACAAAAAAGCTAAAATACAAATGAGGAGAAACAAGGAGAATCGAAAAATCTAGGCCCTCATTGAGTGAAATTCTGTCTTGTGTTCATTTCCCCCAAAGTTTCTCAGTAGAAGCATCAACTGCTTGGGTCACAAAAGATGACTAAAAATTTGTTAATTAATGCAATATTTTTTCCGGAATTACTTACTACTTTTCACAAGAGATCAAAGCTCTAGTGGTTGGGTTTGCGCAAGTGCTGAAATATAAACAAGCTTAAAAATAATCACCCTTAAAGTAAGTATGAAAACTATATAAGCAATTTCTTGCTCATGCTGCATTTGCAAACCATTCATAGGACAAGACGGCTATGTAAAATGGCAGAGAACCTACTGTACATTTATGTATTTTATTAGTAATTCATTTATTACTGTTAGTGTTATTGAATTCGGTATTTGTTTATATATATATATAAAATTTCTATATATATATATATATATATAGAAATTTGTCTTTTGATACTTCCGTAGCACAGTGCTCAATACGTTAGCACGTAGAGCGTGATATATCATAGATTGAAGAAATTATAGAGATAAACCATGTAGTTTTAATTTCTTCAATCTATGATATATATATATATATATATATATATATATATATATATATATAGTTGATTTTCAATTAGCTTTAATATAGCTAGAATTGTATGTTACCAACGTTAAAGAAAATGGAAAAACTTTGAGTTAGGCCCTGTCTCCAAACATTCAAACATTGTTCAAGAAGTAGATTTTCAGCGATTACAGGTTGCTTTTCTTGTACATTGAAGTTCTTTTATTTAAATTAAGTTTTTTTGTATAAAAAACAATATCATTGAGTTTTCCATAATGATCTTAGACAACAGCAATGGCTTTGGAGATCGACATGACCGAACATATAGGCCACTGCCAGGGCCATCATGAGGCAAGCCTTGTCTGGGGGCGGAAGGGGGGGTCGTGGACTTCAAATTTATCTGATTAAAAATTTTTTGCCTGAAATTCTTTAGTTGCTGTCACAAACCTCTCCAATAAATTTTGTCAATCTAACTCTGTATATAACTCACAACTTTCATTTCAATTTGATAATAACGGAATTTTCCTAATAGTTTTGTCAAATCTCTATATCAGAACGGCAAGCGATAAAGTTACTACCTGAGGCGGCATCATGGTTGCCTCCAAAGGAGGATGAAATTTTTGAATTTTGATGCTTCTAGTTCCTTAGAAAATGCACTCTTTTAAGCACATTTCACTAAAGCAATCCTCCTAAACCTATTGAAAAGAAATTTTTTTGCAAACAAAAATATGTTGTCAATTACTTCCAAAGCTAGGTAACAAGCAGCACTGGTTGTCAATTTAGAACCCTCTTTCCATGTTATTGATGCCTTTTGAATGTTAAAACAATCTGGAGCTCATCACGTCTGGGTTATTTCTTATGAAATAAACCAAACACTATAGGCCTGCATATACTATAGGCCTTGGTTTATTTCTAGTGAAAGTGAGCCCGCCAAGGTTATAGGGTGATTCAGTTATGCTAAAAATATCTTCCATGAAACTTGGGTTTTCGTGATGAATAGTTTTGTAAATTTCTGTTGCAAGTTGCTTTAAATTCCTTGTCTGGATGATATCTGTATTGTCTTTGAGCAGTAGTTGTTCAAAACAAAAATTGTTACAATAGTTATCAAGAAGGGGAATTTGCAATGTTGTGTCATGAATGTTATTAATGAGTTTATTGTTTTTCCTTCTGCAATACATCAATACCAATTCTACTTGTTTCCTACTTGTTTCTTCTTGTTTCTTCTTGTTTCTTCTTGTTTCTTCTTGTTTCTTCTTGTTTCCTAGTCGTTTCTTCTTGTTTCCTAGTCGTCTCTACTCATTTCCTGTTATTTTCTACTTGTTTCTTCTTGTTTCTTCTTGTTTCCTAGTCGTCTCTACTCATTTCCTGTTATAGTAACCACGGCTGTGGAGTTACATTGAAAAGGAAAATGAAATAAACAATCAAGAGCTCCAGCAATGGTTGATTTGTCTGAGTCTGATGAAGATGGTGTAATTGAGAAACTTGGTTTTTCGGAATAAGAACTTTAACATGATAAGAAAATGTAGCATTTTTTATTTTAATAGTTTTTTTGAGCTCAGTGTTCCACATCCATTTCCAATTATTGCACATCTTGTTAATTTTGAAATTCGAAAGCCTGGTCTAATGAATAAAAATAGAATGGTTTACTCAATTTCACCAAGCCTATTTCAGGGTCAATCAATTTTAGATGAAAGCTTTAATTTTCACTTTGAGTGAAATGAAATCTCCTGGGTATATACAAGTATGTTGTTAGGCAAATGCTTGCTTTAATGTTCTTTTAGATTGTCGAATTTGTTTGCATCAGCATTGTACAATTTTTTGTGTACTTTACTTTACATGACGTGAAAATATTTGATATAAAGAAGATCAACAGTGAAAATTATGACACAATTCATGAATTAATTGCAGACACCAGTGAAAATTAGTTTGGATCAGGGTAGCATCATCAATGGAATAGTCAGTCTACCCAAAGAAAGATCTACCTGGAGTGAATTTGCAGTGGTTATAACCCACGGTGCTGGAGGAGACATGAACATACAGCAGTTGAAGGAACTGTCGCAGGCTGTTGCACGCGCTGGGTTGGTTTGCTTGCGATTTACTTGCAAAACACCGAATTTCGGCCACAGAGTTAGGTGCTTTGCAGCAGCAGTGGTATGACATAAATAAATCGTTTTAGTCCTCATTTGTTTCCTGATGCCCTTCAAAGGGAGTCGTGCCTCATCACATGCCAACGATATATACTTTTCTCTTTTCCTTGGCTGTTATTTTTGTTTGCTTTTTCTAAGAGATAATCGCTGTTACAGCCATGCATCCACACTTTTTATCCTTTTTTCTAGTAGTCAATCCAGTCCTATTTATTCACAGAGGGCTATTTCATTTTCAATTATGTTGTCAATTTTTTTCTTTTAGAGACATTTAAAAACAAGTGAAGAATTCAAAGTCAAGGGTTGCATTGTTGGAGGTAGATTTTTTGTTTTTTGAATATAAATCTTCAATTTATGTTTTGCAACGTGAATATTTGCTAGCCATGCGTGCCCTAGTAATGTTTACATAAAATATTCTTTTGGCAACTAGTCGTTGATTGTTGATTTAGAAACGGGGCAGTGTTGCGAAAGTCCAGCAGAGTTTTCGTAGGCAAGTCGACTCAAATCAAGAACAAGCCAATCCTGAGGTAATGTGTCCTTATGACAAATAGACATCGCGAATGTTCAGTATTGTCTCAACTAATAAAATCCAAAGTAACCTTGTCTAAACCATTCAATTCACAGAGCAGTTGAACTCCCGACTGCATCGCATCACCTGTTTTACTTAGACTTTTAGCGATGGTGGATGCAACTTCAATCTTAAGAATAGACACACTTCCTTTTGTGTAAGCAGAAGATCCTGTTGTTCACAACTTGGCAAGAAAAAGTTTAACCAGTTATTTAACCTTGTTTAGAATTTTTGGATATTGTCGAATTTGAATAGAGTTTGACTTTATATGGTCATTTAAGTAGATTTTCAATTCAGGGAAAAAAATCTTTTGCTCTGATGAAGCCCCGTATGCTGTGGCAAAATATAAGCTATTACTGATTTATGTTGTTCATTCTCTTCGCGCTGTGGTGTTACTTATTTACTAAAAAATAATCCAGTACTGCAAAAAAATTCAGGAAACAAATTGCCAAGGCATGAAATTCTTTGTCAGCTGATATTTTGAATTTGTCAGAGAAAGTTTTAACTGGTATCTGGACGATAAGTGAACAGCTTAAATGAGTTATATGTATTGATTGCGTTGCACGTATCTTCTCATAAGGTGTACCTTATATGGTTATCAATCATTGTTCTTCAGGGTACTAATCATCTCAGTTAATTTTTTGTGTTTTTAGGAAGATCTATGGGCGGTCGTGTTGCTGCAGAACTAGCAACTTTGCATGGCAAGGAGGATCCTTTTATCTTGGGTGTTTTCTGTTTGTCTTACCCTTTGCATCGACCAAAACGCTACAATGATCTTCGAGTGGCTCACCTGATACATCTAAGTGTACCCGTGATGTTTGTAAGTGGCACAAAAGATCCTATGTGTAGAATGGACTTGATGGAATCAACTATCGATAGAATCGGCAGTGATGTAAGAGTGCATTGGCTTCACGATGCCGACCATTCTTTGAATCTCAAGGGAAAATGCGATGCTGAAATCCTGGCAAAGATCTGTGAATGGACCATCAGCTGGATTCAGTCAGTGTTTATGGCTGAAAGGTGACCTGTTGCTCAACCTATTGTGCCATTATGAAGAGTTGGGAAATCAAGGCCTCGCCTTTCAGCGTACGATGTGTTTATGTAGCCATTGTTCTTCGAAGACTAAACGAGACAGTTGAATAATCTTTCGCGATGAACAACTGCTACCTCCAGGGAGAAATTTATGAATTTCTTGCATCTCGTTATGAATATTAGACGTCCTTTCTATATTGCTAAGAAAAACACTTTAGAAATTTACAGAGCATGATTCGAGTTTCTTTATCAATCAGATTTTAGGTTTACGATTTCAGGGGCTACAGCTGGAGCGGGATACCCCCTCCCATCTACATTGATTTGATACCCTTGTTTCTACAAATTCGGCGATCTTTTTCAAGAACAGCACCCCATTTCTTGTTTTCCTGTTTCATTTTCCATTTCTTGTTTACCTGTTTCATTTTTAGAGAACTGTCAACGAATATGTATTTAATACTTTATGCCGTTGCATGACTTATCATATATTACATACATTAAAAAACTCTTGTCATGAAATTTCCTGTCGACGTCTTATCTTGTCATGGTTGAGGTGGGTAAAATTTAGCACATAGCCTAATGGAGTTATGAGGAATTACCGAAAACAAATTCCTTATCGGCCTTTGCGAGCGAAACCTTTTCTTGTTATAAGAATTGTTCAAGTATCTACAGTGGTAACACAAGGCTTAATTCTTGGAATGTTGCTGTTTTTAGTCTACACGAAGAATAATCAGTAGTAGAGCACCTTTAGTAACAACAGTTTTGATTGGTTATCATTCACAAATGGGGATCCCACCAGTACCGACCGTACCGAGTTTTTACTGGCTTTGCTATTCCTGGCTCAGAATTTTTTCTTTACACTAAGGTTCTTTAGAACAGATGTACCTTGTAGTGTGCATTTACTCGAATAATAATTTTGGCTGTTATGATGTGCAAGAATCCACTTCAAATTTAAAGAACGGAAGATCCGATAAGCAATTCCATCATTGCTGTCTGTTCCGTCGAAGCTTTCGACGGGGAACTTATTCTCCTCATAGCTAAAAATCTGTGTAATTTATGTAATAATTCTAATGGAAATGTTATCCTTTCTGCATTTGTATTTCTCAAAACCCGAAACTAGACCGAATTTTCCAACAGTTGGTTATCGTGTAAATGTTAAAACATAGCTAATGATACAGGGGTGTGCAAACTTTTTGGAGACTGGGCCAGATCCTTCAGACCTTTTTTTAAGCGGGCCAAAGGTAATAAGAAAAACGAATACAATAGTTGTAATAAGATGATAACAGTAACAATGAAAAACTTTTATTTAACTTTAATTTCGCTACATTTATAAACCTTTTCGCGTTTACATAGACAGTTTGCAACGATAGATAAGACATTCGTGAGTGCAAGAAAGAAACAAGGGCGCCGGAGCCACGGTTGCCATTGTGGTGCGGGGGCAGCAAAGTGCCCTTTTCATGAAATTAATTTCCAAGCGATATGAATTCATATCAATATTATGAATGCTAATGAAATCTAGGTTTCAAGTATCTCTTGATACCTACATGCAAGAGAGAACTGTTAATCGATTTGCCAAGCAATTTGACTATGCTGAAGAGGTTTCAGATTGCTACCGATGTTGGCTCACATATGCTCGATATATTTGTCAAGGCATTAATGATGTCTCAAACTCAATCAAAGGCGTAGGAACCAGGCGGCACAGTGGGTACGTTCCCCCATTTTTTTCCAAAATTCAGGTTACCTTCCTCTTTGTAGCTCACTGAGTTGCCATTTTTGCCAACTGCATAACCAAAAAGTGCCCTTGAATTGCTTAGGTGCTATACGTAATGAGCAAAGGGGTAACCCTTTGGGGCCATGACAAAAATGTTTCTATTCAATCTGCTTTTAGAAAAACCAAAAGAAAACAAGATCAGGACCAGGGTTACCGCGAGGTGGTGGCGATGCTAAATTGGCCATTGAGGTTGAGGGGGCCCTGGAAGTCTCCAGTATGTAAAAGCAATGAGTAAGACATAGCAGACATAGAAAATTACTGCGAAAAATATTCTGAAATGGATTTTTAGCGAATCTAAAGGGCATGGTCGCAAAGGGCCTCTTTATTCCGTTCTGCCGCAAGGCCTCCGAATTTCCTCGGCGGCACTACCCACAGCTAAGCCAGAAAACGACATCTCAATCATTGTAGCCAGGCTCTATGTACCAGCCGTTTTAACCTTTATGGAATCTTTATTAGGGTGCCCCTTAAACAGGCTTTTAAACCTTATGAAATTTTTGTTAGGTTGCCCCTTTCAACAGGTACCCCCACTTTCATAATATTTCCACGTTCTTGAATTCAAGACTTTTTATTCAAGACGTTTTTTTAATCAAGAAGCATTTATGCAGCTCGGTATTCCTAGACGACGCTTCTAATGTACCGATTGGTTGGAAAGTCGCCCCAGTGGGCCCATTTGCTTGTCCTATTGGGTCCTTTTAAAACCCAACTAGTTGAAACCACCAACACTTGGCTTAGATTTGGTAAGCAGTGCTAGAATGCACATGTATTTTCATGAGCCAGTACTGAGAGCTTCTTAAACATTTTGAGCAATTTCAGTTTCTTATGAGATCTTACGGGAACCTTGTTGCAATCTGAAATTTCAAAGCAAGTCTTTGAAGCCTTTTTGAAGACGAATTGTCTCTCTTCAGAAGTAGCAATAATAGAATGATATGATTTCGTTTGCTCTCTGCAAGATCTTTGTCATACAGATCTAGCCAAATATGGATTTCAGTTTCAAACAAAATAAATACTCTTAAATAGTTTACAAATATTCAAGAAAAAATCTCAGAATGTTCATCGTTCAATTGTATTTTGATTTTTGCAAGGAATACGTATGGAACATCAGTTATATTTGATTTGAAATATATTGAGCATTGATAGTCTAAATTACTTGGCTTCAATTTAGCTACAGATTTTTCCAACTTTAAATAAAGAAAGAAAAGAACAGTATGTTCAGAGGAGTATATCCAAAGTATATCCAAAGTACAAGAACAGTATATCCAAAAGCCGTAATATCGAAAATGGTGGCAGTAATTTCATTGGGTCCGTACACTGGGTCTTGTTTGAATTTTAGGCCTATCAGTTTTATTTATTGAGTCTGGGGCCCCGAGAAATGCTGAATAAACCTTAGATTACATGTTTTATGATTCATCTTTTAAGCTAGGTTTCCCTGAGTTTTGCAAAATCGTACTTATTGGTGGAAGGGAGCCCTGATAAAAAAATTAGGTAATCTTGTTTTAATCTATGACCCGTTCAAGTGAGTTATGTTTGCATTTAGACTCGTTGCATAAAGATATATTATACTTTTGGGGCCCCTTTCAGCATTAATGAAGAACCGCTTACGTTCAACAATGACTCAAGACAGACCCATGACTCTTTCGATCGAACACAAACTAGCAAGACAAATTGATTCCGACAATATCATTGATCAGTTTGCAACTGAAAAAGCAAGAAAAATTAACTTTTAAAGGACGAAAGTGCAATGTATAAAAGTTTGCTTTCATATTAAATTTTAATATTGCGTGGCTCACCAGAAAAAAACAGTCAGAATTGAAAGAACACATTTTGAAGTGCTCTTTAATCAGCTAAAAGGGTGTGGTCAAAGAGCGTACTTATATCGCTGACCTCTAGAATTGATGCTTTTTATAACATTTTATGATATTTTAACGATATTCTATAACGTGCGCAAACGTTTGGAAGTAATGGGCGTTTCCCATTTTAAAAAAGGGCATGGTCTCAAAAATTTTTGTATCCGACTCTAGGGCCCCAACCGGGACTTTGTCCCTAGGCCCAGGCCGCCTCTCGGCGGCACTGCTTGTAAGATTCATTCTTGCTGCATTTGTGAATTTTTGTCCAGTCCCTCAAAGATTCTGCTGTCCTGTATTCAAGCAGGACATTTCATGACAACGGATAGTGAACAAATCTTTGCATGGTTCCCAGGTTTTATAAAGATATTAGATAATCTAATTTTGAAGATAATCTAATTGTTTCATTCAATATTTTGCCACTTCTCAGAAAATCATCCTTGCAAACCAAAAAATTGTAATATAATATTTTTCTAGAAATGTAACAGAAAATGTTCAATAGCCGCAAAAATAGGCATCTTATTCAAGCAAAAAACGTGTGCTGATATCGAATTGTTGAAAATCATGCATGGTGACAATGTTTCGGATTCAGGTCTCCATTTTGCTGATTTGATGCAAATTGCAGCAAAGCAATAAAGCAAAGCAAGCTATTCCAGCAGTATCATGTTCAGCAGAACGTTCATTCAGCTCATTGAGGTACATAAAGAAGCGATTATTCAAATCTTGTTAAAAGTGCAAGATCAACATGGACAAGTCCAAATGGAATGACACAAAACCAACTTGAAAACATTCTAATTGACAAAAGATACAGAAATGCCATCAAAATGCAAAAACAAGAAAAGATGCAGATTGTAGGTCAGATGACGACCCAGTTTGGATAAAAATCCATGCAAAATTGAAAAACAAAGAGAAAGAAAAATATTGTAAAAACCTGGAATGTAAACAAGCTTAATAACAATGAAATAAGCGAAAAATATGCAACAACTTTAAACCAAACCATGAATTAACAGAATAACACCTCGGGTCTATGGAATCATCTTAAAGATTGCCTAACAGGAGTTTCAGATGAAATATGCGGTAAAAAGGAACGTAGAGGAACAAATCAAAAATGGATGACAGAAAAAATTATTGGTATTATGGAAAAAGAAGATATAAAGCATTATCCAAAATAATTAACAAAAAAGGCAGGAAATAAATGACTGCTACAATACTGGCATTTGGCACCTAAAATTCACATTTGTCACCATTCCAAAAGTGGACAATACGACATTATGTGACAAACATCGCACAATTAGTCTCATATCCCATGCCTCCAAAATTTTGTTACAGATAATGAAGAGAGGAATAACAACTTTCTTTTGGTGGTTCAAAACTTTGAAAAAGCAAACATTTAGTAAACTAAAGCTTTTCGTCTGACAATCTTCAGAGTTTAAAACGTCAAACATAGATTGTAAACTCTACGCTAGGAAATATATCGGTGACAGTTCCCGACGTTTTGAAAGCCAAAAACAGGCCATTTCAAATTGTTTCTTTGCGGTCAACCCACGTGTTGTTTATAGTACGAAAAAGGCCCTTCCGTCCATTCAAAAGGACTGCCTTCCTGCCACACAAAAAAGTTCTGTTTTTTATGAATTTACGTGCCAGTGTTATACTGGCTACGTAGGACGCACCACCCAAAGATTGGAGGATAGAATAAAACAACATGTTCCGTCTAATATTAGAAATAAAACCCATCCGCAAAGAGAACAGCCACCTCGGTCTTGCAATTCTAAAATTACAACTAAAACCTGCGATTCTGCTATCGGGCAGCATTTACTAGAAAACCCAGATTGTGCAAGAAACTACAATGGCGACATGTTTCGGATTATTGGTAAAGCCCGATCGTCGTTCCACCTAGCAGTTTTGGAATCTATCTACATAAGCACGAAAAAACCGCTACTGTGTAGATAAAAGGAGTTCGTTTTCACCTTAGGATTCCATTGGTAACATTCTCAATAGGCAAGCGGCACTGATTGGTCAACCTATACAGTCATGTGCTCGTGTTTTCTGATTGGCCTATTTCGATCCACAACTGGTTATATACATTTCTTAGCGTAGAGTTTTCGATCTATGTTCTGACGTTTTAAACTCTGAAGAGTGTCAGACGAAAAGCTTTAGTTTACTAAATGTTTGCTTCTTTCAAAGCCACTAACATCTTTGGCAGAAAAAAAAATTGGTGAAAGTCAACTCGGTTTCAAAAAAGAAAAAGGAACAAGAGAAGGTATCTGTCAGCTCTGAATACTCAGCGAAAGAATGATTGAAAAGAAAAGAAAACTATTTGTATGTTTTATAGATTACACAACAGCCTGCGACAGGGTTAAAAAACACGACAAGCTAATAGAAGTTCTCAGAAAATATGAAATACCACCAGAAGAAATAAGGCTAACTAGCAATCTATACTGTAACCAAACATGGTCAGAACTAACAACGGAGAGTTAGACAAGGATGCATACTATCGCCAATCCTGTTTAACATGTATAGCGAAGAACTCGTACAAGAAGCTCTCAGCTGGAATCCAAGTAAATGGCATCAAAATCACCAAGCTTAAGGTATGCAGATGGCACAATTTTCATCATTAAAGAAACTGAAGAAGAACTTCAACTTATGATAACAAGACAAAACGATGTTCAATGCCTGCCAAAATTACTTGGAACACCGGCTATTCACGCTGCATTTGATATCTGTCATTTCTTTCATGAAAAAATTACTACTTCCGCCCCCTTCCCCCTACAACAAAGTTGATAATTTAGAGAAATATCATTGAAGAAGCGCAAAGAAAGTGTTTCCTAAAATCCTAACCCGTTTGATAGTAAACCAACATTGCTCTTTAGGGGAGAGGGGGATGATTGATTTTGACATAGGAAATTGACGTCAGTGTTTCAAGACTTTTGGCAGGTATTGTATGTAAAATTTACGGTATTGAGCTGAGCGCTAAAAATACCAAGGAAATGGTAATGGAAAAAATATCGGGAACTAATATTCGCATAACATCAGAGAAAACTGTATTGCAACAAGTTAAAAAAGTTATTGTTATCTTGGGTCATTACTCACAGAGCACGGACGCTTTAAAGAAGAAATAAAGAAACACAGTGCAATGGCGAAGATTCCATTTAAACACCACAAAGAATTGTTTAACAGCAACATCAACAGGGAGACAAAACTCAACATTCTTTCTATTTTTAACTACGAATGTGAAGCCTTGACTATAGGAAAAGCAATGAAAGACAAAATAAAATACAAGCTTTTGAATTATGGTGCTATAGCCAAATGTCAAAGACGGTTTTAATCCGAGGCTTTTTATGTTCTTGTTCGACAATTTGATCATTCCCACTATGAATTATTCGTGTGAGGTTTGGGGCCAAAAGGGGTGGCCAACTCTGGAAAAACTCCACTTGCAAGCCCGTAAATATGCTCCTGGTGTCAAATCGTAAACGACCTCAGATGCAATTTACGTTGAATTAAGCAGAATTAACATATTAGCTATGAGGCATATTGCCATAATTAAATTTTACTTTAGATTATATAATTTAAGTCCCGAATGCTACGCAGAATTCGCTTTCCTTATGTTATCGGGTGTTGCTTTGACTGGTGTTAAAACCCGGGTTTCAGATATCAAGGAACTGATCGCCGCATTCTACAACAATAATGTCTCTGATAGTGTACCAGCTATTAAATCTAAGGTAATGCTTCACTTCAAGCATCATGAAAAGAATTCAAGGCCAATGGTGTCCACAATAACGAGAGTGAGAGTTGGCTTATTATAGTAATAAAAATATAATTTTGATGTTTATAAGCTACATTAGGCAATCATTCAAACAAGACGAATAACAATATATCAATTTAACAGAAAATTGCTGAAGAACATACACTCTTTCTTTAAAAGAACCAGAAAATTTTTGTCGAGCCTCGATATTCTTAACTTTTTGATAATTTCAGGTTCAAATGTTCTTAAAATTATTCTTATTTTAATAGTGATTTCTTTGCAAATATTTGAAAAGTTACATACTGTATATATTCTAGTCATCTATTCTACTCATTAAATAGGCCCTGTTTTGAAGCACTTTCTTACAGTTGAATCTGAAGAACTCGTTTTAGTGCGCGTGCAGCTACGAAAACTATGGTGGCCCATTAGTGCCACACGGTATTTTCTTGTTTTCAATCTTGTTTTCAATCTTGTTTTCATTATCTTCGCTTTTAATTCTAATTTTTTATTTCCATTTCATCTCTGATCCATTTTTATTTAATTCGAAAACTTAAAAAAAAAATTTTTGAAAAGAAAAAAAAATTTAAAATTTTTTGAAAAGAAAAAAAATTTAAAATTTTTTGAAAAGAAAAAAAAATTTAAAATGTTTTGAAAAGAAAAAAAAAATTAAAATTTTTTTGAAAAGAAAAAAAGTAAAAGCAATTGGAAAAAGACAGGTGGCCCATCGGTGCCATCGCGAGAAGTGCCATCACTGATGCAAAGGAAACGTTAATTTTACGGGTAAAATTAAACACTGATACACAGTCCATACCAAGGGAATGCAAAATAGAGTTTTCTCCATTCCTGCTTTGAAATTCTTTTTATTTTGAACTTCCACAAACACGAGAAAACAGCCCATCAGTGCCATGCCCGATGATGCCATCCGCAATGCTGTACAAAAAGGCGGGAAAACTAGACCTGAACACAAGCAAAGCAAAATGGCTGCAACCAGATCTGATTGGAAGTTAGATGATAAATTGAAAGCTGACTTACTTAAATATGTCACGCAAAATCTTAAACAATCGTTGGACAGTCAGAAAACCCTCGTCCGCTTCATCCTTCTTCCCAAATCTTTTCTTTGACATCCTGTCATACATTGCATTCCATTGTTTTCTTTTGGACATTTTGAATGGAGTCAAAACTGGTTTTAAACGTTGTGCTTTTCCTGCTGCTTCTTTGAGCTTTATACTTTCTGCAACGCTCGATGCACGAGGATATATTTCCCGCCTTTCTTACACGGCATTCTGGGATATGGCACTGATGGGCTGTTTTCTCGTGTTTGTGGAAGTTCAGAATAAAAAGAATTTCAAAGCAGGAATGGAGAAAACTCTATTTTGCATTCCCTTGGTATGGACTGTGTATCAGTGTTTAATTTTACCCGTAAAATTAACGTTTCCTTTGCATCAGTGATGGCACTTCTCGCGATGGCACCGATGGGCCACCTGTCTTTTTCCAATTGCTTTTACTTTTTTTTCTTTTCAAAACAATTTAAATTTTTTTTCTTTTCAAAAAATTTTAAATTTTTTTTTCTTTTCAAAAATTTTTTTTTCAAGTTTTCGAATTAAATAAAAATGGATCAGAAATGAAATGGAAATAAAAAATTAGAATTAAAAGCGAAGATAATGAAAACAAGATTGAAAACAAGAAAATACCGTGTGGCACTAATGGGCCACCATAGAAAACTCTCTCTTACGTTTTCGCTTGGGTTAGAGCAACTACCATTGATAATTATGTATGAAGCCGTTGCTAAAGTTTCAGATAACTGGTTTTGCCGCATAAGAACATTATCAAGCGTTTTAAAGAGTGTTCCCCCGCTATTGTTTGGGGCCCTTTTCCTTTTGAAATTGAACGGGCTTCAAACTTCGGTATTTCAAGATAATAGGAAGCTCGATCCAGTGGTCTTGACAAACACAATCCACTCGCTTGTCATTTTATTTTATAAATTTTTTACAATGGTGTTATCTTGAGGATCGATGCTCCCAGGGCCTTAAAATTTTTAATGCGGCCCTGGCTAGAGCCCTGGATGGACATAATAAAATACAGCTTCTTCGTCAGCTTCGACAACAACTGCCTTCTCTTTTGCTTACAAAACACAAAAGATGAGAAGGTTTTCTGTTCGCTATCCCGATTTTTTCTCATGATTTGCCGATGATTGATTGTCAAATCATTTGACTATTTTTGGTGGGACTGCGAGTCCAAAACATCGATATTTTGAACCATCGGCTCACTAACGATTTCACCAATCAGAGAGCAGCATTCTACCGAACCACAGGGAGTCTATGATAGATATAAATAACAGTCATCGTCCCATGTGTGTTCTCGCTTCCTGTTCTGTTGTTGGACTTGCACCAAATCGCAAAAATGTTGTCACTGAAATTTATATCAGCAGCAGTTTTCCTTTCTGGACTCGCATCATGCATGGAAATCAAATTCAAGGACTGTGGCAGTAAGTTTTATTGGTTTTGATCTAAATCGGTATCAATATGTCATTGGTTAGCCAAATTGGTTAGCTATTTGCAGAATCCATTCCAAAATCTTTCTTTTCAAGACTTTGCTGTGAGCTGAAATTGTACTTGTTTTTTATTCATTCAGCGCGGTAGTAAGTGGAAAATTGTTGGGGCACAGAATTTTGGGAGGGCGCCAGGAGCTCCTTACGGAGACAAATTGCCAAGGATATTTTGTGTAGACTTTTATTTTGATGGTCTTAGAATGCTTTATTTTACATGGATATCGTAAACCAATATCATCTATCAAACGAAATGCACAGTCTATTATGAAAATTATATCTAGGTTGTTTTCGTGGTCTCAGCACAGTCGATTTCGGTCCAGTATTTTACTGCATTTTATTGTTATCTAGTGATTAATGAAATTGTGAACGTTCAGTATTTTCTAATGATAGGTACTAGTGCCAAAGCGACCCATGTATACATCGATCCCTGCACTGCTACTCCATGCACCTTGCACAAGGGCAAAAACAGTACCATTTCAGTTGCCTTCAACCCAACTGGGACGGTCACCAAAGTAAAGGCCATTGTCCACGGTGTGATTGCTGGCATACCTGTGCCCTTTCCCATCACAGGCGATGATGGTTGTCAAAACTCGGGCCTCACGTGCCCCTTGAAAGGTGGCGTCGAAGTAAAATATTCAAAAGCCATCCCTGTCTTATCCCAGTATCCTTCAGTAAGTACATGTAGATACTTGAAATATTGTATACAAGTGTATTCAATTTCATTTCATCAGTGTCTCTTCCACTTTTAGATTACCTTTGATTTACATATATAGTTCCTATTTGGTTTAGTGTTCTGTTGTATGCAAAATTATACAAAGCTGCATATTCTTGTAAAAACATATCAGTAGTTACAACAACATGCAGTTCTTATGGTCAGGATAGGAAGAGTATCAACAGGAAGTGGTTATAGTCATAAAATTAAATCAGTTGTGGCAAGCTAGCACAAGTAAGGACTGATATGGAAATCTTTAATCATGTCCTGAATCTATTAAAAACATTTCACATTATCTTTTAATAGGCATATGTTGCATTAACATTGGCTAATAAAACAAAAGCCTTTGGAGTTGAATTCCATGCTTTGTACTAAACAAAAAAGATAATTGTATTGCATTAGCCAATCATGTTCATGACACATGCCCTTTAAGATATCACAACAAATATACAATCTTTCTCATGTTTGATGAATTAAGAAATTCTTTTTTCATTATATATACCTTTAATTCTTTCTGAAATTATATAATCTCTTTTCTAAAGTCCTCCAAGTCTCTCTGACTTAACAGCATTCAAATAAATATCTATTAAGTCCTTTCTCCATCTATGTCTTGATTTTTGCCTCTTCCAGTGAAGGTCTTTTTAGTCAAGCATATTCCATACCAAGATGGAAGTTGGCAAAGTAATCTCACTTTTCTGAAAAGGATACCAACCAATCTTCTAATTATTGACCTTTCAAAGTTCTTTCTGCCTTTTGCAAAGTTGCTGAAAATGCATGTGTAAAACCTGGCCACTAAAGATTAATAGGAAAGCATTAAATCTTATTTATGTGCTTTTCAGTTGGGTTTTGTGCAAACTTCTCAATCAACAATGCCCTGATTATTTGAACAGAGGCAATAAAAAACTTTCTAGTCAGTATAAAAAATGATTTTGTGTTAAGTATTTGTTGGATTACTCCAGCCCAGAAAATTACTTTTTATGAACCTTGAGGATTATTGTATTAGAGGTACTTCCTTAAATTAGCTTAAATTTTATTTCTTGATACTGAATCTACTGTTGATCGTAAATTTCTTGTTGTCAATTTTGCTAAAATCTTTTCAAATAAGGAACATGTAACAGAGGTATCTTAAAACTTATTTATTAAGCCTGTTTTATGTTTGTCAAAGATGTGTCCTGAACTTGTTGGTGCCCCTTAAACTTTTTCATCGTATCCAGAATGCCAGCTTCAATGTAAAATAGCATCGAACAAATTTTTGCAGGGCCTGTAAGGTTGGGGACCCTTACTTTTTTAAATAAAGGTATCTTTGGTCTATTATGCCTTTGCATGCCAGTATTCTGGTACAGAGACATGATTTTAAAAACATTACTGAGACAAGATCTCATTTGAAGTTATGCTCCCTCATCTTTCCTGATCTTCTCTTACTTAAGTAAGATCTATATTTTAAAACTGTTCCTTTGATCCTTTTTCCGAAACTAAAAGACTGCTTTTTTGAAACAATTGCCTATCATATTTGAAAGAAAGCTTGCCACTTGAAGCTATTTAAGAGTTCAATTAACATGGGCTCCGACAAAGATGGAAAAGTGAGGGGGCAAGGGAAAATTTAACACCCATAACAAAAGATTTTGAAAAAAAACTCTATTGTTTTGCAAAAAAGTGGCCCCCCTTCGTCGGCGGCCCTGATTAATCAAGCTACAGATGACTGCAGTTTGCTTAGTCAGAGCTTAAGTTGGATTTAGTTATGTTTTTTTATTGTGTTTATTGTAGTAATCTCACATACTGAATTTTTATTTTTGGAATTTTGAGTTAGGTGAAATTAAACAGTTATATACCTTCTTCTTTTTGGTTTCATTTTCTAAAAAGTATGCTGAAAATTGAAAATTTGATTGTATTGTATTGAAATTTGTGGGATGAATTTTTTTCTGTTCTAATTCAAAATTCTTTACTGCCCTTTATTGACCCATCTCACCTACAATACACTTTGTTTTAGTTAAAGCTTCTTGTCAAATGGGAACTACAAGACCAGGATAGCAAAGATTTGGTATGTGTTGAGATGGCAGTGCAAATAAAATAAGCAAAGGATGTCTTCTTCTCATTAAAATGTGACTTCAAGAACTGAGATAAAACCTGAATGTGTCAATTGTAATTTAACTAATTTAATTTGATTTTATGATATAAATGTTGTATGTTATTGAATTTTTGCCTAAAAGAAGGTGCGTATATTTTTAATACAGTGGTTATGTATGTATTTTGTTCTTATGTCTAAAACACGACTGGGATGAATAAGGCATTCTTGTATGTAACCTAAAACTGGATCATCGTCATTTTTATTAATTTATTCTATGTTCACTTTAAGCTGTATGTAATCTGTCAATGATCATTCATACTTTGGTATTCATTGTCAGATGTAAACTGCAGAACTAAGGAAAGATTAGCACAGTTTTGGTAAATTGTGTTCTTGTAATATGTTATGTAACAAGGGAATGGTGGAGTTCTATTTATATTGCTTTTTAGAGTTTTAGCCTATGGAGCTACTAAACAAAATCCCTATCCATGTCACTTTCTCTGCTTTCATACCAAATATTCAATTCATTCAGTTCTAGAATTCCATTACTTTTAACTGAAATAATAATATAATTCAAAAGTACAATGCAAAACAAAGGGGGGATTTGCATGTAGGGGAATAGAGAAAAAGCTCTACCAAAAATTAGACTTTTTAAGCAGAGACTATCCCCACTATCTCATGGTTAAAGTTTAGGATGTTTGTGAAAATCTTCATTGGTTAAATTTGAAACCCTTTTCCCTTTGTTCACAATAATTTTACTTTTAAACCACGTACTGATCGAAACATTACATACACAGATGCCGATTGCAAATTCAAAGCATGCTCTCTTTACTAATTGGTGTTTTATATCGACATCCCAGGAGAAAAAGTGACGATCAATTTCTGAACTATCTTTCGAAAACGTTTCTTCCTCTTATTTGTAAAGGAAAGAAAACTGCTGAGCTTTGATACAGATACCTATACAGAACGCTTCATAATTTTGCTCTTATGAAACTTCTTTCAGCCTCGCATACTGCAACCAACATCAAACTTTTTTCAACCTCTCTCAAACATACTGCAACCAACATTAGTTCAAGCGAACCAAAAAACCTTCCATAATAGATATATATTTTAATGTCTTTTCTGCAATAAACTCGACTATAAACTAACACATAAAAACAAGAGTTCTACCACGACTTTAAAAACTTTAATGTTGATGCATACTTGACTGACCTTCGAGAAGCTAATCTAGAAATTTCATTGAAACCGATGTAAATGATAAATTTAATTACTTTCATGAATGCATCGTTAACACTGTGAATAAGCATGCCCCTCTCAAACCAGTATCAAGACGGATGCATAAACAAAAATTAAAACCATGGATAACGAATGGTATACTGAAATCGATATCAATTAAACTATAAAAACTATAAAAAAATACTATACTATAAATACTATAAATTCTAATCAACAAATACTATAAAAAATTCTTATCAACTAAAGACCCTTTTTGGCACAGTCAAAAAATTCGTACTTCAATCAATTCAAAGACAACTCCAAAAAAATGTGAAAAGGAATTAAAGAAATTTTACAAGAACAAAAAATATCAATTCTATATGCCTTAGAATAAATGGCAACCTGGAATCAAACCAACACAAAGTGGCAAATATATTTGGTTATTACTTTACAAACATTGCTGATAAACTGGTGAAAAAAATGAAACCTACTTCTAAAAGTCATCGTGTCCAAATAAAATTTTTCTACAACCTGTCACTCCTGATGAAACAGCACATCTAATAGGAGTTTTCGATGATAACAAGTCTAATGACCCATATAATATTCTAGTTAAACTTGTTAGAATTGCCAGTGTCACCCTCTCATCGCCCGTTACTAAAATCTCGAATGCATCCTTAGTCCAAGGTATCTTTCGAAACAGTTTAGAATTCGCCAAGGTAGCCCCGATTCATAAAGGTAAATAAAAACTAGAACTTAACAACTATCGACCGATTTCCATTCTTCCTATTTTCAGTAAAATTCTTGAAAAGATTGTTCACAAACGCCTGATTGAATTCCTAAACAAATATAAAATTATTTACAAACATCAGTTTGGCTTTCAAAGAAATGAAAGTACCTCTAGCCAAACTTGACCGACCTTTACAAGTCCTTGATAGATAAATCGAAAAAGGCCTTTTCTCATGCTGTATTTTTTTTACTTTTCCAAATATTTTGATGCTGTAAATCATTCCATCTAGACAAACTAGAACATTATGGTATCAGAGGAAAAACATGAACTTGGTTCAAATCTTATCTTTCCGACAGATGCCAGTCTGCCGAAATTTGCGGTATAAACTCGAAATATAAATTATGGGTTTCCACAAGTTAGTGTTTTAGGCCCCCTTTTATTTTTACTTTACATAAATGATATCCACCTAAGTTCAGCCTTATTTGATTTCCGCTCGTTTGCTGATGATACGATCTTAGTCTTTAGGAATAAGAATTTAAAATATTTTGTAACTGTGCTTAATAGAGAGTTGTTGAATGTTTCAAATTTGGCTCCTTTCAAATCTAACTTTCTTATAATACATCCTGAACAAAAGAAAACTAATTTGAATATCAAATTATTTATCAACGAAGAACAATAAGAACAACAAAATTATACTAAATATCTTGGTGTTATAATTGATTCTCACCTATCTTGGAAACTGAAATAACATCCTCTGGATAGCCGTTCTCCAGAGAAATCTTAGTTAGTTTTTCAAGTTCCGAGTCGAGTTTAGACTTGGAACAAATCATCAGTGCCCTATGTGTAAGCGTTTTGATGAGGCTGATTTTTCTTTCTTTTGGGCAAAACGAACTCCATCGAGTGTAGACACTAGTGAGAAATCCAGTGTCAGATTTTTCAACCAAAACATCTAGAAATGGCAAGGAGTTATTTTCTTCCTTTTCAAATGTAAAATGTAGGGCTGTGTGAAGCAACTGGGCTGTGTGCATAAAACAACTTGTAGCAAAACTCTTTTCAAAAACCTAAACAAATTTACATGACAGTAAATAACATATCTTTATTTATTGACCTATTATAGTTTCTAAATCAAATTCATACTTAATACTACACAAATTTTACGTCAGACCGGGGCAAGTGGCTAGATAGCTCTAATGAGTTTTTTCCACTTGTCCTACAGTTTTGAATAGTTACTGTTATAGATAAATATATGTAAATATCTATTTCCTGTTATTCAATCTTCTTAAATTTAGCCGTATCTTTATATTTTTCGTTGCTTAATCACATGTAATGAATTGCTGTGAAATGAAATATTTAGCCCACGGATTTTCGAGGTTAGATACGCCTATGGCAGTCATTGCCCTGATAACTCTGTGGTGCCTTTCAAGTGCGATGAGTAAAATTCGTGGGACTCACAATTCCTCTACATGCAGCTACGAAAAAGCTATTTTGTACCCAAAGAGCCAATCGAAAGACTCGAACTGCGTCTCAACATTTTGTATTTTGTAACTTTTCAACACAGTCTTTTAAAGGCAAATACAACCTTGGGAAGGTAAACAAGTTTTTGACAGGCTATAGCTTCAAGGCGAGGATTAGATCTCCCGCCCAAGAGTGCCAAGAGACTCTTTCAAGGCCCTTGGACCTTCAGAATTTAAAGTTTTTTGACTCTCGGCAAGGCGATTCAAAAACGACGATGGCTTAAAATTCTTGTTTTTTCAAAGACAGAGGAAAGGACACAAGTTAGCGAGTCCCTAACTGCTGGAAATTTTTCGATTTTCTAATGTTCTCTAATGTTCCCTATACAGAGTTCTCAACCTGTTATCAAGGCCGTCGCTAGCGGGGGGGGGATGCGGGGGGTGCGGCACCCCCCCTAGAAAATTCTTGTCGGCAAATTTTCTGAAAGTAGAGTTTTGTCGGGTTTTACTTTCGAAGTTCTCAATGCGATAGCTTTCGCAAAAAGTTTGGATAAGATGAGGATAAGACCGAAAAAGTATCACACAAAAACACTCAGCAATTTAAAATAGGTACAGATGGCGCTATGGGTGTCGGCGGAGGGGCAAATGTCTACCAAAAATTTCAAATGACCTCCTTTCGGCAGCCGGAGTCTAGAATCTAATGTTCAATATCCAGGGCAACCTAATTTCTACCTGAAGTTTGGGGACAAAGTTTATTGAAAAACTCTGAACGTTGATCCTGGAGGTACTGGAAGCCACTGTAAGCGGGGCTGCCGAGGGGAGCAATGGGACAAAGAGGTTGATGGGGCCTCAAGGAGTAATGAACTCCATTTTAAGAATGAAATCAATGAAACGTAGAAGAAGTATGCCTAAAAATAGCTGAAAGTTTTGAACGATTGCAAGAAATGACTGCAAGAAATATTCTGAAATGCATTTTTTTAACAATCTAAAGAGCGTGGTCGCAAAAAATTTCTGCTCGCTCCGCTCGCAGGGCCTCGTCTTTCGGGTTTCCTTCAAGGCCTTCGAAGCCTCCAGTCCTATTAGTAAAATCTACTAATGCAAACTAAGTACCCAGAGTCACTCGAAAATTGAAGCAATGATTGACTAACGAGAACATACTCTTTGATAAACAAAAAGAATTGTGTCAAAATACCACACCCAAAAATTGAAATACCTTAGGCCACGCCCTATTTTGTCGGCAAATTTGTGGCTGGCACCCCCCTAAGTGAAAGTGATTAGTGACGGCCCTGCCTGTTATGAGTTTTTTTCATAGTAAGTAGATACTGTTGGCCAATCTAAAACATGAACTGCCTTAGTAATTTAATATGAACCAAATGATCCACAGTTTGCAATAAGAAAGGTTCAATTGATAGAATTTTAAATAAAGCTCGATTCAAACCTGCCGCAGGAACCACGTTACCGTGGTGGCCATGGCCTCCCCACTTTTACCGAAGCATATGATTTCAAAGCTGCCATAAAAGGTGAAAGAAGCCTTGACCCCCGACATTCGTTAGCCTTGCAAACCCCCACCCCCTTCTCCAACGTTAAATTTCATGGCGTGGGCCACCCTGCTTTCTTCTCATTTTGTTTCAATTAAGAAAATACTTTCCTGTTTCTCATCTTTCTTGTACCTATTAAAGGATCCTTACCCACTAGCTCTAGTCTAGTTTACCTGTAAACCTCATAATGAGCACAGCTAATAACACCTTTCAGTGCAGTCAACTGTACTGTTGAAACACGCCACGACATAGCGACAATATATCTTTACGACCATGCAAAGTTTCCTTTTACAGGAAGTTGTAAACATAAATTACAAGCTTTACCCGTTGCATGAATATTGTCAGCATTGCAATATCTTAATAAGTTAATCATTACCGCCGATTCTCCCTGAGACTCGCCTCCGGCATTTAGCCGCATTCTCCCAGTCTCCTATAATCCAAGTTTTGATTGCTTTCTCCCAGTCTCCTATATTTCTTCTTTTCTCTGAGGTTCACAGAAGCAAAGCAAAAATGACAAGAGCTCTTGTGGCTTTTTCAATAATTATCTAACACCCAACAGTTTTTTGTGCTATAGATTTTCATCGTTTTCTAATTTATATTTGAGAAAGTTTGAGGTAATCTGGTTTATGTTAGCGGTACACTATTCAACAAATCAGCATTTGTTTGATTCAACTGCACTTGAATTTAAACAGAGTTTTTTATTTTGAAATCAAGTATCTAGACCGAGATGACCCTTAACTGCTTATAATTATACAGCTATTTATGGTGATTTTTTAAAAAACTACTCAATAATAACAAATCTAATAGTTTAAAGATACAATTACGGATGAACTAAGCACAATATTCAGCAAAAGCTACTGCCATAAAAAAGTAAATGTTTGAATTAAAATATTATTAGTGTTGCTTAAAAAATCGATTTTTTCAGATGATATTTTGCAGAAATTCCCCCAAATGTTTTGGTGCTTTATAATTCTCTTGGGTCATTAGCCAAATGAACATGTTGAAATCAAGAATTAAGAATTAAGTTGAATTAAGAATACTTGTATGTTTAGTGGTTTTACGACTTATTCTTCCGAGTTCTGATAAAGCTAATAAAAGTCGTGGGTGATGCACAAATTATAAATGATGATACTGTTTTATGTTTTTCTTAAGTTCTTTTTATGCTTACTAGATAAATGATAGCAATGACTCTCAATGATTAATTTTTTAGTGCTCATGGATAAACAAAATATAAAGATCATTATGTTGATACGTCTGGTAATCATTTCTGTCTACTGACTAAGACAGGACAATCTTGTTGTTCGGACATCTTTTAAAATGGTCGAGGAAACTTTTCGTTAAATGCCGCTGTCCTTCTGAAGGGAAGTCTAAAATCACCAGGATTTTTTTAAATTACTGGACTGAAAGGTCTGAAAGGTTTAAATTACTTTTATATCTAATTCAAGTACTTAACAATCAGTTGCCGGAGGTTCCCGCAGATCAAAGCGAATGTTAGCATAATGGAAAACATGACGACTAAATATGGTTCTTCGTTTGAAAGCAGATACAACAGACATCTTTAAAATCCAAATCATCTTTTTATTCTTTCGATTGTAAATAAATTTAGGCCTCTTGTATATCAAACCCCGGCTGAAGGGCAATTAGAATTAAATACTTGCTTCCAAGGCAGTGTATAAAATCGCTAATATGAAGCCTGTGTTACCTTAGCTTTGTTAATCAAACAAACTCACACATTCAATTTAACCATAAGCGCACTCACTACAGGCTTCTCACTATATGCTTATTATTATTCGCTTTCAGTTGATGCACGTGCTGCTCAAATTGGACTTTGATAACTTTCTGTTCCAAACATCAGTAGCAGGTTGGAACTCTTTCGTTGTCAGTTGTCCGTGGTATTTCAATTTCAATCAATGCAATATTCAACCTGTTATTCTGGCAGCTTTCTTGAAAGAAAGTCGATGCATGAGGCTATCATGTTCTTCAGGGATGCATGTTTAATGAGGTCAACTGAACTTCTTCTTAGAACTTTCTTGGGTTCACTTTTACTATCTGTGGTAAGTTGCTGTCTTAATGTCATCAGGCCTTCGCACCAGAATTTCCCGTACTGTTTTTTATTTCATTAGGCATATAGATTCTGAAGTGGAACTTATATTTCAAGACAGTCCTTCTTTCCTAGGGCACCAAAAACCACACGCAGCGTATATTTTTCTGCTTGCTCTCGCAAAACAGGTTTAACGACATGTGGAGGATTGCTGCAAGAGTAAAGAAAGAAGAGAATAATAGTGAGTTGAATTGGAACAGAGAGGAAAGCAATAGGAACCTTTAGCTGTTGATAAGTCGTTTTAATCAAGATCAGAATGAGGAGTCTGTATTTCAGAAATAGTTGTTTTTTGGTACAATCCTGGTTATGCACATCGTTACAGACGGTAACATGTTCGACTATCTGCTGGTCCACATGCTCCTTGAAGACTGTGCTACAGTCTCTTTATTAGTTTGGATTGCTTCTTAGTTTCCTAAGCAATGTGACAACCTTACAATTCCCTTTTCATTCGCAGGCATGTCTTTCTTCTGGTGCTCGACATACGTAGCTAGTACCCAAAGACAATTGATGAATGTAGTTGAACCATATGAACACACTGCTACAATGTCCAAGAATGCTCTGCACTTTACTCAATTTACTTTTACAGCAGCAATTAGGAAGTTAACATGATGCTTTTCTGTTGTCAGCAGTTTTTGGCCATACGCTTCGTGAAATTTCTCACAGATAAAGCTGTGGTGCTTTGCTCCGCGTTTGTTGCATTCAAACAGTCTCTTCATGGATGCGACTTGCTTCCGAGCTTTGGTAGAATTCATTTGTTGCTGACAGTTGACAGTACGCACTGCCAGGAAAGCTGGTGTCATATGCGTTTCGGTAACCTTATGCAAACAGTCCGGGTACATGCAGGGCAATTTTACTTATGCAAAAATGTGACAAGCATTTAACAATAGGGTACCAAAACGAAGGGTGGAATTTAGCATGCAAAACGGTCCAGGTACATAAAGGAATGGCAATTTTGTTAATGCAAACATGTACCCAAGCATTTAAAAAAAGGTACCAAGAGGAATGGTGGAATTAGGCATGCAAAACGGTCCAGGTACACAAAGGAATGGCAATTTTGTTAATGCAAACATGTACCCAAGCATTTAAAAAAAGGTTCCAAGAGGAATGGTGGAATTAAGCATACAAAACGGTCTAGGTACACAAAGGAATGGCAATTTTGTTAATGCAAACATGTACCCAAGCATTTAAAAAAGGTACCAAGAGGAATGGTGGAATTAAGCATGCAAAACGGTCCAGGTACACAAAGGAATGGCAATTTTGTTAATGCAAACATGTACCCAAGCATTTAAAAAAAGGTACCAAGAGGAATGGTGGAATTGAGCATGCAAAACGGTCCAGGTACACAAAGGAATGGCAATTTTGTTAATGCAAACATGTACCCAAGCATTTAAAAAAAGGTACCAAGAGGAATGGTGGAATTAAGCATGCAAAACGGTCCAGGTACACAAAGGAATGGCAATTTTGTTAATGCAAACATGTACCCAAGCATTTAAAAAAAGGTACCAAGAGGAATGGTGGAATTAAGCATGCAAAACGGTCCAGGTACACAAAGGAATGGCAATTTTGTTAATGCAAACATGTACCCAAGCATTTAAAAAAAGGTACCAAGAGGAATGGTGGAATTAAGCATGCAAAACGGTCCAGGTACACAAAGGAATGGCAATTTTGTTAATGCAAACATGTACCCAAGCATTTAAAAAAAGGTACCAAGAGGAATGGTGGAATTAAGCATGCAAAACGGTCCAGGTACACAAAGGAGTGGCAATTTTGTTAATGCAAACATGTACCCAAGCATTTAAAAAAAGGTACCAAGAGGAATGGTGGAATTAAGCATGCAAAACGGTCCAGGTACACAAAGGAATGGCAATTTTGTTAATGCAAACATGTACCCAAGCATTTAAAAAAAGGTACCAAGAGGAATGGTGGAATTAAGCATGCAAAACGGTCCAGGTACACAAAGGAATGGCAATTTTGTTAATGCAAACATGTACCCAAGCATTTAAAAAAAGGTACCAAGAGGAATGGTGGAATTAAGCATGCAAAACGGTCCAGGTACACAAAGGAATGGCAATTTTGTTAATGCAAACATGTACCCAAGCATTTAAAAAAAGGTACCAAGAGGAATGGTGGAATTAAGCATGCAAAACGGTCCAGGTACACAAAGGAATGGCAATTTTGTTAATGCAAACATGTACCCAAGCATTTAAAAAAAGGTACCAAGAGGAATGGTGGAATTAAGCATGCAAAACGGTCCAGGTACACAAAGGAATGGCAATTTTGTTAATGCAAACATGTACCCAAGCATTTAAAAAAAGGTACCAAGAGGAATGGTGGAATTAAGCATGCAAAACGGTCCAGGTACACAAAGGAATGGCAATTTTGTTAATGCAAACATGTACCCAAGCATTTAAAAAAAGGTACCAAGAGGAATGGTGGAATTAAGCATGCAAAACGATCCAGGTACACAAATGTTCTGGCTCTTATTGTTAAGAATGTAAAGAACAATCGAACTATTTTTAGCAAGAGGGTACTAATTACAAGCGGTGCTGTGATTTCCCTTGTTAAGTTTATGTACAGAATAAACTCAAAAGTTTGCGTGATTGACAAGTGTGAATTTTCAATATCGAAAAGCATTGTTTCCAATTTGTGACTCATGATTTGTCATACAGCACACAATGATGAAATTGCGGGATTTGAATCACATTGCGTTTCACAATGCTACACTTCTGCAGAGGGTACCAAAACGCAGTGGCGGACTGGCTACCTTCCAACCCACCGGGAAAAGCAACCAAAAGGGCGCCAATAAGTAGTGGTGGCGTTAGAAGTTCTCCGACGGAGGGGCTTGACTGACCTTCCGACAGGGTGCTAGGCAATTAGAGAGAAATCATGGAATCCCAGTTGCAAAAAGACGCACAAACATTACGATTATGACAGGACATTCATTTAACAGACAATAAAGAGCAGCTTCGTAGAGCGAGATTAATATTTTTGTGGGGACTAGCTTTTATAAAAAATGTCCCTAAAACGACAAAGGACATATATTAAGAAAGTTTTTGTATATCATTTTCCGTGATTTCTCTGAATTCTCAACGTTCTAAACTTTTCCGAGCAATAAAAAAAGACGTCATTTATTGATTAAATAGAATAGGAACAATTTTTACTTAGGTAGGTTAAAAGTCTTGCTAGCTTGCAGATTATTGCTCGTGTCGCAATAAATAAGTACACAAATGGTACTTCCTGAGGTTATGAAATTTTCGAATTTTAATGATTCCAGTTCGCTGGAAAATCCACTCATTGCATCGATTTTTTCTACCTTTAAAATACAACCTTACTCTTAGAATCAACATCCACATGCCAAACGCTGTTGGATGGTTTCTATCGATTTTCTGGAAATCATTCTCGTAATTCGTACACCAAAACCTGAAGCATTTTAATGTCAAGTCAACACAGGGAATATGCACACATTACGTAATCAAAAGTAGGCAATATGGTTAACTATCTATAAAGAATTGGTATAAAATGAATATATGGTACAATCTTAAAAATGTATAAGATATAATATTCTAAATAAAACCTAACCCAGCAATAAACATTTTACACAATCTACAGCCGCATTCTACAGGGTGTGCTCTTAATTCTTTTTTAAATGTTGCCAATGATTGGGACTCTCTTATACTGTGAGGTAGTGTTTGCCACAGTTAATTATGACTTGAAACAGTTCTTGTATAGAATAATCAACTTTCTGCCCTGCATCATTTTTAGCCAGAACAGCAACCTCTTATTGTACTTTGCAAGGATTTCTTTTGATATTTCTGGATATATCATTAACATAATGATCAGAGAATGTAGGAGTGATAATGACTTTAAGCCCAATGGGTACTTCTCATCCTTCATCCTGGAGTGCCTGGCAAGTGTTCAAAAATATGTTATTTTGTTCGTCCATTTTCTTTTTCTCATTGCGTTCAGCCCTTGGCATTCCATTTCAGCATTGGCAAATAGAAACAAATCTTTTTGTGGCAAAAATTTAGACATGGCCTTGAAAAAAGCCTTGTGAATGAAAAGAGAAATCACAATCCCCTTTTGTTTTAGCTCATGAAAAACATGTTTCGCGAACTGTTGGAACATAATCACTACAATTTTTTTCGAAGTAGCCAATCTATCGTTGAATAGACACTGATTTGGTCGAAAGTAAAGCAACTTTTTAGAAAGGGCAAACCTCCGTTATTTGGCCTGTTTATAAATCTTCTTAAAATTAAAACTTAAAAATTAAAAGTTCTTAACAAATTTCAAACGACTATCTTTCGGTTCCATATAAATATACTGTAAAAATTACTCATTTGATTATTCGTGCACAAACTTGCGACGCCGAACCTCCCTCAACATTAGCCAAAAAAGCGGAAAACAGACCTATCCCAAGACAAAACCTTGAATACCTCAAAAATGTTCTCATTATTCGTCTCTAACATCTTGGTACGATTATCCCATTATTATCAGAGAGCTCCCTTCTATTTTTTATTTCAACAAGGAATTTAAGGTTTAACTTTCAAGCTGGCAGGAATCAAAACAGCTGCCATGTAAATACGTTATTATACTTAATTTGCTGTATTTTTTATGCAATAAGAATATTATAACACAGAATAAGAATAATTATTCTTATTCTTATTCTTATTCTGTGATTATAGTATACAGTATGTTTATGTCACTGATCAATGGTTACAGTTTACAGTTTCAGCCTCTTTTGGTATTTGTGGAAACGACCAAAAGGAGGCTCGAACACTGTCTTCAAAAAATTATCTATTTTCCACATGCACAAAACCTTTCTTGTACGTTAATTTATCGAGAGAAGAAAGACTTTGCCTTAGGGTAAAACTACTTAACAACTCGTTCAAAGTATGTTTGAAAGGAAACTGAAAGCACTTGGATTTCATCATCCAGAAAACTTCTCTCCAAACGGTAAGTCCTACATGAAAACAATCATCTGAGTGTCGTTCTTTTCTTGGAAATGTAATTAGACAGAACCTCCAAAGACTAAATAGAGCATATGGCATGTGCTTTGAAGTTGGAAGTTCTCTGTCTATAAATTTACTGATGCGTGATATATCTTGGTGACTTGTATGTGAACCATTTCTTCAAGTATCGCTGCCATTTCAAAGTTTAAAGTTCAATTAAGTTTATTGATTTTGAGGTATACTGCATTCTGTAATATGGAATGCACCCTGCAGCCAACTCTTTATCTTATTATTGAGTTAAAAAACAAATGAACATAAGAAAAAAAAGGTTAAAAGGATTTAAAGTCTAGACGAATGATTGTTCCAGGGGTGTTCTACATCGTTATATAGCAAAGAATTATTTTAGAAACAACCATAGGTTAATGATGACTTCTTATTCTTAGTTTCGACTCATTGATTTTGCATCACCAGACCTTTAGCAAGAATGAACCTCAAATTTAAAATTATCATGTTGATATTTTTTCCGGTGTCATATGCGTTTCGGTAACCTTATGCATTTTGGTTCAGGTACACAAATGCATGGATATTTTGGTTACGCAAAAACGTAACCAAGCACTTAAACAATGGGGTACCAAAATGAATGGTAGAGTTTAGCATGCAAATCAGTCCTGGTATCGAAAGCATGACAATTTTGGTTTTGCAAAAACATACCCAAGCACTTAAACAATAGAGTACCAAAATGAATGGTAGAATTTAGCATGCAAATCAGTCCTGGTATACAAAAGCATGACAATTTTGGTTTTGCAAAAACATACCCAAGCACTTAAACAATAGAGTACCAAAATGAATGGTAGAATTTAGCATGCAAATCAGTCCTGGTATACAAAAGCATGACAATTTTGGTTTTGCAAAAACATACCCAAGCACTTAAACAATAGAGTACCAAAATGAATGGTAGAATTTAGCATGCAAACCGGTCCTGGTACACAAATGTTTGGATTCAAATTGTTCAGAATGTAAAAAACAATCAAACTATTTTTAAAAAGGGGGTACTAACAAGAAGCAGTGTTATGATTTCCCTTGTTAAGTTTATGCAAAAAAGGACAACATCAATGGCGACTCCAATGTTTGCGTGATTGAAAAGTGTGAAGTTTTTATCTCTGATAACCTTTAACTCAATTTGTTATTCATAACATGTAAAAACATTGCACAATGATGAAAACACATGATTTGAAACACATTGCGTTTCACAATGTTACACTTTTGCATAGGGTACCAAAATGCATATTACACCAGCACTTTTTTCATGGAAAGTGGTGCACTTTTTCCAGCCAGCTTTTGGATCCAAAATGATGCAAAAGTAAAGCTGCACCTTCCTCAGCTGTAAAGCTAAGCTAATCATTACTGAAATTATTGCAAATTATTTGAAGGCTCTGAATTAGCCAAATGCTCTTAATTTAACTTATCATCTCTAAATCCAGATGTGTTTATCCTCCTAGAGGGGTAAAGTTATTAAGAACCCTTCTCTATCTAAAAATTCCTCTTTAATAGATTGCCTTTTTGAATGATAATGCCTTGGATGTAAATGCTAAGTTTAACAGATTTTTATCCTTGCTTAATGAACTAGTTAAACCTCATGCTCCTCTGAAAAAGCTCACCAAGAGTGACATTGAATTTAAAAGCAAACCATGGATTGATGGCAAAATTAAAAAAATGATGCGCATCAGAGGTTAGCTACTTGGCAGGCTTAAAATTACTAATGACCAGTCTGTGAAAGATCTCTACAAAAAGTTTAGAAATCGGGTATCTAACTCCTTGAGAGAAAGTAAAGCTAACTATTTCTATAACTATTTTCATAACATGAAGCAGTTACGTCTCAGATCAGTAAGCTACTATGTAGCAAAGGGCTGGAATGACATTCCTGTAAATATTAAAAGGTCACCATCTGTTAGTGTCTTTTGTTCTAAGCTCAAAACCTACTTCTTTGAAAATAATTATTGAAAATACATAAGTTTCTGAAATTATTATCTTAAAAGGGGGTGCTCTCTCCTCAATTAGCTTTGCTACTGAGAAAGCTACTCCTTAACAATTCCCTTTCATGCAAATCCTCTAGTGTAGTGTCAAATCTTTGTTATATTCTATGTTTATTGTCTCATGTATTTATTGTAAGTAGGTTAATATTAGAGTATGAAGTGGAATTTAAAATGAATGAACTGAACTGAACTGAACTGAAATTTATATCTAACATATTAGCAAATATTTTGCAGTTGGGATTTGCAATTTGCAGAAAGGCAGCTTCTGCCTTTTTGCCATCTCAAAAACAATTTAGTGCATCAGTTATGACAAGCAGCTAACGGTAGGGTGTATTTGAATTACTGCTGAAACAATTTAGTCCTCCTCCTGGGGTTTCATCTTTTTAGGGCTACATCCCCTTTTGAACTAAAGGTGTTAATGGGGCAATGATGAATTCAGAAAAATTGCACAAAGGCAGTTGCATTGGTTGCTTTTCATAAAAGGTGTCCTTTATTCTTTTTAAGACAGCACATCAAACTCAGTGGCAGCAGCTGCCTGTCTTCAAATTGTAAATCCCAACTGCAAATTATTATGTAATTTTCAGTTCTAGTTCTAGTGCTTTTAGTATGTACATTGATTCTATTGCTTTTGTTTAATGTAATGATGTAATGGAAATCGGAATTATATAAAATTGCCAGTTTCTTGTTAAAATCCAAAATATGCACACATATACACTCCCCTAACGAAAGTACCCGGACAGTTTGAAGATCGATGCGCTTGCAGACAAAAACAAATTTAGGCTGACGAAAACAACTCTTTAACTTAGTGATAATAATTTTTTGAGAAACCCTTCCAAAATAAACAAGAACATTTAAATGCTGCAAAACTTCTGTGCTTTTGCATGGAGATGCCACCGATTGATTATAAAACATGGATGACATTTGGTAACATTTTACCAGATTAAAAACTCTCACGCAAAGCAGACATATCATTCAGCGCAGAGCCATATTGTTTCTTTAGCGCTGCAAGTCTTGCTGAAGGCAGTCGGTATGAGGGTAGATTCACAATTGTTTATCATTTTCCTTGTAATATTTATCAACAGCTTTAAAAGTTTAATTGTTAATGAACATTTAATGCAATTGAAAATTTGGTTAGGGTGGAACGCTCAGATGTTGGTGTCGCAAGAGCTCTTGCTCTTTTTGACCGTGAAAATTTTTTTTAACTTTATGTTTTTTCAATTTTTTTTGCATATCACTTAAGTGGCAGTCTTGTGCACCCAATGATCCTAGCAATTTAATGATAGCCTTTTCCCATCATTGCTAAAAAACATTATTTCTAGACACTGCTCAGAAGTCAATTCTGTTGTTTCGGTTGCTATCATCTTGAGGAAAAACTCTCACAGAGTTTGTTTACATATTGTAAGATGATTTTTTTCCACGAATAAATGGATTAAAGGCCAAAAAAACTTCAAGAAAAAATTTGAGGAAATTGGTAAAAACGTTTTCATGAAAACTGACTTTGAAATTTGTAAACCAATTTCTCTAACAACAGAATTCGGAAACTGAATTTGATTCGCAACTGAATTCAAAACTGTCCAGATACTTTCATGAGGGGAGTGTAATTATATCTAAATGTGTGAAATGTTAAGGCAGATTATTTGAATTGTAAAGGAATTTGGAAAGTTTAATTATTTCAGAATTGATGTAGCTGTTTTGTCAATTTCTAGATGAAGAAGACTTTAGGAATCTGATTATTTGGCTTGAGGACCAAGTCATACGACTATACAAGATAGAAGATAGAGATCTTCTTCGTGAAACAAGTAGCTCTGAATGGCCATCTATTTTTGAAAAGGTTTATAAGAATTAAAAATTGTTATTGCCTAAAAGTATCGTTTTGTTTTTATGCTGTTTGCCATTATGGCCAATTGTCATCAAAACAGAATAACAGTCATCAGTAATATTTTCTACAAAATTGTGGTATTCTAAGAAACACTCTGCCTCTGGTAAATCTTGATTCTAACATTATACAACATCCATGTACATTTAAATGTTTTCCTTTATGTGTGTATAAAAGTTTGGCTCAGAGTTGCAACTCTGAATTCCACATTTGGTGTACCTAATGCCATCAGCAAGCAACTGTCACACTAATCTCTATGTTTGATTTGTTATTGTATAATTGCTTGGTTTTATGTTCCTGGAGATATCAAATTAGCTGTTTCTATTGTCCTTAGGTGTTAAATAGGGATACATATAGAACGTATCTTCCTGTATGTTATCAAGCACTTTGATACAGGCCTTTAATCCATCATTTTTGTTAGGCAACCATTAATAATTCTTTGATGAAATATCTTCTTTTATATTGAATTCAAATTTTGAAATATTTTAGTATCTGGATGACTTAGCTTGTCCTGTGCGAAGAGATGAAAGAGAAGCTGTGGCCTCTTGGTTAATAAGTCATGCAGTTAGAGTAGAGTATCATGAGAATGGTATAGTTCTTATTTGTTATGTTGTTTATTTCAAACAACAATACCTGATAATAGGCCTAGCTATTTGCTAAAGGCAGACTTTTTTCCACATCTCTGTGCTTTATGTAATTACTCCAAATTAACAATCTATTACTTACCCTTCTGATTATGATTTGTATTCACAAATGTGTTCTCATGTGTTTTGAATTTTTTACAATTTTCAGGCTAGTGAAGTGAGATTCAATATGAAACTAAATTATATTTAATGTCTTCATGTGATCATTGAGGATGACAATTGATTGTCAATATGAAATTTTTAATTCTCCAAGCTTCTACCAATGTTTGTCTTTAAAACAAATTGTAATTTTTTTTAGTAGAGAAAACTGAAGTAGGTGAGCAGAGAAAACTTAAGTAGTTGCCATGATTACATCATAGATGGCAAATGATAATCTTAGTTTAGAGAATCAAAATGAAATATTTATCACAATTTTAATATCCTTTAATGTGCTTTGCAGCCACTAAATTTAATGACCTTGACAAAGAGAGAAAGAAAGTGAAAGAAGATAGCACAAGTGCCAGCATTAATGGACAATCAGGTTCAGGTGCAGTTAGTGAAATAACAGGTACTTCATAGTATATATCATAAAAATTTTCTTATAATATCTTACAGTTTCTTACATAATTTCTTATAATTTCTTATATATATCATAAATATTTTCTCATGTATTAGATACTTTCCAGCGATTAATATCCTGCTAGTTGGAAACCCGCTGTTCTATCTTTATTTCCTTTGTTTCCAAGGCCTTGCTCTTTTTATTTATTTTATTTTAGAGCTCAGTGTCAGAGACTCCAGCTCAATGTTGGAAATTTGACAACTATTGTAATCTGATAAACAGATAACAGAAGCCGGTGCTCTATTAAATCTGTACGCAGATGATGTGTAATTTCCGTTCAGAAAATAATCTTGTCTTTGGAAGCTTTCAAAGGATTGTAGGGCCTATTTTTCCTTCAATCCTTCAATCTATCAAATACATATCGATATAAACATATAGAAGTTTTAATTCAACTGATGCAAAAAGTGATTGTTAAGGTATTGCAATGGTATGCTGGCAATACAAGAATTGATTTGAAAGAGGCCTGTATTTAGCAATATACTGAACTATCGAGCAAAACAACCAGCAAGAGCAGTAACATTCAGCTTCTGTAGATTTAAAAGAAAAATAGAGGACTGAAAAACCACCCGTTTTCCAACCCCAAAGAAAGACATAATGCTTTGAAATGTTTAGGGCTCAAAGTAACGAGAATTAGTAATGAAAAGCAGGAGGTATTTCACAGCGGCAGGAAACAGCCATATAATGCATTTCATTACTTTATTAGCACACACACATATGACGCATTGACAGTTAAATTTCATCTTATGTCACCTTTTAAGTCTAAGTTAACCACATATGATTCAACGTAATTGTGTTTTCACAATGTTTTTGTAGGTGATGATCCTGACCTGAAAGCAGGTATCTCTTCGTTATCAAAGCTTCTTGGAATTCCGTTCCACCCTGACCACATTACTACTTTGCAGGTAATAAGGCTGTATGCTCATTAGTCTGGGGAACATTCCATATTGATCTCAATCTTATGCGGATTTTCATTTCTCTTCCCATGATTTCCTTCATCTTCTGAAACAAAACTTCACTCTGAAGTTTGAAGTGGATTAGTCAGCATGAAGCATCTACCGAAAGGAAATTTTGTTGTAATACTTGTATTAAAAATCGAAGGCTTTTATACGTAGATTCCTTTATTAGAATTATAGTACTGCAAGCCTAAAAGTAATGTTATTCATATCTATATTTTAGGCGGTTCAAAAAATTATCAACCGGAAGCTCTCTCCTGAGAACGTAGATGCTTTAAAATCTGGTAAAGAAAAGGTATTTGTAATAGTTTTTTTTACAGAATTTTAAACAATTTTATAATTCATTGCGTTTGGTCTTATTTTCAAAAGGTTTACAGACATTAGTCATTTGATATGAAAAGCATGCAGAGGATAATTTGTTCTAAGAAGCTTCGTTTAAGTGCTGTTGCTTTATTTGATTGTCTGAATTTCATGGTTTTTTTGCAGAAGAAGGGAAAAGGAAAGGAAGGCGACTATCGACCCATAAATGAAATCGACCTTGGTTTTCAAGTAAATGGTAAATTACAAATTTTGATTAGCTTATCATTTCTATTTCATTAGAGAGAGGTCAGCATGCTAAGATTGCTTGTAAGGTAATGCAAGATGCAGTCACTCTGCCGCTAAGGTTTTTATGAGCTCAGTTTTACTATATAAGGCAAGATGCCGTTTCGTGTAATAGCATTTGTTTTAGCGATGCCTTTGAATAAAAGCATTAAATTTATTGGGGCAAGCATTAAAAAGAAGGTAGAACCAGGTTGCCGGTTTTTGCAAGTTTACTTCAGCTGAATTTAACTGAATTGCAGATCCATCTTAGCGACACGGACTAATCTGTTAATTATATAGCTTATTTAAAAGTTCTCCATTATTATCATTCTGTTTCTTTCTTGCTTCTAATATAGATTCTGCTGTAAAAGAAGCTGCCAAAATTCTTCGCCTTCTTCATCTTCATGAACTTCGTGATCTCCAAACACAGATAAATAAAGCGATAGTTCTTGTACAGAGACAAACCGCCAACCCAAAGACAGACCAATCCCTTGGCAAAGTTGGCAGATAAATCTATTCTTGTCTTATTTTTTTGAAATTATAAATTGTATATTTGCTTATCAAATAATTTAAAACCGATACGCTTAATGAATAATTGCATTACGAAGTAGTCATTTGATTCACAATGTCCCGCAGAGGCAGTTTTCCAAGTGTCTCATTTTAAGATGCAGATACTTCGGTAAACATGTGTCTTTTTGCAAGTTATAGCTGCTATTTGCATAGCCCAGATATTTGTCGAAAGAACGTGAGAGGAAAAGTAACGTGAGAGGAAAAAGTAATTGATTCAATGTTTTTGACCAATCAGCGACCGCTTACCCCTCACGTTGTTTAAAACGAACTTGTGTAGACAAAAACTAACAATACAACTTCTGCCTGTAATCCAGCTTTTTGTCTCCAAAAAGTGCCAAATGAAAAACGCCTTTGTATGTTATGTTTCCGCTTTTCCTTGCTGAAGTCAAATTTTCCATTTCTTAAAGCTTGTATGGTAAACATGGTCCCGTTAAATTTGAATTGTCCGTGCTCTATCGAAAATATTTTCATCCAACAAAAAAATTTCAAGATTGGGATTTGTTGGCTAGCTGTTGCATCCGAGTTTTGCTCTTTAAAATCGACTCAACACCTGCAGAAGTCAGTTTGGATCATAGATGGTGTTGGCTGTTAAAAATGGTTTCCAGCAAAATAATTACAAGCAAAGAAGAAACCTTTTAAAGAATTATAATTCCTAAATATTATTGAGGTAGTCGAAAATAAACCGTTTATGTTTGCAATGGTATGTCGTGTTTTTAGCTGCTGCTTAGATTCTGATTCTTTGACAATGCTTTTCAATATTATCTGCTGTGTGTGTCCTTAAGACCTTTAATCATAATTATGTCACAACTAACTAAAAAATGTCGATGAATTTTCCACTTGCATATCAGACATTCGGTGAATAAAGTTAGATTTTGATACATACCATAGCGTTAACCACAAGTGAGCATGCCCAACGGTTATTTGTGACGTCAAATTCTGTCCCGGTTTTGTTGCGTCATGCTTCGCTGATATAAAATGGTGCGACTGTGAGACTTAACGGTTATTTGTGACGTCAAATTCCAGCTGAGTATTGTTACGTCATGTTTCACTGATATAAAACGGTGCGACTTGGAAACACTAGGCATTTGAGTTGAGTTACAGTTTTGTGCAAGCAAGGCTTACTCTCAAGGGAAAAATTAGTTGATTGATGTTATCGAAGGAGTAATTAGAGAAAGTCTCGAGAATGGCGAATTCTTCTAGAGTAAAGAAAAGGAGCCCGATTAATGAGCTACGAGGAGAGTTTGAAGGTTTCAAGAAAGATATGGTCGTGTTGGAAGGAAAGTTGTCCAACATTGAGACAGAAAAGGAAAATCTTCGACTTGTTAACCAAATTTTGATTCAAAAAATTAAAGCAGTGAAGAATTCAGATCTTCCTTTCAAGGTTTGTCGATTATTTATAATAAAATCTTTAGTTCAGATGCTCCTGATTCTCGAGTTGCAATCACAACTTACAACTAAGGTCTTGATGACAACTAAGGTTTTGCTGCTTGAAACCATATCTTGACACAAAATATTGCTAGTCCGGTTGTTAACAAAAAAAGCTTTACACGAAATATTTCCAGCGTGTTGAAACTTTGAGATTTCGATCAAATTTTAGAAATTTTTCTTGGAAAGAAGATATGAAAGAGAGAAAGAACTCACTAATCTAATGTGGCAGAGGCTGGTGTCGAAACGAGGCTTTATTGAATCTGTTCAGCACCATATTTGCGAGATCGTAGAAAAAGTGACATTGCAGAAAGGCCAGGAGAAGAATTTTAATCCGATTGTTGCGACCAAAAACCGCATAACATTGCAAGGACAATCGAAGGTATCATTGGACGCAAAGACGATTGCAAAGGATGAACCTTGTCTCTCAAACAATAGCAAGGTACAGAGTGAGGTAAAGAGAAAGCCATGGTGGACAATCCTGCTTTGCTATTGAAAGAAAACTTAAATCGTTAGATAATAATCATACCTATTTATGTTTAATTTGATTGTACTTTAATCAAAAAACTGTTGCTTGAAATTTTGAGATTTTTTGTCGTATTGGTAAAATTATATCATACTGCATGGTTTACTGCTCGTAAACAAAGAGTTATTATTTTGTTTTCTTTTTGGAAGATCATTCGCAATGTCTGAAAAGTCAACTATCTATTGGGGAATGAATAAGTAAATGTTGCATCTCTAATGATAGAATTCACTCACCTTTTAACAATTCAAGACGGTTATGAAGATAGTAATTCCGAATCGCGCAGGTCCACATCGGCATTGTTTGCCACCCAACTTTTAAACCTACTTTAACAAATAAACAATGTATGTATGAATCTCTTTTGAAGTGAGCTCTTTGATGAAATTTGCCTGTAATTGTCTGTTGTAAGGGGGACGTAGGGCCATTACACTTCATTTTTCATCAAACAAATTGCAATAAATGAAAATCGAAATTTCCAATGTCATGGCCCTTCTCCGTTCACATAGATTACATATGCTGTTATTGAATAGTTTGTAAAGCTTTATATTCGGTACGATTTGACTAAGAAGAATGTATCTTGATTAAGGGAACCAAGTCCAAGCTGTCCTTGAGAGTTGCGGGGATGGTTCGTGTCCTTGAGTGTTGTCCTATCTGTAAGATTTTCCTTTAAAGGGGAAGGGGATCTAGTGCTATAAGTATTGTCAAAGCCTGTTGTTGCGATGCATTGCATCTTGGATAAGGCAAAATTTTCAGGGATTATTTTAGGTAATTTTCATCGCTGCACATTTTCAAAATTTTTGTTCAAACAAGTTTTTAAAGAACAAAGATCTTGAAAGGAAAATGAAGAACAAAGCAAATTTAATAGCTTCTAGATACCGATATCGATAAAATTTTGACATTTCATAGAGACATTTCATAGATTATAATCACCGTTACTGTTATGTTCTCATTTTTAATATTGTAGTGCTTTTTTATAAGCTTCATGTTTCTACTGGGAGTTGCTGCAATTTTACATTTTCACCACCTTTTATCACTGCACAAAATTTAAATTTATGACTGCACAATTACGATTTATCTCTGCACATAATTGTTATCACTGCATGTTAAAATAAACCCTGAAAATTATAGAGACAATCCTATCAGAGCCATGCATGCTTCTTCCCTGTAAATAATACCACAGGATATATGATACAGACAGCTATTTCGTACTAAGTTACATATTACAAGACAGTTCTGTTATACAATAACAGGTAATTCGGTCCTGATCGTTGCAGTCTTCTACGATGTTCAATTGACGTTCTTTTAGCGTAGCGATTTCTGTTAAAAACTTTTAAGGTTTTAGCATCTCATTCTAAATTAATTGATTTGCAGGAAAGTACGTCATACCATTTTCCTTTTACCATGGTATATGTAGCAATGCATGAGTTTTGCGCTTTCATCGTTGTCATTCATATGATACTTTGAAGAGGAATGTATGCCGAGGTAATTAAGTTGAGTCCAAAAAATTGAACTTGTTTTCGGAAAAAGTACCTTTTTGAACCTTTATAGTAGCTTACTTTAAAAGAGAAATTTCATTTGTAGCATCTAACTGGGACTAAGAACTTGACTTAGTTCAAAGATTTTTCAAACCCATGTAACATGCCACCTTTTAAGCAATACCAGAGCCTTTTTAACTTTCAAGGAAAATTTAAAGATTTAAAGAAAAAGGAAATCAAAGGAAACACGGAGGAGTTCTTTCCTTTGCTGACTAAGCATGGTAAAAAAGCAGCTGCTTGGGCAAACCAGAATATCGAGTTATATAAATGCGGTTTTGCTGGAATATCCCTTTTGCAATAGAAATCTTCGCTTGGGTTTAAATCGATAGAATTTCTGAAGATAAGCTGCATCAATAATTGACATCGTGTAGATGTTTTACGCGAAATTGTAACCAAACACTGGCAAAGCGTTAAACGCTCCTAGACATCTCTCTGCTTCATCAGATAAGCATCAATCGTATGATCATTAATTAAAAAGTTTGTTTTTCAGTCAGAAATCAATGAGATTTTGATATCTGCTTGCTGACTGTGTCTTTTAGGTGCACATAATAGGCTAAATGTCTATTCTATGTGTTTTTTGGAGATAGGAGATGCAGTTGCCTGGAAGATGAGTTAGTGCATTCATCTGCCCTCGAGTTCTGCAGACATGTCAAGCACTCGCATTGCTCAGATTATCTCAGCAATCTTCTTTCTCAGTCAGACAGGTATATCAACGATCTCTTTTATTTATACATTGCATTCATGGGCAGATGTACTGCTAGATGGTGGTAAGACAACCTAGGCCTAGCTTTTTATAGATTAGATTTTAATTTAAAGATTCTCCTGACATTATCCTAACCTGTTCTTAGTGAACCCAGATAATGTTCAGTTACAAGCTGTCTTCTGCTGTTGACAAGCAACAGTTTTGGTATTTTCTGTTTTTATTGTGAATTATTTGATTAGGCTTTCCTCAATTCGCCTTGCAAAAGTGACATCTAATATTTTTCAGCGTTTGGTCAGAATCAACGCCCAATTTTTGAAAAAACAACTTACATTGCTGAAATAAAAGAAGAACTGGCGATAGGTATGTCTTTAGGTTGGTTTATCCCTCAAAATAAACCACTTACCATTCTCTAAATATTTCTAAATATTAGAATCGTATGGAATCGTTCCCTTTTCTTGGCGTTCTACTCTTCTCTATGCTTTGATTTTTTATCCTGCTTTAATTGTTCATGTTTATCATAGAGAGAAGGGTAAAAAAGTCTTAAAAAAGAAGTAGGGGAAACTATTGAGGATGATTGAAGTCATGAAATTTATCAAACCCAAGAGTGATGAAATGATTGAAGTGCAAAGAGCAATCCTTTTGAAGCCAATCTGCCAACTGAAAATTCTTATCCACCATTTTTAATTATTTGAAAACATGTTTCTCAAGGTTTTGTCGTTTGCGTTATACTTTATGTGCTAATTTTACAGCTAGTTTAGAGTATTTGCTGCCATTATTGCATGAGGCATCTGGCCTAGTTAGCTTCTTCTCTGACACACACATTTCATTTCTCATTGGAGTTTTTGCAACTTTCTTATGCTCCTTTATCATGTGGTACCAAAGGCGTTAAAAGGATGGTGTTTCCAATTTATCGATAAAGATGTAATATCGGTCTTGTTTTCAAGAAAACCAAGAATACAGGCAAAATCTCGAATTTATTTCCAAAAATTGGGCAACGATAAAAACAAACGAGTAAAGGAATAGATTCATTCCTTGCATTGAAAAGAAAAACATAGTGACAAGAGTAAGAAGGCTGCACATTTAGATCAACTTCTAAGGGACGATTAAAGGACTGTACTTAAAGCATGGGCCATTCATATCACTACCATCGTTCATTGTGGATTCAAATTAGTCACCGAAAGACTCGACATACTGCCAAGCTCATACACAGGCCGGATAATCAATAACTAAGAGGCCAATAACACATTAAAGACATCATATACGTCAATTGTGAGCCATATATAAATAGAAATCAAAGGTTGAATGAACTACTGATAATATCACAGATATTGCTACACTTTGCCTTTATCAAAATTTATTCAATGGAAAAGAAATTTAGACATTTTGAGATCTTTTACAGTTAGCTTTTGTAAACTAATTGTTACAGAAACAAAGTTTCACATACTGTAGGTTTGCAATGGAAAAACTGGAGTAATAATTGCTAAAGACTGATGAGAGTATTGAAGACATAGTTTATGATCGCTTCTATGGTGACTAAAATCAATAATAGAACTGGAGCAGTCGATGCTGCAATGACCAAATTCAGTTTTCATTCTTGCACAAAGGGGTTTAAGAAAGCGTTTCTTTACAACCTGGAATTTTATTTCAGTCCAATCCATTTACGTAGAGTTGAAGTAGATCAAAAATAAAGACGAAATAAGCCATGACCTTTATCTCTGGAATGTGATCCCGAAAGCAAAAAGTGCTCTAGCGACCAAATGCGAGGAAGCTTTTCATCTCTACTGTTGTTTCCATGCCCTTGCTAGTAAATAAAAACATATGAAGAAATTACTGATAAGAAAATAAGTGATTTCGTAAGTATCTGAAAGTAATAAAAACAATCTAAACCCTCATTTTACTAAGAGTGCTTACTAAGAGTACTTAAAAGTAACTGGAGATAAAGTTACCTGATTGGAGGAAAAATTTAGACATTGTATCAAACATACAAACATGGAGCAAAAGTAATAATAAAATAAAAATTCATCTGTGGACTCTGGGAAACATTTGTTCTGGTATTTTGGCTTTTTGTGCCTTATTTCGGTAAAACAGCTAGTTGGTGCTTTATTTTTTGATAAAATTGAATCTAACAATGTATTAAATGAATCTTTCAAGGTTCTTCAGTGATTCAAGTTCGTGCGTCAGTCATCGATGGCAGTACAACCACATATCGGCTTGATGCTTTGGTCAAATTGTTCGCTATTAACCTTGCCACTGGTTGGATTTTTGTAGCTGGACGACTGGACAGGGAGGTGAGTCACTTCTTTCACGGAAGAGCGCTGGCAGTGTCAGATGTTTTCGTTCTAAGACAAATCAATCTCCGTTTTGACATTTTTTTTAATCTTGAAATTTATTAGCTGCAAAGATGAATAACTAATTTTCTAAGTACCGTAACAGCATATATTCTTTGATGATGCTTTTTAGGTTTCAGATAATCAGCGGTTTTATGCCTTTGCGAAGAACGTCGCAAATGGTCTAGAGGTTTGCTTTCCACTTTTGCAATACATCTATAATTTTCATCTTGGTAAATCTTTTGTTTTTTGATATAAAAACAACTGTTTCCTTACTTTTCAAATATTTTTAAACACATTTTTGGTTTTCAAACAAATCTGTAATTTTGCTGCCTTTAAGTGTACTTTAGAAATTAAGTTTATCGAGCTCTCGCGCCATCTTCAGAGTAAGATGAAATATGTGTGGATTAGGTTTGGTGTATTTATCTTCCAAATAAGGATATTTGGTTCAATCATTGCAATCAAGAAATGCTATACTTTTTATTTCTTTTGTGTCTTTCTTATTATAAATATCACATTAGCTTTTTATGTTAAATTATCTCTGACAGGGTATTTATGGTTTTTTTATTGTCGATTCTTTCATAAGTTCTTTGTAGTTTCTATCTATAGTTTCAATTTATCAGTTTCTATGGCATTTTGCTTACTTTCATCATCAACTTTAATAATAGTTTTACCTATTTCTCTCGTTTTTTTCTCAAAGAGTCAAGTTGAGGTTGTAGTTCACCTTTCTGATGTCAACGACAATGCACCGCAAATAGAAAACCTGCCCACTACAATCAGCTTGAGAGAAGTAACTAGTTTTTGCATTTATCGAGATTTGTACAATTACGTTTCTTGGCCTTTTTTACAAGGTAGAATGAAATTTCATCAATTAAATAGCCTTAAAGCATTTTGAATATTCAAATTAGGTATTTTGAAAGCAACCTAAGGTTTACTTATTTTGTTTTAGAATGCAGAGCCTGGCTTCACTCTCTTCACTGTTGTTGCGAAAGACAAAGATGCCTCTCGAAACGCTTTGTTAAGTTATTCAATCACTCATGGGAACCAGGTGTGCCATTTTTGTACTAATATTATGCAAATTTTGCACCAACGTGGTACTAATTTAAATGGTTCTCCTCAATCTAATCCTTTGTTAAGCTATGATACCAATCTTTTCTAGGAGAACAGATTTAAGATCGATTCTTATTCAGGGAAAATCTCAACAGTGTCACGGCTTGATTTTGAGTCAACCAAAGACTACAATATTTCAATTACTGTTGAGGTGAGACCTGGTTCAAAACATTTCTCAATAGTACTCAGATAGTATTTGCCCAAACAAGCCTTTGACGTTATGTGCAATATTGAATGAACTATTGATATACATTTTTATTATAGTACTGCATTCTTCTGCATCAGCTGTATCAATATTCTATTGATAATGCGTATTTTAATTTTTTAAGGTTATTTTTTGACATGTCAATAAGCTTTATCAATTCAGTGCATTAAGGTGAAATGATTCCTTCAAATCTTGGAGACCCATTCAATTCCATTGATTGTAATTATACCTTCGTCCCCTTTCTTCAGACATATAGAAGCGAACAGCTTATGTCTTTTCATTTGCATGCATCATAAACGCATAAACATGCTTGCTCCTATCCTAAGCTTTATCCTAACTTTCTTTGTAATTTTCTTCTTTACATCATGTCTTTCACGGCCTTATTCCGTCATTTTTATATAGGACAATGGACAGAACATCACCCTTTCCAACTCTTCTGTTCTTCGTATTTTTGTTCAAGATCATGACGACCAGCCTGCTAAATTCCAACAAGCAAAATATTTTGCAACTATACCAGAAAATAGTGCGAAGGTAACGTGGTGAATCTAGGTATCTTTCATTTCGGAGTTATTGAATTGCATTGAATTTTGTTACAGTGCACAGAAGCTATTCTAGTTAGAACTTTGCCGAAGACCTCCTGGTTGGCATGTTTAACCATGAGCCTTCTGTGCAGGATGCATCGTTGAATCCAATGCTTAACTTTTGTCTTTCAGGGTCACCTTGTCACTGTCGTCAAAGCCGTGGATTTAGACACTGCCATTAATGCACCCGTTGAATATAGCATCCACCAAGGTATGTAATATCTTCAAATTTTGAAATTAAACTTGCAGTTTTTCTGAAAGAATCTTATTTTCATGTTCGTCAGTTAGCTATGTTATCTCTTTATCATTCAAGTCATTGAGTTTTAGAATTTAAAACATTTTCTGCAATTTGTCTTTTTTTGGCAATTCTTTGTTTTCGGTGAGAATTATGATTAAGATGTTTATGAAATTTCATTTCACCTTGTTTCATGCTTCGGTTGCTAGGTAGCAACAAATATAAATACAAATACAAATACAAATACAAAGACGTGAAATTAATGTAGATCAGTGGCGAAGCTAGCCAAAAATAGTTGGTCCTGCTTTATGGACTGGGTCACGCCCTTATTCAATAGGAAACGCCCATGAAAATAAATATTTTTTGCAGATGATTCTTTTCTTAAATTTTGTCTAACTTTTGTAAAGTAAACCCATACTTAAAGGTGTGCTTAAGGTTTTCAAAAAAATGTTAAGTTGTAGTAAGGCTCTACAACTGAAGTAAAAGTTCAAATTGGTGATAACTAAATTTGACAATAGAAAGGGGCAGGGGTGACATTTGAAGTTGCATGTTATATATTTGTGGTGGTTGAAATAGTATAATTAGACTATTCGAGATTTTGGTCTTATAAATTTGGCAAATCTAGATACTTTATCAAAATACATAAACAACTTCGTTTGCCAAACCATTAGACCAGTAAACAATTTAGGTAGGAAAAAACACTAGTTACTCGTTAATCTCTTACAAATACAAGTTCCGCTGAAATTGGTATATTCTCCAACTCCAAAATTTCAATTATTCGACAGTAAATTCAATTATGCTTTTATCGTCCTTGTCCAGGTCTAAGAAAATCTTACTTATTTAGGCCACCATGATACACCGTACCTCATATGAAGGCCGAAATCAGAGAAACATTTCTTTCTCGCGAACTTTGGACTCTATTTTGTTACAAAGAAAATTTATGCAGCTCAACTGAGGCAAGTTTTGCTGTCAATAACAATAACATTGGTATCGTCCAAGCAAGCAGGAAATCCACATTCACATCGCCTCGCCATAATACTTGAACTGGCCTCCTTGCTAGTATTCTCGTCTCAGTGTCTCTAATTCTAAACAGAACGAGAATGCACAGGGCAGTCCTTGCAATCCTGCTCTCAGAAATAGCAGGACCAAAGGTTTTCAAAACAATGATCTTTGGCCTACGTAGGCGAGCCCTCAACCAATCAAATCACTACTGCTTACAAAATGTTACTATGATCATTTCGACGAGGTCCTGCTCCCGAAATTGAGCAGGACAGCTCTTTGCTCTAGACTAGACTATTGTGAAGCAGCACTAAATTTACAAAAGCCCATTGTGAAGCAGGACCAAACATAGGGTATCAAAGTTATGAGCAGGGCCACAATTCAGGTTTGCCGGGTTGCCGTAGTAAAAAACAGGACCTTGAGATTAGCACGGGATGCCTGGCTGGCGGATACTTGGGACGGACTGTTTATCAAATAGAAATTGAAACTTCCTTTTTGCAAATAAAGAAATTTTTTATTGGTTACAGTAAATCTTATCTTTGGAAATTCTTGCTCCTGCTCAGCAGGAACAGCAGGACCTTTGGCTTTGCCACTGATGTAGATAGCAGAAGTAGACTGAAACAACATTATTGTCATTGCTATTATCAACTGATGTTGAAAATTCACAGAATTTGAATGCATTTTCCTTATTACAGAATCGAACCTAGGTTTTGCGTTTAGCATTGATAAATCCTCTGGGGCAATCAAAGTCAATAACTCACTTGATCGAGAAAATATTGCGACATACAAACTGCAAGTTAAGGTATGAATTTTTTCTGACACCATTTTAGGCTTGTTAAGATTACTCTACACCGGTTTGTTGCATGGCACTCGATGCCGTGCAGACGGAGCTATAAACACTTTGATGTGTGAAGCCGAAAGGTTCTAAATTGCTGCTTCGAATTATAACGTGTACTAAATCTCTATATGAAAATAAATTTCTCTAGTTGTCATTATTTGTATATTATCAGATAGCATTAAGAGGTGCACACGTAAATTCCTACCTTTTTCCAGAAATGTATGGGACTTTTATCTAATATCTTTTAAAGAAGTATAAAAAAATGAATGTGATCTCAAGTCCTGTAAAACATTCGTTTCTCTCGTCACAGCTCGCTTCTTTCAAATCTTTATCCTCTTTTTATCAACCGTATTCAAATATATTAAACTAACCTTATTCAAAAAATTTCTTAACAAGGCCTCCTCAACAATATTCAACCCGGATTATGCTACAGTAGAAATCACTGTCGCTGATGCAAATGACAACCGACCTAAATTCTCAAAAGACCGATACGATGCTTCGGTGGTGGAGAGTGCGAAGGTTGGAACAACTGTTCTTCGTGTATCAGCAGAAGACAAAGATGCGGTAAGTTTTAATCAAGGGTTTTTATGGTATCGAGATCTTCATAAAACTCTTCTTGACGGAAAAAGAATAAATCAAATTTTTTTGTATTAGGGAACCAATGCAGAATTCAGTTATGCTATTGTTGGGGGTGATGCAATTTTTGGTGTATCCTCAGCAGGAGATATTTATGTGGACGGCCTACTGGACAGAGAAAAAACTACGTTACACCAGTTTGTGGCAAGTATCAAAGGCGTCTTATTTTATTATAAGTGGTTGAAAAATATGTGCTGTTCCTTGCTTGCAATTGACAGGTTTTTTTTCCAAAAAAGGCTTTTGTATTGCATATTTAAAGTGTGGAAAAGTATAACATACATACTGGAATATTTTCTATTCAAAACTCTTCTGAGTACCAAATGCAGAATTTCTGTATCTGTCTGTATTGAAGCAAAATTGAAAAATCAGGTTAATAACAGTCAAACCAGAACTAATTCAATGCTGATAGACTTGCTTTAGATGCTCGTTTCAATTTGACAAATTTTATAAAGCCTGTCTTGACACAGAGCGAATGTCAAGTAATCAGGTAAATGCATGTCACGTTTTTTGTTTCCACCAGGTTGTTGCATTCGAAACAAAAACCACTGAAAAATACGACAGTAGCGCGAGAATTTACATTTCTGTTGAAGATGCGAATGACAATCCGCCAGAATTTCAACAAAATGTGTACTTGTCACATGTAATAGAAAATGTGCCAGTTGGAGCTTCAGTTATGCAGGTAAATAATTGTTAATGCGAATGGAGAAACTTTGTGTTAATCCGAATGGCTATTTATGTCGTGATGGTAGCAAAATTTCATGCCATTTTCAGTTTGTAAATATGCATCCACCTTTAAACAAACTTAATGCTCCTACGCGACCAAACCTCTGCACGGAATGGTTCGCTACAGATTTCTGCCACTTCAAGTTCTATAATATATTTTTTAATTCATTAGATCACCTTGTTTTACAGCTTTGTATCATGTACGTTTGTAGATAACAGCAGCTGACAAGGACAGTGGAAGAAATGCAGAAGTTGTTTATAGTCTTCTTGGCAGCGCTGGCTTGAATTTGCCTTTCAAGATTGACTCGCAAACGGGGCTTATAACAACGATAGCAGAGATTGACAGAGAGCAAGCTTCCTCCTACAATATGACTGTATTTGCTTCAAACTATCGAGCTAATACAATATTGTAAGTTGAAGTCAATGCTATGAGCCTTTACGTAAAAAGAATAGGATTAAATCTCATACTGCGCTTTATCATGAAGATATTATGATAACTATTTTTTTTGTTAATTAAATCTGCCTCTATTAGAGACCTTTCTTCTCTTTATAGAATTTATTTGTTTTGTCGTTTTGATTAAAAATACATAGCAATTATTGTTCATTATTTTGAAACATTTATATACTTGATTGTCATTCTTTCTCAAAGGTCATCAAATGCAACGTTGGTTATTCTGATAGACGATGTGAATGACAACCTGCCGATATTTCCTTTGTCGCAGTACAGTTTTCAAGTTTCGGAAAATAACCCTGCCGATCATGTTATTAATCAGTTTACAGTGAGTGTCTGTTGAAATATATATTGTAACTCTAGTTTCCTGACCTCTGGTGCTAACTCTAATGCAATTCTAAACTGCAGAATGTCCATGATTGAGATGTAAAGAGGCGACAACTCGTTGATTTCTATTCACCTCTGGATATTATTTATGTAAACATTTCTATATTTTTATTGAATAAATTGATTTTAAGGCATCAGATGCTGATAATGGCATCAATGGCACTGTCACATACGGAATTGTCTCTGGAGATGCGTCGAAGTTTTTCATCGGCAATCAAAGGTAACTATTACTCAATGCCATTTTCATCGTTAATGCAGAATATCAAAGGATTTCCTGTTTGTTTAGAAACTTCATAAGCTGCAGATACTTGAAATATTTACGCCGGGTGACCAAATTTTTACTGGAATTGTCCACCCCTGTCTCCAAAGTTCCGTTTTGGGAGACCACAGACCAAAAGTGGGAGAACACAGACCAAAGGTGGGAGACCACTGAAAGAGCTGGTTTCCCACCGAGGAGGCCACCTCTTTACCGGAATTGTTCACCCCCGTTTTGACTAATGAACCTGATTAATATTTCCATAAATTTAGCTCAAAAGAAAGTGAAATATATTCCAGAAATTATATAATTACTGACCATTTTCCTATTTTGCTTGTTTCCCACAGTTCGCATTTCCTCATACATCTATTTGATTTTTAGAACGTATTTTGAAATTCGGTAAATCTCGTATTTTGAGAAACAGTAAATCCAGACAAAGGCTTGTGCTATTATTACCATTCCCTACCTAGTGGAGTGCTAAAGGCCAAAGTGTCGTTAGACAGGGAGGAACAAGCTGTTTATAACCTGATTATCGAGGCAAGAGATGGCTCTGGAAAGGTATTTTTCTCGATAACAAATTTACTTTTTTGTTGATAAGCTTCCTTGAGCTCATTGGTTATTCTTCTGTGAAACATTTCAAATGACGAGGCTTAATGTTCTCGTGGTAGTGTTACCAGATACTCGTGGCTATATACAGTTGCATAACATTTTATATTTACTTTGATGTTTCATTTTATGTGTTTAGAATTTATTTTCTCAGAACAGCACATCAAGTGTGACAGTTGAAGTTCTAGATGTAAACGACAACATTCCTGAATTCTCGTCTTCAAGGGGCTATGAATTCTTCATTATCGAAGGAGAAGTGGATGCATTTGTTGGCCAAATAAAGGTATAAAGTTCACTTGCTTCTGTCATGACGGTTTTATCATATTGCAACCCTTTTTCTTCAACTTCTGCTACTGTAACGATGCGCGTGGCTCAAGTGACGAAATGGAATGGAAGGTGCATAACATTGTCATACAAAACTGCGTGTTCACGTGGTCGCTCTTCAATTTTGCATATGTTCCACTCGGTTAGCAAAAAGAGTTTTGTTACTTTCTCTGATTTATCAAGAGAGGAATGTCATTTGCATTATGCGTATAGTTACCCAAAGTTCTTTTGCTTTTAGGCAAGTGACAAAGACGCTGCTAAAAACGCCAACGTTACCTACATGTTAACTGAAGGTGGAGAACAGTAAGTTATTTGTTGAATTGAGCTTTTTTTCGAAATGGGACAAAAACGCCAAGATGGTGCTAGATGTTGGATGAGTGTAATAGTGACAAAATCATTTAATCAACAACAAAACATTTTACCAAACCTTTCTAGTATTAGAAGTGAAAGTTAACGTTGGCATTGATGACAATGCGTATTATCAATGGAAAAAGGAAAGGTGATGTCAAGTTTCCCCGAGTGAACCATCTTCGAAACAGACTATGTGCCTTAGAAGTTTTTAAATGCTTAAACGGCATAGCGCCAAAAGCGTTTGGAAATTACTTCATAAGGCACAATCATAAAGTGAATACCCGCAAAAACAACAAAAGTGTAGTCATTCCAAAAGTTAGGACAGAAACGGGGCGGAAAAATTTCTTATTCCAGAGTGCAAAGATTTTTAATAACTTACCAAATAGCTTGCAAACTGAAAAAGCACTTTTGAGATTTAAAGCAACCAGCAGGGACACAAATCTAGATTTTTAGTGTAACTTTTTTAACTTCTGTAGTATAACCTTTTTAACCTTTTAAATTTTTTAAGCTTTAACTTCAATCTCTTATAATTTTGAACCATTTACTTTACAAACTTTTATTTTAACAGGACCCTTAGTGATAGCAGTATTATCTCTACTGAAAAGGCTATCCTGTATAAATATGGTAGATTATTATATTATTGTTATTAATTCAACTATTTCTATAGATACTGACATGCCATTATTAAGCAATTACCTACCTTTAATCAATTCTTATCTTTTGTATTTATTTCAATTGAATTTCAGTTTTTCTATTGATTCAATAACTGGTATAATAAGGAACAAAGTTGCTTTCGATTATGAAAGTAGAATTTCCTACACTGCCGTTGCCAAGGCCACAGATAATGGCTCTCCAGCACTCCAGTCATCTGTAAATATCAAAGTGACAGTTCTGGACGTAAATGACAATAAGCCGACCTTTGAACGTCGATTGTACCTCTTCAATGTCACAGAGAACTCACCAGCTGCTGTAATTGGCATCGTGAATGTAAGTATAAACACGGGATTTTTCACCCAACGGTCAAAAGATTTATCAATCATTGTTAGTGTTTTGTCAGTCAAGAATTCTTTTTCCATAAACTAGGACTTCATTAAAGGGCGATATCAAGGAAAACGTTCTTTTATTTTCATTTCTCTTTCTCTATTTACCTTCCCTTGTTTTATATTGGTCTATATTTTTCTTATCTTCTCCTTCTTCTTCTCCTTCTATTTTTCTTTCTTTATCTCCTTCTTCTTTTCCATCTTCTTCTCCTTCTCCTTCTTTTTTCTTTCTACTCCATCTTCTACTCCATCTTCTTCCTCTCCTTCTTCCTCTCCTTCTTCTTTCACTTCTCCTTTTATTCTTGTTTCACTTAGGTGGTTTATTCTTCTCTGATGCCGAAATATTCTTGATGGTGCCTTCGAAGTCTTGAAAGTGACGTGCATAGTGCAATTCCCTTTGGGTCAAATCCACAAGTTTTTTATGGGGGGGGGGGGGGGGCTTTTTGTGCCCGTAAAATACACAGGCATCTTTAGATTGAGATAATTTTCTATAACTTGGATCTATTTTCTAGGCTAGTGACAGAGACAGTGGACTGAATGCTTTCTTGAGATACAGGATCGTTTCAGGCAACAAAAATGATGATTTTTCTCTCAACTCTTCCTCTGGTTTTTTGTCAACGAGGAAAAGCCTCGATCGCGAAGTTGCGGAATTGCACATACTGATCGTGAGCGTAACAGACACTGAAAACCAACAAAGTATCCGTGAAGACCTTGCAGCAATTCAAATCAAAGTTTTTGTCAGTATTTTATTGAAGATTTTTCATGTTTTATAGATTTTTTAATGAATATAAAATTTATTTGTAAGAGAAGTTCGGCAATGATATGGGTTATTTTCATCTTTAAGGGTATCTTCTCGTCTGCCCCGAACAACAATTTTTTAGGCAACTCTAACTTTTATTTTGAGGATTGTTGAAAAGAGGATATTTCCTCTTATCACATTTTGTTGAAAAAAAATGAAGTTTAATTTTTTCAATATTTCTATGCTTTACATTTGCTTGAATTAGGATCAAAATGACAATTCGCCCATCTTTGAAAAAAGTTCGATCTCGATAACCATTGGCGAGGATACCCCAGCAGGCAGCGTGGTTGCCAGCTTTAGAGCGACCGACAAAGATGTCGGACGGAACCAGCTGATCCGGTACAAAATAACACAGGGAAACACAAATAATAGATTTTCTATTGATGTCAACAGCGGAGCAGTCTTCGTTCTTAGCAATATTGATAGAGACCCGCCAAACAATGAGCACTCATTTACTCTTTTTGTGAGTATTTTTTTACATTTCGATGAATATTTAGTTTTATTAACTCAATCGTAAATTGCTTGCATGATTGATTTAGGCTATGTACGGTCAGCATTATATGTTAATTTACCATACTTTTCGGGTTAATCAACAGCGCACAGTGAATTAACTACTATGTCAGTTTCAGGAGTGGCGGCATGGGGGGGCAAGGGGGGCTTTAGCCCCCCCTAAATTTTTGTTAGCCCCCCCGTCGGCAGGCAATCAATTTTTGCTTTCTCTATACCGTCGGCACTTGATGGATGTCACCCGGTTTACATGTTGTTTGAATGACATAAATAATCGAGGAGAAAACTGCACTGGCTGGTTTATGGTTTTCTCAATGGCTTTTCTTCGGCAATTTTACTATCATAGTGTCATTATATCCTGTCGCTTCCGTGAAAGCTGTGACTTAATTTCATGGTGCTCCTTCGCATGACCCACAATACCATCGTGCTCCTCTCGGTTATAAATAAAGTCTTTAATGAATTTTCTTCTTAAGGGATTCTCTTTTCGTTTCAAGACATTATTATTGCCAATGAAAACATTTCGATCATGAGCACATTTTGCGTAATAAATTTTTCAAAAAGCACTTCTTGTCCTATTTCATCAACTATTTTTCAATAGCATTGTTCACCGCATAGCTTGCGACAAACGAATGGTTTAGAGAAAACCATCGATTAATTTCTTCCAACATAGATAGGAAGAAATATTCAACAATAGGCAATATTTGCGCACTAAGTTTCTTACAAGGCACAAATTGCCGAGAAAATCTCGTGGAATCCGACACAGGTTGGAAAGTGGGGACGGGGAGGGGGCAAGGGAGAAAATTGCACCCACAACAAACGATTTTGGAAAAATGCTCTATTTTTAAAATTGTTAAAATTTTTAAAATTAAAATTGTGCCTCGTGTCCATTTCTCCTAAAGTTTCTCAGTAGAAGCATCAACTGCAATTCACTATGAGCTCCAGATTTTTCTTAACATTCATAAGGCATGCTAAGATGGAGAGAGGGATCTAAATTTAAAAGTAACTGACAACCTGGTATTTTTCGAGACCACGGCGAAATTGTTGATTTTATCTGCTGTAAAAAGTTTTGCAAAAAGACAATAATTTTCAATAGGATTAGGAGGATTGCTTTAGTGAAATCTGCCTAAAAGAGTGCATTTTCCAGGGAACTTGAAGCATCACAATTCGAAAATTTCCTGCCCCTTCGGCGGCAACAGGTGCCGCCTCAGGTAGTAACTATATATTTTGCCCGTCCCGATATAGAGATTTGACAAGACTATTAGAAAAGTCGGTCATTATCATACAGAGTTAGATTGACAAAATGTATTGCAGAGGTGTGTGACACCAGCTAAAAAGTTTCAGGCAATAATTTTTTAATCAGGTAAATTTGCATTACACAGCCCCCCCCCCCCCCCCACCCAACGAGGCTTGCCTCGCGACGGCCCTGCCTACTAAATGGGGCAAATCGAATTTTTTTTCTGTCGGCAATTTGACACATCCAGCGTCGGCAGTTACGGAGAATATAATCTTCGGCACCTCGAAGGTTTGTCTCTAGCGCCACCCCTGGTCAGTTTGCGCTGTTATCCTGAAGCGCAATGGCCTAGTTTGGGCAATAGACAAGGAAACTTATGACAAAAGTAATTTCGAAATTTTAATCAAATTGTGTATCGGTGTGGAGCTTCGTTCAGTCTGTAAGTCGGTAACAATACAGTCAGTCACCATTAGGTCGTTCTACTACTTTGAATTTGTAATGTATCCTACCGTAACAATGCAACCTCTCTTTCAATTGATCAACTTTTTCAGATCAGTGCAAGTGACATGGGAATTCCTCCGCGTAGTGCATTAGCTAAGGTATTTGAACCTACTTATTTAAGTGTATCAATCTCAGTTCTGAAGATGCATCAAGTTTTCATTGCACAAACAATCTCCTCCCATTGACAAAAAATTTTCATCAAAGTTTTTGAAACCTTACCTCTTTCACTATAAAACCTCAAATTTTCTCTCCTTCGCTCATTTCAAACAGTTTATTACAATCTTCATCTCAGATTATCTTAGATTTGCTGAATGAATTTTTATTTCAGTTGCATGTTTCTGTACAAGACGCAAATGACAACAAGCCAACATTTCACCCAGGTATTGTTCTCTAAGCCTTTAAAGCTTTCGGGATTCGATGTTCTCTAAGCCTTTAAAGCTTTCGGGAATCTGTTTTCTTTTCAATTTATTTTTTAATTGTCCCTATGAAATATCTAGTATATCTTTGCTCATCTTTGAATCTGAATTCGATTTCAGATGCGATTGAGGTATCCCTAGAAGAAAATAAACCACTTGGAACTAAAGTTGTTACTTTAAACTGCACAGACAAAGATAGTGAAAGCAACGGTCGGATCAGTTTCCGCCTCGTCAAAGGATCAAACATGGTAAATAATTCCTCTAGGTCCCACTAAGGCAAATAAATTTCAAAATTGTCTACCGTGTGTTGCTCGGTACTCTCAATCCTTAATATCAAATTGACAAAGGTGTAAAACGTGATTATTTCAAATGAATTATTTGAAATGGGTTTAAACTCAATAACTGCCATAACGCCTAATTGTGAAACAACCAATTACAAGTTAAATTTATTTCCTTTAGAAAATATTTTTATACTGTGTTTTACCAGAACAAAAAAGGACATTTTGTTCGGTTTTGAAATTACATTTTAAGAAGTATATACTTTATTTGTTCACATGTTCAACATATTAATTTTCCTTTGTAAATAACTGCGGCACTTTTTCCCGATGACAGGGTTTTAGCGTGGACCCTTTGACTGGCAGCATAACGACTACAAAAACATTTGATTACGATACTGGAGTCAGAAGCTACCCTCTTGAAATTGAAGCGAGTGATTTTGGAGCTACACAGCTGAAAAGGTAGATATATTTGCAAATATTGATTTGGCATCATTTATTCTTGGAAATTTTTGCTCAACAAATTTACTCACTTATTCTCTATTTTAAAAATGGATAAAAAGATAATCACCCTATAGATGAAATATAAGTGAAAGTATTTTTAATGAAATACTGCGGCTAGTAATTCTTTATACCAAAGTAAATAGTTCTTTATTCTTAATTTTCATCGACGAAACTGCTTCTGACTTTGCTTTGATTATTTGCAGCTCATCTAAAGTTCTTGTTAAGATTATGAATGTCAATGACAACTCACCTCAGTTCACTGCAACAGGTCCATTTAGTTTGAACGAGGTGAGTGTGCTGAAAATTTTCTTCCTATTTTAATAGTTTTTCTTAACACTACCTATTTCATTACTTAAAAACATTTCGAGTCTTAGCTTATTCTTGCGTGCCGTCTGAGCATTGCTTTCATTGAAATTAAGAGAAAGTGGAAAAAAGGCAAATCGATCTGGTGAACCTGTGACGTCAAACTACGACGAACAGCTTGGCTTTGGTTCGCCATGTTTTGATTGGTGTCCTTAAGTAATTTTGTATACAACTTTGCATCACTGGGGATTTCCATCCTGTGCATTGCAGACATACGAATTTACAGACAACAGGACATACGAATTTGTGGCTTTACCTACATACTCAGGAGAAACCATACAATTTGCACTGTGACGTCAAATTTACGTCAAAGATTCCCCGAACCACAAATCCCTTTCCTTGCAATTCATTTTAATTGTTGAAGTGAAAGCGCTTATAACTGAAATAGGATAAAAAATATATCAACGAGAATTATAAGTTGGTGATCAGCAATTAAATTCAATTAGATTAACTGATAACAAGGACTTGCACGTTTTAGCTAGAAAGGCCTTAAGATCAACAACATACTGTCTCTCTCACTGGGTACGTGTTCTCTACACGTGAAATAAAACTCGAAATAACATCAAAGATGGAAAGTTACAGGAAACAGGATAGGAACCACGGCAATCCTGCTTCATAATTTCGTTCCTATAGGCCTTTTCGAAATCTTGACGCGATACTCAACCATTTGACAAGCGCAACAGACAAGGAAAAAGGTGCGAAAAACTAACAAATTGCCTAATTTCGATTTTTTTCTTCGGCATTTCTGCATTTTAATGGTTAAAGATCAATATTCTGAGATGGGCCATCGCGAATTTTTTTTAGCTTGCACGTGATTCGTGACGTCATAATGCAAAAATAATTCAACAAGAAGGCTAATATTTCTTGTACCAAAGCCTTATAACAACAATAATTGTATATTCGGATAGCTCTAATGAGGAGCTTTTGTTTAAGGCATAACAAATTCTATTTTGCTGATATCAGCAAATTAACTGATGACGTCATCAAGTCAGTGCAGAAATCCGAAGAAAAAAGTTGAGATTAGGCAATTTATTAGTTTTTTGCAGCTATTTTCCTGTCTACAAAAAGTAATTGTATTTTTTTTGTTAATTGGATTATGTTTTATCAGTTGAGTGACATTGTTGATGCAGGACTAATTATTGCTGGTTTTTCAGGGAAATTACACTGGCAGAAAATTTCGAGTTGGAAAAATTGAAGCTTATGACAGTGACTTAGACACGGCAAGCTCAGTTTATGGTCTTACGTCATATCAATTTGTCAACATGTCAAGTATGTTTTAGTGTTGTACAAATCCTGAAAGTATTTGATAATGTCTTTTTTTAACCTTTGAATAATTTTGTTTCAAAAATTAAAGCATCGCAAGGGGTTCACATCCACCTTTACAGCTGGTGATAAGGGAAAATTTATTATCTACAGAAAGCTAATTGCAACATATCTGCTAGCGAAAAGAGTCCTCGTCATTCCTTTTTAGGCTACTATTTCAACTACTTGTGGTTATTTGATGCTCTTTCTACTGAAAACTCGGTTAATGACGTGAAAATGAATCTCACGGCTGTGCTTCATGGTGCAAGACTGTTCACAGAGGCAGGGATGGGCAATGTTGTTAAACTTTCTGGCTCTCCAAACTACATTGTTGCAGGCGATTTCAAAGGTATTGGATTTAACTTTCAAAATAATTTAATATTCAAATTCCAATGAAAAGGATCACTTCTTTCGATATCGACAAATCATACTGGCTTTTAAGATGTTTCTTCTATAAGCAGATCTTATGCTTTACCTTCGACCGCATTTAGATTATGGGGATATCATATACCATAAACACGAGCCTGAAATGCATCATCATTTCACACAAAGGTTAGAACAGACCCTATACTCTGCTGAACTAGCTATCACAGGCGCTTAGAGAGATACAAGTAGGCAAAGGCTCTATGACGAATTAGGATAGTACCGAATGGTAGATGGTACCGAAGATTGTGCCACTTCTTTTCTCCATGCAAAGCACCAGAATACCTTTATTTGAAGATACCATAGCAGAACAATTGGAAGAACAATTCGGTACTCAAACTCGTATTTCCAAAATACCGTATCTAAACGGAATCTTCTGTATAATAACGAATGAAATTTTCCTTCGATTTTCCAGTTTAAAAAGAATCTGCTTGCTATCATGAGGCCAATTAACAATCCTACCTACAACGTTCTTGACATTTTGGGTATCAGACTTCTAACCATGCTTAGGGTTGAATTCAGCGCTTTGAATGGACATATAGATTTAAGCATAACTTTGCCTGTTTAAGTCCAATGTGTTTCTGTGGCACCGGTAAAGAGGACAATGAGCATTTTCTCCTGCACTATCCTCAGTACAGCATGAAACGCCAGGATCTCTTTGACCAGCTCTCAGGTATCGATGGATTTAATGTTGCCGACGTAAATAGGAAAGACCTTCGGAACTTGGGTACAGAATTATATTAGAAGCATCCATTTCCTTCGTTAAGGCCTCGGCAAGGTTAAATTAATGCCAAAATACAGCAGCAGCAGTCCTTTCTTTCCTTTTTCTAATTTCTATTTTTTTATTCATGTTTTTTTTTTCTTAGATGGTGAGGACTTTGTGGCCTTGTGTCTTTCCTCGCCATGAATGGTAGTTTAGCAGTTTCAGTTGTTCTTAATTGACATAAAAAGATGTTTCTTTAGGTATATTCACTTCCTGTTTGAACACTTTCAGGTGACTGTATAAGCAACCCGACTCTCTGCACCTCTGGCCTCTCTCTGGCGATGTGGATCAAATTTGAAGCAGGGGGTTATATATTGTCTTCTGGAGCCCAATCTAACCACGCCACTGGATTATCTCTCAACTTTGAATCTGGCTTCTTTCGGCTGCGACTGGCCACTGAAACTAAAGAGTTTGAATTAAGGATTAACTCAGTATCTGCCAACTGGTACCATTTTGCCTTCACCTGGGATGAGAACTCTGGGTTAGCATATTATGAAAATGGAGCTCTGTTAACAAAGGTGGATTTTTACAGTTTCACTACTTATTCAAACCACATTTGCTTGCAATTGAAAGATTTCAAAGACATTATGCAATCAATCTTGTTGAAAACGTGTCCGCTGCAAAGAGCAGAACTTACAATTTTTGATAAAACAACATCTCATTTTTTGAGGGATTGATCTTGTGTAAATGCGGGGATACTTCAGTTTTTTATCAATTCCACTCTCGTTATCACTAATTGTAACTGTGTAATAGAAGATGAATTGAAATTTCTCACATCAAAAGAAAGCAAATTATTATGACTGGTGAAATTACCTTTAAAATAACTTGGAGCTTTTGTTCTAAAGTGAAAATTTTAAGAAATTTAAGGTTTTCAGTATCATTTTGATAGATTTTTGATAGTTACTTCAGCTTTGTGAGTTTTTAGGTTGCTCATTTAGCATGATGATCAAATTAATTTTCGAAACTTACTTCCCAACTTTCTATCTTTGCTTTGTATTTATCATTATTTTCTTTTATTCTTTCCATGTTAAGGCATACACAGTTGCTGACGTATCAAGAGTTGCCGATGCCTATACAAAGCTGATTATTGGTCGTCCCAACGACGCTGATGCCTATCCGCAGTTGTTTGGGCGATTCTATGTAGGCGAGCTGGTAATATGGAAATTAAAACTTGCAGACTACGAGGTCATGCATGCATTCACAAATTCAGGTTATCACAGCCATGTCATCTTTTTACATTTATGAATTTTCTTTTTACATTTATGAATTTTGAATTTCGTACCTGGTCAGAAGCTTTAAATTTCTTTAATAAGTGCACTTTCTCTAAGCTAAAGGCTATAAATTTCTTGCTCTAAGAAATTTCCTTTTTTAAATTTCTTTTACTTTGAGCAACTCAAAATTTTAAGAGGTAAAATTGCTTCCACAGCCAGAAAATCTGGGATACTAATGTCACGTCAAAGGCTAAATTGGCAAGGTTTGTTTTTTTTATTCTAATTGACTCTTTTAAATACTTTGGTAGTTAGTTTCTGTTATTTATGGAAAATTTCTGTTAATGCTTGTAAAAAGGACTATTAAGGAAGTCGTGGCATTTTTTTAAGGTCCGTTTGAAATTGATAGCCGAACGGGTGAGATTTTCGCAACTGGTGTTCTTGATAGAGAAGCAACAGCTTCGTTCAGCCTTGATGTGAAAGTGACAGATGGCGACCCAGCAAATCAAAAGCATAACCACACACAAATAGATATTTTGGTTGTTGATGTCAATGATAATGCACCAACATTTGGACAAGATACAATCACAATACAAATACAAGAAAACCTGAAAATAAATACGGAGATCTTTGCAGTGAGTCATCATACCTTAAAATTTTTCTTACAATAGGCTTTGTCACTCTTTGTATTTTACTCTGTTGATCTATTTGCCTTGTTTTCCCTCATTATGTTCAAATTTGTAAAGGCAAGAGTTGCTTCTATTCTTTAATGTCGCGATAATGTTTTTTACAAACCGAGCAGAGTGATCCATGAGTTACATATCATTGATTCTTAATAAAAATATTGTTTAAATTTTAGCTGTATTTGTTATCCTGTTGTATCTATAAATATTTTGTTTATGTGTTGGATTTTTCTTATTAATTACTGTTGCTGTAGAAGCCTATATTAAAGTGTCTGCTGCTTGCATAACATATTGGTATTCCAGTTTGCAGCACGCGACGAAGATGCCGGTAACAACGGTTTGCTGTCGTATTCAATTGCGTTTGGTAATACTGCTAACACGTTTGCTGTGAACGCAAAGTCAGGAAAATTGACAAATGTTGGGAAGATTGATCGAGAAATGGTTTCTCATTTCACTCTTCAAGTCGTTGCTGAAGATGGTATACAGTCCTTTTTATTTGCATAAGAAGTATTAGCGAAAGTGGACCAGTTTATTAATTAATGCATCATCAACAATATTACAAAAAAGTTATGGCCTAATTTTTCAGTTCTGAGATATTTGCCTCAAAATAGTTTTATGCCGAAGTAACAATATGTTAGAGCATGGAAGGTTTTTTAAAAATAGTCTAGAACTGTGCTCCCAAATAGATATTTGTTGGCTTCAACTTGTTATTCACATCGATTCATTTCTAGGATGATTTAAAATGCTTATTGTGAACTCTAACATTTTGAAGACGACCTCGCATAATTAGTAACCTAAGCTACCAATAATAGGTAACATCATCACGCCATGATTGTGCAGATCATGCTGTACTGTGCTCAGATCTACCTCGCTCTAAAAACGCCCCGTCACAAGACAACCAGGCCAGTCCCTTCATCATTATATGCATATTTTTTCTGAAAGAAATGACTCATTTGATTCCAAGTGATTTATTAACTCGGAATCAACATACGGTATGAGAAGCAGGTTACGTCCAAAAATGACCACCTGGAAGGAAATCTCTTGACTTCCAAGAAACTGGCCTTTCTAATGAGTTTCCAGAATTTCCAAAAGCTAAGAAATCTTTTTTTAAGTTTAAACATCTTTTTAAGGATTTAAGAATTTTTGCTTTTAATTGTTTAAAATATCCAAATGTTTTTTTGCATGTCCTTTGTTAATAGCAATACTCTTTCTGATTTTCGGTGTAAGTTAAAACATAGTATTATCAATAGTAAAAAAACTAAATGATATTTTTTCTTTTGCAACAGGAGGAACTCCACCGAGAAGAAGTACTGCCTTTCTAAATATTCGCGTCATGGATGCGAACGATGAATTTCCTCAATTTTCTCAACAGCAATATTTAGCTAGCATCAAAGAAAATTTGCCTGCAGATCAATTTGTAACACAGGTTAGCTGACAACTTTTGTTCAAAATTTCAAATGATTTTGAAAAATGTTACGATCAGGGAAACATTCAAACAAAGATAGACCATATGTTGCTTAAGCTTTCAATTGAATCAAATATGCTATATCCATTTATTAACTTTTTACATTCATTGTTATATCTACGCTTCCCACATTCTTTTCTAGGTCTTTGCAACCGACAAAGATCTAGGCGTCAATGGCACTATCAGATACAATATGTCCAGCGAATTTTTCTCAATTGATACTACAAATGGAAAAATTACCACAAAGTTATCTTTAGATCGTGAAAATGTTTCGAAACATACTTTGATTGTTACAGCTTTTGATGGTGGCAGTCCAGCAAAGGTAAGTTTCGTAGTGTACAATTCTATGTGTACATTTCGTTGTGAACATTTCTTAGTGTACATTTCATAGTGTACATTTCGTAGTGTACATCTCGTAGTGTACATTTCTTAGTGTACATTTCGTAGTGTACATTTCTTAGTGTACATTTCTTAGTGTACAATTCTATGTGTACATTTCGTTGTGAACATTTCTTAGTGTACATTTCTTAGTGTACATTTCGTAGTGTACATTTCGTAGTGTACATTTCGTAGTGTACATTTCGTAGTGTACATTTCGTAGTGTACATTTCTTAGTGTACATTTCGTAGTGTACATTTCGTAGTGTACATTTCTTAGTGTACATTTCGTAGTGTACATTTCTTAGTGTACATTTCGTAGTGTACATTTCGTTGTGAACATTTTGTAGTGTACATTTCGTAGTGTACATTTCGTAGTGTACATTTCTTAGTGTACATTTCGTAGTGTACATTTCGTAGTGTACATTTCTTAGTGTACATTTCGTAGTGTACATTTCGTAGTGTACATTTCTTAGTGTACATTTCGTAGTGTACATTTCTTAGTGTACATTTCGTAGTGTACATTTCGTAGTGTACATTTCGTAGTGTACATTTCGTAGTGTACATTTCGTAGTGTACATTTCTTAGTGTACATTTCGTAGTGTACATTTCGTAGTGTACATTTCTTAGTGTACATTTCGTAGTGTACATTTCTTAGTGTACATTTCGTAGTGTACATTTCGTTGTGAACATTTTGTAGTGTACATTTCTTAATACACTCCTTAACAGATAAATTCATGATTATATTCATAAGGCTCTTAAAGATTTATAGCCAATAGTTTGTTAGATACCAAATGTTGATTAGAGTTCTGCTTTAATTTTTGCTCAACAAAGGTTTTGAGCCTATCTATTAGAAATATTTGGTGTAGGTAACACCAAATACGACTTTTCCTAAGCGAAATTCTTTTCATCGGCTGTCTGCCGCGAGGCAGGCTCAGCGCCACATGCGCCAACCATCACGATCAACTCTACGCTTGAATTTTCCATACGCTTTAGTTCTGCCATTTTTTTCATACGCCAATGATTAAACAATGTCATTCTGTTTCTTCCTCCACTCTTTTTGCAGTAAATCGTTCCTTCGATGACATCACTTAGTAGTCCCTAGTGTCTCATAATGTGACCCATCCACTTTTTCTGCCGGTTATGTATGGTTGAGATTAATCTCACTGCATTTACCAACTGACCGCCAACCTTTGCTCCTTCTTAAGGAGTTAAGGAGTGTCGCAATTCTCTAATGAGGCTCATTACTTCCGCAAATGTGACGCACCCCTCTACCAATCACTGTTGGGTCCGACTCTCCATTAGTAAATTAAGCCAATAATGTTCTATTTTTGTTCCAGAATTCTGCTGTTCCTGTCATTATTGATGTTGAAGACGAAAACGACAACGCTCCTGCTTTCGAGAAGCCAAATTATTATGCTTTAATTACAGAGAACAGAAAGGTTGGATCGTCCTTAATACAAGTTGCTGCAAAGGATTCTGACAGTGGACTTAATGGGGCGATTCGGTACAGCATGACTGATGGACAAGGTATCTTTGCGATAAACCCAAACACTGGTATGTCTTTGTGTTATACTTTACTACAAAATTAAAAATTCAACTTTGCAACAAATAGACACCAACTTTTTTTAGATATTCTGTATCAGGTTTCCAAACTCTTCAACAGGTTTAGTGTTGACTGCCGACATTGTGGACCGGGAAAGATTCCCTAATGGCTTCAATATCATTATCACATGCTCAGACCAAGGCACAAAGCCACTTGCTGCGTCCGTCAATTTGTTCGTGAACATTTCTGATGCTAATGACAACTCGCCTGTCTTTAGTAGATACTCGTATCGAGGAAAGGTTATAGAAAATGCGATTGGAGCTGTTGCTGTTGCTGTCAATGCAACGGATGCAGACACTGGGCCTGCCGGGGAAATTCTTTATACTATAACCGGTAAGTCGCAAGTGTATACGTGATCGATACACTCAGGCTGTACACAAGCCAGGAAATGTGGTGCAACGTTTTCTAACTGATCCTAAATTTTATGCCTAATGATTTGACGATAACTGGGTCTACGGCGTACTGTGATGTGCTAAGGTTTTTTTGATAAAATAGAATTTTATTTACGATGACGTCTTCAGCATAGTTTCTTTTTCAATTATATTTGAAGGAGGGAATTCTGAAGGAGCCTTTGTAATAGATGTTGATGGACGAATCAAAACAGCAAAACGTCTTGACAGAGAAAGTAAAGCAGTTTATGAATTGGTTGTGCGAGCCAAAGATCGTGGGGGTAAGTTTTTGGTCGGATTGGTCGGAGGTAACTTCTAAAATGATACTGAATTTTTCATTTGAATTAGGTTATGTTGACTTTTTAAGGTTATTGATGAAGATATAAACTTTCAAAAGCCGCCAAAAGATAAATTACACATTGAATTATAATCTTATTATTTTTGATATTATTTAGTGATCTTGTTATTAGTTATGGATTGTTGATCAAAACTGCTTACACTCTTATAATTTTTTATGATAGATTTTTGAAGCTATATGAAAAGTAAACTACAAGAAAAACATGGATGCGTTGTAATGAAATTTTGTTATTAACATGGAATAGGTGAGCCAAAGCACGCTGATGTAGAAGTAGATATTGAAGTTCTGGATGCAAATGACAACGCACCGAGAATCGGAGATCTGCCTAATAATATTTTGATTAGCGAAGCAACATTGGTTGGTTCTCAAGTCGTTACAGTGACTGCAACGGATTTAGACATTGGTACAAATAGTTTGTTCTCTTTCCATGGTATATCAGTTGGCTCACAATTTACAATTGATGGAAGAAGTGGGGCAGTGCTCACTGCAGCTTCATTTGATTACGAGCTTATGTCCAGGTAAAATAGATACTTCTACTCTAGCATTTCAAAGCATTCTATGTCAATGTTTGCAACAAATTTCACTCTATGGACGATAATGGTCAGCTTGTCTTTCTTCTGTAATCTTATTGATGTCTTGATTGTCATATTGGCTTTCAGAGATGTTGAGGTATTCAGAACAGGCTGCCAAATTCAACATGTTCTTGAAGCAGCCACCTCACCATTGACAACTAACACGTTCACTTTTAACTAAATTCAATTTGCATACCATAGTTGTAAAAGTGATTCTATTGTGATATAAACGATGCAAGAAAAGTATGAGCCATAATCATTCTATTCAAGGTACACATTCATTGTTTGGGCCACAGACAATGGAAACCCTAGCCTGAACAGCACGAAAGTCGCTATCAACTTCACAATTGTGGACTCCAACGACAACAATCCAGTATTCAACCCAGCAGTATACTTTGCGTCTGTTAAGGAGAATTCAGTTTCTGGCACTCGCGTTGTAACAGTGAATGCATCTGAAAGTGACACCGGCTCAACTGTTATTTATTACATTGCCAATGGAAATCTTGGCAACGCATTTCAAATTGACAGCCGTGCAGTAAGTTTAGCTTTGACAAGGTGTACTCTTTGTATCCATAGAAAGCTCAAAATAATAAAAAATACTAAGTATATAGAATGATTTCCATCCTAAATACATTTCCAAATATAATTTTTCTCGTATGATGTAACTTTTTTGACTAGATTTTCGTTTGCTCTCTATTTTGACTTTCTAAAAGAGTCATTCACGTGAAGATTTAATTTTTCTTCGGTTTCAGGGTGTTATCAGTGTTCATGGCAACCTGGATCGGGAGACAACGTCGATCTACTATCTGCTAATCACTGCTTCGGACAACGGCATGCCGCCGAGACTTGGACAAGCCTACGTAATTAAGCAATAAAAACTTTTCAAATTTAATTCACTTTTCAGTTCCAATGTGGAGGTTTCCATTGCCTTATTAGCTTTAAACTACAGTTTGCAATCATAATGCAGATATGAATAGAGAGGTTTTACTCCTTTAACTCCTTTTTGCATTGTCCTTTCGTTTTGTTTCAGGTCACTGTTACAATCACCGATGAAAACGACCTTCCACCTAAATTTCAGTTTCTTAATTACGGAGGAGAAGTCAAGGAGAACATGCCTATTGGCACAAATGTCGTGACCCTTACTGCAACAGATCCAGATTTATCGAACAAAACTAAGGTCAGTTTAGCTTCTGAAATCTGATGTGCAGCTGTTGGTGTTTGCTATGTCTCACAAAAACTGCTAGCTTGATAGAAGCGTAAAATTGCAATTTTTATGTTAATTGACCTCTGTCTAAATGTTATGTTAAATCATAAAATTGCTTTGCAGCTGCAGTTTCAACTTGTTGACGGCAATGTCGAAAATGCGTTTTCGATCTCGACATATCAAATTGCAAATGAGTTTAAGGCGGTTATAACAACAGCTGGAAAAATTGACCGGGAGACCACTTCGCTGTATCGGCTAACGGTTAGAAGATTTTGATCTTTATTTTTTTCCATAAAATGTAGCTTTTTATTTATATATTGTGCAAGAAATTCCTAAAAATAGTCGTTCATGATCGAAAAGTTGCCGTTGAAGTAAAGTTTTTACGTTTTTCGAGTTTTTGATTCTTTAATTTAGAATGCCATGTACTTTTGATTTTGCAAACATTAGCATGAATTGAATGTCAAAATCTTTAACCTTCAAGCAAACGATTTCAAGCATCCTTTCATACACGCTCATTTGGTAATTTTTATCAAAGCCTGAGCTAAATCTGTAGTAAGGGATATTATAAAAACAGCAATACGAATTGCTTTCTTGAAAAATTTTGTTCTCTTATGAAAAAAGGTTACCACAACGGTACTTGCAATATACGATTTTGACGGAATATATTTATTGCTAAAATTTTCTAGGTCAAAGTTTCTGATGGGTTCTTTTCTGACTTCGTTAATGTCACAATCAAAGTGATCGACGAAAATGACAATTTCCCAGTTTTTAATTCAAGCATTTACCAAGCAACGGCATTCGAGGTGAGTGTTTTTATCATGATTTTGAAATAGAACCCCCTTTTTAATTGTAATTTTTTGACAATCAAGATTTGTTGTCTGAAAAACGTTACGAGACTACATGATTTTTTGGCCTTCGAATGTAAATATTGATGAATTGTGTTTCTTCAACTCACACTGATTCTTTTATATATGTGTGATTATATCATGTGGTTATATGATTTTCAACTAAGTCATCTTATACCGCTAGAATGAAGAGGCTGGAAAGTTTGTTCTTAAGATATCAGCAGTCGACTTAGACGAAGGTCAAAATGCGATGTTGCGATATGGGATCGAAAGTATGATTCTATCTCCATTTTATGAATACATTCTTTAAAGAAATTTTTAGAAATTTTTAACCTAAGTATTTGATACATGTTGATGGCTTTGATCCAACATTCAAAGCAACCTAGTTTTTGGAGTAATTCTTTTCTGAGGCATAAGCACATCTTCTGATCATATCAGCTTTAGCTATTGAAGTTCTTTCCCATTTCCTTTAGTATTATAAATGGAACTTTTTGTAGAACTGCAAATCGATTATGCTGAATTCTAATATTCTAAACATATTCATATTGTCGTCTATGACTTTAATATTTCTTCAAATGCATTTCAAGCAATGGTAAATGACATGATATTCTTTGTCATGAATATCATGTCATTTACCATTGCTTGAAATATAATATAAATTAAATGATATTAAAATTCTTTGTTTATTTTCATCAGATTCGAATGGCATGCTGTTCATTGATCGATTTTTTGGCGAAATAACGACTACTACGAAAACAATGGACCGAGAAGCTGCCAGCATTTACGACATTTTATGCTCCGCACAAGACTCAGGCGGTAAAAAGGTAACACTTCTATACTTTTCTATATTTTTATATTATATTAATCTATATTTTTCTGACTCGTATATTTTTATTAAAGTGACAACTATTCGTGGAGGGGAATTTTTCGGAGATTACGCATGAATAGGAGTCAGATAATAAAGGGTCAAAGTTCCTTTTTAGCCTCAAGCAATACTTCAGAACATTAAACTCAAACTGAAAATTAGGTAACAGATAATAATAGTAAGATTTGGCAATAAATGGGAAATCTACAAGATATTGCATAGTATTCTGTACGCCTTTTGTGCTGGAAAGCTGCACAAATGTATTATTCTTCAATGCCTTGGAGGTATAATCAACTCATTTTTGCAGGGGTTTACGATCGTGAGAATAACCATCCTTGACAAGAATGACATGAAACCTGTCTTCAGCCCCTTGAAGTATGACTTTGAGGTCCAAGAAGGGCTTGGAAGCAGCGGGAAAATTGTTGCTGCTGTGAAGGCGACCGATGCGGACGATGGATCAAATGCGAAACTGCTTTACAGGATAAAAAGCGGAAATTTTGGGAATGCATTTCACATTCACCCAGAAACTGTATGTTCTCTTTATTAATCGGTTGTTGATTCTAATCTGAAGATTTCTTTTAGCGTTTTAGCAATTTTATCCAAAAAATAAAGGCCTATTACTCAAAAGCCTTGAGAAAACGCAAAAAACAAACCTCGACTGATATTTTTCACGTAAACTTGAGGTTCTGGCATATCAGCTTATTTGCTTCGCACTGAATATCCCTGCAACATTAGAGGTATTAAGTGATGCTCTTTTTAAACAGAGGTTCTAAACTATAAAAACCAGATAATTTTATGACGTCATAACTAGGTCACTCTCTTATCGTCCAGCTATTTTCACTATTCTATTTTATGCATAGGGTGTTGTTACCTCAATAAAAGAACTTGATCGGGAGCAAGATGGTCTTAAACTTGATGCAAAGTCTAGAGGGGTTTATGAGCTGGCGATTGAGGCAGTTGATCAAGGCGACCCGAGTCTAGTATCCACTACTCATGCTCAGGTAAGAGTTACTGAAAGATTGCAAGAAGCGAAAGTACTCATACTGGATAAAATAAAATAAATCCGCATAATTTACCAAAAATGATACGAAAGATTCTTATTCGACTTCCAAATCCAACATTGCATCAAAACTTCCGAACAGGTAAAATATAGATGGTGATCGTTCAGAGGAAATTTTCAAGGTTTGGATGAAAGATAGGATCGAATCTGTGACGTACCTTTAAAGTACTTGTTTAGTTTAAGCAAGGCAAAACGAAGCCAGCCAAGAGACCAACCATAACACGAAATATATTCGTCACAACTCCCATGCTGTTGTTCTGCTGTTTTCTTTTTTATGTGGGCCCACAACCATATTTTCCTTGCCAGTTCACGTCTTGTAATGTCCTTTTTTATGTTTATTTAAGTCTTCTTATGTTCTTCCATCTTTGTCTGAGTACTAAAATATTTTGCAACCGTTACACAATTAAAATGCCACTTTTATACTGACAGGTCAATGTTTATCTCCTTGACGTCAATGACAACCAACCAGTATTCCCTGCAAATGGCTTCTCCGTGTTTATATCTGAAGGAGCTTTGGCAAATCAAGATATTGTTAAGGCGACCGCTGTTGATGTTGATGCTTGGAATAATAGCGAAATTCATTATGAAATAATCACGGGAAATGAAGAAGGTAACAGAAAGTCAAAAGTTCATGATATTTTCTTGGAATATCATATCAACATTATTTTAAGCTACGTCAGTGTCTTGTTACATTTTTAATTCTGATAAGTTCACCTATGTTGATTGTAATAGCTCATGATGATTATGAATCAACTTTTGAACAACTTTTAATAAAACATTATAAAAGAATAAAACATTAATATCTCATAAGAAACATTTACAATATCTTGGATGAAATATTTTCCGTGAATGAATGTCCATATTACTCAAGAAACTCCCAATTCAAAACAGCGGAGCCACAATACAAAATATATGGATTTAATACCGTATCATACAGATGTAGCCAAATATTGAACTCAGTCTCAAACGGAATAAAGTACGAAATACTTTATCAATATTCAAGAAAAAAATTTCAGAATTTTACATCGTTCAATTGTACTTGTAATCTTTGCAAGGAATACCTATGCAACATCGGTTATATTTGATTTACATTGTATTTAGTGTTTGTAATGTAAATTATTTGGTTTTAATTAGCTTGAGTATTCATAGCTAGAATTTTTCACCAACTTTAAATAAAGAAAGAAGAAAAAACCTATTTCCTTTCAGAACTCATCAATATAAATGATTCTTAAGATCGGACGGTCATTCCGAAATTCCTGAAGTATTTCACATTGCCGGGAGAAATATGCTTCTAGTCTGTTTCTATGTAAAGAGGAAACCTAAGCTCTTAAAAAGTGTCATAAATATCTAAAGGTGTTAAAAATTACTTTTTCTTGTCATTGCTCTATGTAAAATGGTTTCTAAAAACATAGACGCACCCGTTAGTATAATATCTGAGAATTTTTAGAGATAAAATAAGGTATTAGTGCAATCTTGGATGATGATTTTTAGAAAGGTATCTGATTAAAGCATCAGGTTGATTGCTTCTAAATATAGCTCAAATGTAACAAAAGTGTGCCTGAAAATAGTAAACGTTTTAAACGATTATTTGAAACTGACTGCAAGAAAAATTTAAAAGGTATTTTATGCTAATTTAGAATGCGTGCTTGCAAAAATTTTGATTTTTGCCTTGCCCTGAGGCTTCCAGATTCTCTCGGTGGACCTTGTGACATCATTTGACTTACAACAGACTTACAGGTATCACTCCTTATTGATTTCAAGGGGATTTCAAGATGAACAGTAAAAATGCGATGCTAATGACTGCAAGGAAACTCGAAAGACAAAAAACATTTGCTTACAACCTGACGATCAAAGCCAGTGACTTGGGATCCCCATCGCTTGCGTCACAAGTATGTAATTTGATTTCAAAACGTTATTCTATTGATTGGGCATTTGAAAATAGTTTTGCTTTTCTACTCGTTTAAATCGTTTATTACTCGAAATGAAAATTACTTCATGTTTCTTTACTGAAAATAGTTCCCCCTGTTTTTATACACTGTGACGGTCACCATTCTGCTTGTTCATATTTTCCCCGCCCTGTTATAAAAAATTTTTAGACGCAGCTCAGAATAACAATTGGAGATACAAATGACAATGCACCGGTGTTCAAGAAAAAGAACTACTCCATCCAGGTGTCTGAGAACATCTCTGTAAGCTCTGTGGTAGTAAATATTTCCGCAACTGATGCTGATACCGGACAGAACGCCATCATTCGGTACGAAATTGTCGGTGGAAATGAAGACGGAAGCTTTGCTGTTTCAAACAAGGTTTGATGTTGCCTTAGCTTATCGCGTTCGTAATTGATAAGCAATTTAAGAAGAAAAAAATTCTTCATTGTATATTGAGTCAGGCTTTTCTGTAAATGTTCTGCAAAATTGCAAATTGAATGTTATTGTGAGGATTCCGGTTTTGGCAGCTTTTGGATTGAGAATAGTAAGACTCTGCATCTCTGCAGAACATAAAGAATTGCCTATATCGACCTGCCAGTTGTACTTAAATGGATTTACTAACGAAGTAGACCTCGTTCAGCATATTACGTGGAACGGCTCTTACGCAATGAGATGTTATAGCGTGTGTATGTAAACTTTAGGAGGATGAGTATCATAAAATGCGGTTCCAGTTGAAGTCGTTCTGAGTTACCCGCTTTGAACCCTCCTCCAACGAAAGCTGATATTGTCTTTAAACTCCTCCATCCATTATGTAATGTCTAATGTCTGACATGCTTCGGTTTTGTACAGGATGGTTTTGCATCGCTCATTGTGACAAGCAGAGTTGACAGAGAAAAGAAAGCTTCGTACCACTTATCAGTCATGGCTATCGATGGTGGGATACCCTACAGCAGAATGGTAATTTTTCAATGATCTTTGCTCGCTTATTTCAAAACTTGAAGAAATGAGTTTTATAAAGCTTTAAAAGTTTTCTTATTTTATTAATAACACTTAAACAACGAGAAGATATTTATTTATCATAATTGATTTTTTTTAAATTGTGCACTTACCAAAAAAACGTACCACTCCTGCATTCCCACTGGTGACCTAGCATTTTGGGCGAGGATTTGTCTTGTTATTTATTTCATATGGAATTAGTTTGGTTTTCACTGCAAAATGTGTTCATACTCAGGCAATTGCATACGTCACAATTGGTCTGTTGGATGAAAATGACAATTCCCCTGTGTTTACGCATACCAAATATACCGGATCGATAAATGAGGGCGCGGCAGGCAACATACCAGTTGCAATGGTGAGCAGCCTTTTTCACTTCAACACTTTTCTGAACTTAGTGAAATCAAATCATATCTACCTTGTCACTGAAATTCATATAATTTTTAGTATTACTCAGCCTTTTATCTTTACTTTCTTAATATAAGTATCGGGCCTTCTGGGCCATCATAATCTCTGATTTTTCTGTTTATAATTGCTTTCCTCAGCCTATTATGACAAGTTAAACCTTGTAAAGTTTTCTATCTTTTATGTTTATATTCATTTTTGTAATTTATGTAAATGGAGTTAGCAAACATATTAAAATTCCAGATTACGAAAAAAATTATCAGTTTCTTTGTGAAAATTAAAGGTAACTTTTCCTAGATTTCCTAAGCCATTTGGAATACATAGCTGTTCCTTATCTAAGTTTAAATTTCTTTCTACCGTGTTTTCCTAAGAGAGGTCTAGCGCTAACCTGGCCGTTTATAATATTTTATATTTAATGCAGAGTTCAGATTCATAGAAGGGATTTATTGAAGAATGATAAATCTAGCATCTCTACGCTTTTCGATTCCTCATTTCTCAATGCCTTCTATGCCTTAAATGCTTGTTTATTTTTAAGCCAATAAGAATTCAAGCCGCTGATGCTGACGTTGGACTCAATGCCGAGATATCATATACACTTGAAGGTCCTGACAGCAGCGCCTTCACAATTGACGCGAGTGGGGTTCTTAAAACTACCCAAACATCGAGTCATTTGATTGACTATGAAAAGAAAGCAAACTATGATTTCGCTGTAGTTGCCACTGACAGGCTGGGAAGTGGCCTAAAAGCTGTGGCTAATGTAGCAGTGTTAGTGACTGATGTTAATGACAACTATCCGATGTTCCTGACGAGCCGATATTTTGCTAGCATTAAAGAATCTGTTGCCATTGGACAATCAGTCATACAGCCAAATGCAACAGATCCGGATTCGGGATACTTTGGTTTCATTTCATATCGAATCATTTCAGGGTCTGATGGAAAATTTACCATTGACCCATCGACTGGGCTGATCCGAACACAGGACGGATTAGACCGGGAGCGCAAGGATATTTATATTTTAAACGTATCCGCGTATGATGCAGGCCTACCCCCTAACGTTGCTTATTGCTCTGTTTTCATTAACATTACGGATGTTAATGATAATACGCCAATTTTTGATAAAATGGATTATGCAGTCAATTTTGTAGAGACAGACGCTCTGGGAGCCTATGTAACGAAAGTAAGAGCAACGGACCCAGATTACGGGGAAGCTGGGAAAGTTACATACAGCATTAACAGTGCAGGATTCCTCATTGATAGCCAGACAGGAGTTGTCAGATCAAGGAAGGCTTTGGATCGGGAGATACAGGATCGTTATGATGTCATTGTCTCTGCAGTGGATGGGGGCGGTAGAACCTCAAACGCTTCGTTGTCCATAACTGTACTTGACATCAATGACAATGTGCCACAGTTTCTTGTGTCCAGTCCACTGATTATCGATGTTTTCGAAAAGACTCCGAATAACTCAATCCTGGCGATTTTAGAGGCCAGAGACAAAGATGTTGGAAGAAATGGTAAAGTTGAGTACACAATAAACGGCAGTGATTTTGACATATTTTCGATCGACAGGGAAAAAGGAATTTTACGGTGAGAATAGATCTATACAAATCTTAGTATTTCCGGATTTTTTTGTTTGGTTTCGGATTTTCTTAAAGTAGGTACTCTTTTTAACTTAACTTAACTTCAAATTGATTGAAAGATAAGCATTGCGTGAATTGCAACAATAGCAGCTGAAGCGCATTTCTAACCGTCGGACTATGGAGGGGCATGAATTTAGTGTTTATCAAATCTATGTAGCTGCTTCAATCAGAATTTGGTTTTAAAAGTCAATGCCTATTCTTTATTTCATAGATTATCCAAGAACCTGGATGTAGCAAAACTCACAAGTAATGGCCTTCTCTCAAATGGAACAAGTTTGTCTTTAAACATAACTGCAATGGATTATGGGGAAATAAGACGGTCGTCGTTGCTGGCTCTAAGGATAAACATAATTGACATTAATGAAGAAAACCCATACTTCAATGCTACTTTATACAATGCGTTTGTAATGGAAAATATCCCAGTTGGAAGTTCTGTTTTAAAGGTAGAGGCCAGAAAGAGCTCATTAAGCAAAAGTTTATCTTACGGATTTGTGGGACAGCCGCTTGCTTACTTTGATATCAACCAAAAAACTGTGAGTTCCACTGAATTATCATATTTGTTTTTCTGCAATAGACTTTTGGCTTAGACTCTTGTACATATTTTCATGGATCTTTTTAAATATTTCTATCTGCTCTGCGATTATTTTGCCGGTAGAAATTTTGAAACAACAACCTCTAGAAAGTTTGCTGAAGTGATTAATATGCAAAAATTATATTCCTAAGAAAATTTTTCTCTGATATATCAAAATTTTTAAGTAGAGATATTAAGCTATTGATGAGAGTTTTCAATGATAAAATCCTCGTCAAAATTTCCTTTTATGATTAATTAGAAATAAAGTTGCAACACCAGTTTTATCGACCTTTGAATAGAATTGTTACTTCAAGACTTGGCTCAGCAAAAAATACTGATATTCAAATATCACCTTCATGTATGGAGGGATATTTTCCTTTAAAAATACATGCTGAAGTTTTTGTAGCACAAAAGTGTTTGCTGTTATTCGATCATTATCAGATTTTGATACACTGACGAAAAGTGCGTCAGTACTCTATATTTCCGCCATTCCGTGTCATCTTCAAAAGTATCGCATTTTTATACCTCGGTTTTGCTTTTTAGGGAGAAATTACAACTGTTAATGAAATAGACCGTGAAAAGAACAGCAAGTTCATTTTGAATGTGAAAGTTAATGATAACGAACTCCCGCCAAGGTTCGGGTACACGACGGTATGTTTATTGCATATTTAGTATCTACATTGCCAGCTTTGTTTTGATAAAAATTTTTACCTCTAATCATTTCACAATTTTCTTTTCATCTTCATACACTTTCACTTTGCTAAATGGGCATAAAGTACTTATTTATCTAAGAACTGTATTTTACGATTACATTATTTACATTTAATTACCGTTCTCAGAGGATTGCGATTATATTTTGTAGGAACTCTAGACCATTCTTATTTTTATAAATTGTTTAAGAGCAAATGCATTTTTTAAGTGGGCCCAGAACGGTAGGCTCTATATGTGTTGTGACGTAATCCTGAGAAGTGTTCTTTTGACGTAGGTTTGGTCTTACGATTAGGAAATGTTTCTTCTTGCATGTTGAAGGTCTTAAATTAATCTCTTTTGCGCACAATGTCCCAAAGCTAGATTGTGCTTGAGGGAAGCCAAAATTCTAGATAATCGAACCCGCTTTGTTAGAGTTGTTTTACGGCTGGCTGTCCTAGGAAAAATGAGTTTTTATACCTGGATATTGGCGTGCTCGGTCCTTGGGGTGTTCGTTCTTTAGGGTGCTTGGTCCTTGGGCTGTTCATTCCTTGGGCTGTTCAGCCCTTGGACTGTTCGGTCTTTAGGGTATTCGGTCCTTTGGGTGTTTGGTCCTTAGGGTGTTTGACCCTCTGGGTGTTCGGTCATTGGGGTATTACGGATATGAACAGCTGATAACTCCGATAATGTGATTACTCCGGTAATGTGAACAACAATGAAAATGGCCGATATTTTATGAAAATAGAAATTTACGTTCTAATTTTCTTTCCTCTTTTGCTCAGGTGGTAATAACTGCTTTGGACAGCAATGATAATGCTCCAGCATTTGATTTACCGGTGTATAGAGCACAAGCATCAGAAGGATCAAACGTTGGTGACATCTTCTGTACGGTAAAAGCATCAGATGCTGATGCCGGAAAAAACTCGCTGATCACCTACAGGCTAACGCATGCGGATATTGGTAAAATGTGACATGTAATCTTTTTTTCATTTTGAGTCACAATTTGTTAAGCTGTTTCTCAATATTAAATATCAAATCACAAAGAAATATTGCAAATTTCATTGCTTTAGGTACCAAAATGATAAAAATATTGCAATAATTTCTTATGTGCTGAGAATCAAAGTTTAAACAAGACATTTTATTCCTTTTCTGCTATCCCAGGCAGAAACGGAAGCATGGTGCGACTTGATTCTATCTGCGTTAATGCTTTGGGACTAGAAAGCCAGAAGATAACTGCTAGTCAAATGACGTCATCAACGACACTCATAGAAGAGAATAAAGATTTTTCACCGACCCAAGGAAGATTCAACAGTGTTCAATATTTGAAATCCGGCATTCACTATCAAGGTATAATGTAACTAAGGATAATTATCATTTTAAACTCTTTTATTTTCCACGTTTCAACTGCAAAAGGTTATGACCCCAGTTGCCTTAGTTATTGAACAAGGCTTCTCCATTTTTATGTATTCTAGCACGATCTTTCAAAATCTTTAGATTTTTGAGACCATGAAAAGTATTTTTGAAATTCTAATGCATTTCAGTAATTTTTGTGATCCAATTCACCTCAGGGGCATGGTGTGCTGGGCTTTCTGACACCTGGCAATTCTTGCAGATTGATTTAGGGACAGTCACAATTGTGACGAAAGTGGGACTACAAGGAAGTCCTGGAAAGAACAACTACGTTACTTCATTCAGCCTGCTGCACAGCAACGATGCAGAATCCTGGAAAAATACATCAAAAGTGAGATTCCTGTAGCTTGTTTTATTTTGTTTAAAGAATTATTGATTTCATGCTTCTAAGGTTTTAGAAAAGAAATATAAAAGTTCAGTGAACATTGCTCTATTAGTAACCTAATTTGCGAAACAATTTTGGTTCTAATTGTAGAGTTAATCTAATTGCCGAATCTTTGAAACAACGACATTGCTCTCAAGCTACGCAAAAATGCTCTTTTAAAAGACCCAAAAGATTTATTAAGAATTAGATATCCTGGTGTGATATCATAAATGATGACCTTTATTTTCTAGAAACTGTTTGCCTTTTAGGTGTATCCAGGTGCAGAAAACAACTTGGACACTGTCATCAGAGATATCATTCCAGAAATTCGTGCACGATATATCAGAATAAATCCTCTTTCTTGGAAGAATCGAATATGTTTGAGAGCCGAGCTCTATGGTTGCGAGTCGGATGATGCGTTGATAGGTGAATCCTTTGAAGATGGCTTCAATAATAATTTGCATTGAGCTATCTCTCTGATGAATCATAACTCGTTTTGATTTTATCTTTCAAATATCTCGTTTCCTAAATAAAATTATCAAATGTCTATTAGATTTTTCCCTGACTTTTTTCATGAGCCATCGTGAATGATAATTTTGCATATCTTTAATACCTCACATATGCTTTATTGACTTTACTTTTTAACAGAAAACTTTTTTTTTCTAGTGCGGGTGCCATTTGATGTACACCCAAGATCCGGAGCAATTGCTGTTACAGAACAAATGAACCGGGAGGTCAGAGGAAAATACCGTGTCGTTTTAGAAGTAGGCTCTTTTCTTTAATTAAGAATAACTTTCCTTTTGATTCAAAACATAGGCTTGAATGAATTAAGTAATTCAGCCAAGAGATACAATTAAAATTCGATTTGCGTTCTATTTTTCCAGTTCATCTTGATAAATGTTTTTTAAGTCTTAATTGCCAATCCTTCAGGCGATCGATAATGGCGCTGTCCCTTTGAACACCAGCACGCTATTAGAGGTAATGGTACTAGATGCTAATGACAACGCCCCCGCATTCGCTTCAAATTTTTACCACGCAGTGGTACCAGAGAACTCGTTACCAGGCTACGAGGTATGGTATCTTTATAAATATAATTTTGTTGCTGACCCGTGTTTTACGAGCCTTGCACCTATAACGACACTTTTTTGTTTTCTATTACTTGTTAGTTTGGAAATTGTCGTGTTTTACTAGATTTTATGTGGTTTTTGAGCAAACAATCTGGAAAAGAAACCTTTTTTGATTATTTATTTTTCTTAGGTCGCTACTGTTGTCGCAACGGATGCTGATGCTGGGAGAAACGCCGAAATTTCATACCGACTTATAAATGGATTTTCTAGATTTATTATTGAAAGTAGGTTTACAATATTTTTGCTTCCTTTTTGAAGAGGTAATTTAATAGCTTTGTATAAATATAAAGGAGTCCATTAGAGATTCATACCATATGAATGAGGTTGAATTACATTTTAATTCCTTGCAAGAAATTTGGGGGCTTTGCAAATTAACTTCAAGACGAAGTAAAATAATACAGTAATGTAGATTCTTTATTGAAATTTTGGTTAAAAGAGTATTTTGTAAATGTTTTACAGTTTATTTGTTGTTTTGTAGCTTCTTCTGGCATTGTTCGAGTCTCTGGTCACGTGGACTACGAGAATCCTTTAGAGAGGCAATTTACAATTGAAATTGTCGCAGAGGACTCTGGGATTCCCAGTCTACGCTCAAAAGCCATTCTCCTAGTCAATATCACTGATGTGAATGACAACCCACCTGTTTTCAACAGTAGTCTGGTTGAGGTCACGATCTTTGAAGGAATGAGCATCGGAATTGCTTTTGCTGTTGTTGTTGCAACAGACAGAGATGTGGAGGAGAACTCTCAGGTTTCCAGCAACATTTTTTTTTAATTTCTCGGCTGCCTTCAACGGCACAAGCTGATTTAATCGTTACTGATGAGAGAATTTCGATGTTTCCTTCCTCATCTTGCACGATAATGATACAATTTATGGAAAAGTATGGTGGACTTGAAGGTTATGTGATTATGTTTTTAGCAATATGGTGTTTTTATTTCTTTGAAATACACAATTGTGTCATTTTCCTTCAGATTTAAATTGATAAAAAACGTGGTGTTATTAATTCATAGCTTGTCGTTTTCTTACAGATTAAATATAAAGTTCTTGAAGGAACAGATTATTTCAGTGTAAACGTGTCGACTGGAGCTTTGCGTTGCTTGAGAGAGATTGATCGCGAGAAAGATGCAAGTTTTATCATCAAACTCGAGGCAAGAGACAGCGGGAAGCCCTCTTTGCATTCAACTGTCAAGGTCTGTTTTCCATATATTTTTATATACAGTTTCATTTTGTTTGATCAGTTATAATGCATTGCTTCCCTTCGAGACCAGTTTTTTTTATTGATTTTTGTCTTGACATCTTCAAAGATGAAATTATATTTTTCAATTAAAGCTTTAAATTTGTGCTAGGAGCGCTTTGAGATGCACTGCACCCTGTATTGTCCTTCTAGCTAAAGTCTAGTACTTTTATCAATGTATACTTGATTGAATTAACTGTAAATGTATCTTGATGTAAATTAAGTTTTCCGAAATTGTAATTTATTTAAAAAATAATGATTTTCATTAGGTTTCTGTAATTGTGCTTGACATCAATGACAATCCGCCGACATTTGCGCAGCGGAATTACGTAAGAGTGTTGTCAGAGGCAACAAACATCGGATCAGTTGTTGCTGTTGTTACTGCGACAGATCCTGATGCCGGGCATAACGCTAGAATCAGCTATTCAACCATTTCTACAAATTACACAGGTTAGGTTTTGTTCTTTTTATATTGAAAGTAAGAGAATGAAGCAGGGTGCTGATATCGATAGAAGAATGATGGAACTTTTATATGAATGCTGCGTGGATGTGTCAGACATTTGTTTTGCTGCACACTTCTCTTTGAGAGATACTCTTTTCTAAAGAGGTTATTCTCAACGTGCTTATATATGTACTATTAGGGCAAGTATAAATTTAGTCTACTGAAATTCGATGCAAATTCATGAATTCGATGTTACATTATAATTACAGGTGCATTCCAAATGGATCCTCGTTCTGGTGAAATCTCCTTGACTCAAAAACTTGACCGTGAACTGTTGAGTATGATTCAGTTCCAAGTCCTCGCACAGGATAACGGGAATCCACGATTTAATGACACAGCAAATGTGACATTCTTCATATCCGATGAAAATGACAACTCGCCCATAATTTATCCCGACACCTTAACCGTCGACATCAGAGAGGTATGGAACATTTCACTATAAGATATCCCTTTCAACTTATTGTTACAAAAGCAATTGAGCTTTTGCTTGAGATTTAAATTCAACGAAGATGTTAATGTGTGATGAGCATTTACAGAAAAATGGTCAGGAATCGATGGAAAAGGACCCAAAAATGACCAAATGGCAAAGTTGGTTCACCAAATCAAGCTCAAAATGTGTTCTTTGCTTAGCTAATAATGAAACTGGAAGTTTGAGGTGCACTAAATAAGGTCTTGTTTAGATTTTCGTTTTAGAATACGGAGATTTCTTGTCATAATTTACTATTATTCTTGGATTCAGGATGTCCCAAAAATGACATTTGTCGTGAAAGTCAATGCAACTGACAGAGACCAAGACGCAAATGCGGAATTTCAATTCTCTTTGGTACATGGAGCCCAGGATCTGTTTTCAATTGACCCAAAATCTGGTATCATTACCACAAGCGGACAACTCGACAGAGAACAAAGTGATCATTATTCCGTGAGACTTTATTTTGTTTTCCTCAATTTATCAAAATTGAAATAATTCTTTTGAAGAATCTTTGTTTCCATTTTCTTTTAGTTGCAATATTCTCATTTGTTTTTAATTTGTTTTTGCCAATTATTTATTACTTATGAACGAGTTATAATTATTTCGATACACTTTATTTAATGGTATATTCCAAGGTTTTTCAAGCTAGATTTATGACGTGCTCACTGACTATGATTTTCCAAAAGAAATGAACTTTTCTTCTCTTCGTTTTTGTCATGTCTTTCTCATGATAAAGCAATCAGTGAAATATCTTTGCTTGATTTAATCGTTAAATGACAGTTTCGCCATAGAAATAACTTTTATATGAATAAATGTTTTGTATGTACTAAAGGTGGTTGTGATGGCAAGCGACAAAGGAAAAGTGCCGATGCATGGTTTTGCTACTGTGCGAATTAATCTTTTGGATGTTAATGACAACTCTCCAGCCTTTATGCAGGCAAGTTTTTCTGGCTTGTTCTGGCTAACGCAACTCATACTTAACTAGTTATTGCTCCAATTAGTTATTGCAAGTTAATTAATTGATTGTAAGATAAAACTGCCACCTTGATGCTTTGAAAGGTTAGTATCAGGTAATGAGATATAGAGAGCCATCAATTTGGAGCAAGTCACACATCTGTAAACAATCTTCCTAACTTTACAAATATATCGAAGAAAGGCTTGCTTCATCACTTATTTTATCGATTTTTTTAGCCATAAAAGCGATTATCATTTGTAGCTTTGTGCTAGGAAAAAACGAGTTGTATTGGCCTAAATGCTTTAGATGAAAATATTAGAACTAATAGACTATATCAAATATTGGAACTGTTGAAGAAGTTGAAGTATATTTGATTTGAATTGTAGGTTTCGTCACCTCTGACTATATTTGAAAATGTTCCATCCGGTACAATTATTGGACGTATCCGTGCCATTGACAAGGATATTGGAGAAAATGCATACATTGAATACTTTCTTGCAGGTTTGTTCGAAAGTTCATCTTGTTAAACGATTAAGTTGGTTATCAAGCATCGTGGGTACGAGAAAAATGCAAAATCAAGTTAAAAACCTCGAAATTGTTAAGCATTTTTTTTTTAAATATAATGATTTAAAGTTCTCATACGTTTTTCAACAAGATTCAGTTTTTTGATTTAGTAGACTTTGTCTAGTGTTGTTTAATTGCCAATTTGATTTTCTTCTTTTAGGAGAAAGTGGTGATAAATTTGCTATCGATAGGAAAAACGGTCTTATAACAAGCTTAGTCCAGTTTGTAAGTGCCTCAATGAATTTAGTGTATCAGTCTTGTAAGCTAAAACTATTTTTCTTAAAAAATTTTTGTATATTTCTTTCAGACGAAGGAAAAGCGTTTAGTTTGATGTACGATTTAAATGTTTAGAGAAATTTGTTCTCTCATTTTTTAACGCCTTAGTTTTTGTGAATTGGATAAATTAATGAAAATTTGAAATTCATTTTCTTAGCTATGATAATCTTAATTTTGTAATTTTTAGTTTGATTTAGTTTGTAAACTTCAGTTTGATTCTGCTGAAAAGCCCTGCTTGTCCTTTAAATTGTTAGGATCGCGAGCAAAGGGAATACTACAATTTAAGTGTCAATGCAAGCAACACACAAGCAAAAATTATCAAGAGCACGGTCAAAATGTTTTTCCTGCGCGTTTTGGACACTAACGACAATGCACCCGTCTTGCTTCCGTCATCAAAAACAGGCATCGTGTCAGAAGATGCCCCGATTGGAACAGAAATACTGCAGCTGAGGGGAATTGACCTTGATTTGGTAAGGAACTGTCCATTCTAATGTAAAAAGACTGAGTGGTAAATTGTTATCGTTGAAACCTCGCATATAAACCTTGGGGTCTTCCTCATACTCATCTTTTATGAAATTTAAACCTTCACAATATGTAGCTTAATAAAAATTGTCCTTAAAATTTCATAACAGGATTCTTTTCTCGGCCTAGCCATTGTCATAACCCGCCACCATCACTATGAACTATAATTTGCAGCCAAACATGTCAGACCTTTTTTGATTGATCATTACTGTATGCTCTTTTTTCCCAGGGGTTGAATGCAAAACTCGCTTTTAACATTCTGTATGCAAAGAGTGACCAAACAGCAGACTTTTTGGCAATAAACTCACAGACTGGCGTCATTTCAACGCGTCTTAGTATCTTAAACAGAGAAACCAGAAACGTGACGGTAAAGAAAAACTTTTTGATCTTTTCATTGAAAAGGTCTAGTTTTGTCATTCAACTCTGATGAATCTCTTTCCAGTTGTTTGAATTTAGCTTTACCTTTGATTTAGTTTTACATATAGCAGCATACAAATCTAACGAATTCATTTAAAAAGCCAGTTTGTTTCTTGAACACCATAGGAATCTGCATATAAAGGTGAGCGGTTCAAAACTCACATTGCTTTTTCTCTTTTTAGGTTTACATTGAAGTAAGTGACTTTGGAGAGCCACATCGCCTGAACAGCACCGAGAGATTAGTGGTTCAAATTCGCGATGTTAATGACCATCTTCCCGAGTTTACCAAAAGCATCATGAGGTATTGCATGGACGCTTTTGCTTTATTTTATTTAGTTCCTTTTGTTCATTTCCTTTTTTCAGGTATTTATTTCATAGTCAAGACTCCTGCCATTTGTTCTCTCGCTGCCTTGGCGAATGCCTCTTTTCAAGTATTTATCTTTAATCAATGTTTCTTATCTGCTTGGTCAGGGCTTCTATTACTGAAGGAAAGGAGAATGGGACATTCGTGACTCGTGTTGAAGCATTTGATAAAGATGAAGGCTCTAATACCGACAATGTTTATATGATTCTTTCTGGTAATGAAAAAGGTAGGTAAAATTATTTTTTTCAATTTGTTATTGTTGCTTTTAATTGATAAGAATCTTCCTATCTTTTTCTCACCTTTAAATAAATAAGTTGGCTTTAAAACTCATTGCAAGAATTTTTTGTCTAAAGCTATGAAAATTTTAGAGAAAATATGCATATCATACCATAGTTGTGTTTCATATTTTCAGTGTTTCATATTGTACCAAGTGATCTCTATATGTCTTCATAACCATTAGCATAACCTTCATAACCTAAATATTATGCTTATTGTTTTGCTGCCTCCATTATATTTCACTCAAAGGTCTTGATTGACACTCTGAATCTTGCAACTAATTTTGGTTTAGGACATTTTAAAATGGACACGGCAACTGGTGTCATCAAATCCAACCACTCATTGGATAGGGAGCACCTTTCCTCATATGTGTTGAATATATCAGTTGCAAATGTCATCCAAATCTACAACAGTAAAGGTGATAACCAAAGCTTAACGTTTTTGCATATTTTGTATTTCTATTTCCAGGAACTTCATGTTTATTGAATTGATTATGTATATTCCAAAAGCATTGAAAATTAATAGGACGCAGATCTTTGCTATCAACGTTTTAATCATTTCCATGAAACTTTTTATTGCTCTTTACATTGTCAATAATTTCCTGTGAATTTAGGAGTCATACCTCAAAAATATACCATTATTTGCATATTTGTCTTTTCTGGGGTCTTTCTCACTGATTTCTACCATGGCACACTTATCAATCGTGTGCTACTTCTTACAGGTCTGTCTCAGAATTACAACACCGCAACGCTGGTAATAAATGTGACTGATGTGAACGATAATGCGCCATATTTCACTCGAAGTGTTTTTACTGGAGGTAACCTACAGTCACGAATAGTTAGGACAGTTGCTCAAAATTCAGCATTTGCATTAAAAACTATATAATTTGTTCTTGGCTAGGGTTTTTTGAATCATAAAAATTCTCTTGGTGGTTGAGACTGATTTTTTTATCATTAAAGATTTTATGATTAAGCATAAAAAACTTTTAACTTACGTTTTTCTTTGCTTGATGTTTGTTGGAAAACAAGATAGAAACCGTTTTGGTTTTGGCTAGGTTTTGTCTCTACCACTGGACCTTTTCGTAAATTAAGAGGTATTTGTCTGACTATATTCTGACTACTGAAATACATACCCGATATTTTTCGATAAAGCAAAAAAAGTTTTCCCTCCTTGGTCTCAATTGCTTATATTTTCAATAAAATCCTCGCGTCTCTGAGTAGCCTATTTTGTTCCACAAATGGGTACATATATTTCCTAGCTTAGAATTTTTGACGATTGCCAGAAGAAAAGCTTAAAGCAATAAGTAAACCATTGATAGCTAGGGCAATTAATCTACACTTTCAAATCAACAGTTACTCAATATTTCACAGTTTTGATACAGTATCTTTATAAGCACGTTTAGACACCTAGTAACTTTTTGAATGTTCTATATGTTTTATTTCTTTTAGTATTTCACTTTGATCTCTAAAATTCTAATAAACTCAAATGAACTAATGAACTTAATGTCTAATAAACTCATTCGAAGGTGTGCCATCAGGTGCGAAGATTGGAACATTCATAATGGAGGTTAAGGTACATTAAATATTTATCTTTTAATCTTTGCATACCGGATCAGGAGTAAAATATTTTACAAGAAAAGAAATTTGTCTATGACAATGCTTTGAAAGATGCAAAGGCTTCTAATAATTTTGAATTTGCTTTTAAGAATGCAATTAAACTGTTCGTGAAGGAGGGATGCTGTTCGCATTCCGTGGTGAAAAACTTAAGCAATGGGAATTTGAGGACATGTAGAACCAAACAGGAAAATTTGTTTTGCTTCAAACTGCCTGAATTGCAGAATTTATTAGGCTGTATAGCTGGTATAATTGCCTAAATCTTCAAGACAGGGTGTTTGAGCGCATCAAAGAAAATTAATAAAATGTTTATGTTTTAGTACCTACCACGAGGTAGCTTAACCGACCAGCTAACAATTGTGCTATCAATTTTAAGATCCAACCAACAAACTAATGAAAAAACGAGATCTGAGAGCATCTTGCCACCCTGGCAAACAAGCTCCTGTTTGTATTGTTTCACTGTACCTTGCTGAAGTCTAGATTTTATAATTTTGTATCCAGGCAAAGGATAATGACTCTGGAAAGCATGCTAAAGTGGTGTACTCTTTTGTTAACGGAAATCAAGACCAAAACTTTCGAATTGATGTCAGGACGGGGAAAATCTTTTCAATGACATCATTGGTTCGGAAGTCTGGTCAGCGTTTTCAGCTTTCTGTCTCTGCCAGTGATAACGATGGAACGCCACCATTTAATTCCGTTTCCAATTTGACAACGGCAAGGGTAAGTCTGACCTAGTGTTCATTAGAACTAAACAAATATAGCATATTGTGGAGTGCGAATGCTTAACAACACACTTACTAGGACTCAATATACACGTAGCTACTTCTGTTTGATGATCCATATATTAGTTTTCATATCTTGATAGTTATTGGTTTATGATCTTTGCAAAATAAACCAGTTTGTATGAAACTTAATTTTTGGATGATTGAAGCATTTGTTTCTCAATAAATTTAAGCAGGACTTTTGACAAGGAGCTTTTGAATTAATCTAATAATTCTGTCACTTTTTTACTCAGATATATATTTTACGAGAATCACAAAGGGTCTGGTTGGTCTTAGGAGTCTCGTCAAAATATATAGAAGAAGAAAAGGCAGACTTGATGGGGTGTGTACTTGTTTCACAAATCGTGCATTGAAACGATTTCTCGCTTCATTTTTTCATCGTCTGTTTGTATAATGGTATGTTTAATGTATCTGTTTTTCTCAAATTAATAGGTTTCTTGGAAACATGACACAGAGCAAAGTTTACATAGAATCGGTGCTTGACGTGAAAACTCCAGATGGCACACCCAGATCTGAGATTGTGTTCCATGCAGTGGACGAAACATTGGGCATCATTCACGAAGCCGACTTTGTCATTAAGTACTTCTTTTTTATTGATTAAGTTATATGAAATGAATTATAAGGTAGGATAATTTGAGATAGTATTAGAAAAGCTCAAATGCCCTCCTATTCTGTTGTGATTTTGGCTTGGTATTTGTGCTCTCTTCTGAGAACTTTTATTTTGCATCTTCACCATAATTCCCACTTGTTTCAATCGATGTTTATACAATGACGATTAACACTAACCTTTGCATTTCACAGACTTTGATCAATTGGTTAACAATTCCACACTATATTTTTATTTTCTTTTGAATGCAGAAAGATCGAGGCGAATTTGCAATATTACCAAGATCAGTCAAGGCAATGGAAAATAAGGAATGTGTCGCCTGCAACGTCACAGCAAATCAGACAAGAATCGATTGAGACCCACGTTGTTGTGATAATTGTTGTTGGTGTTGTGATTGGGTTGTTGTTGCTTTTTGCACTGGCAATGTTTATAAGAATGCGGAGAATGTAGGTTTCAAGTTCGGAAATATTAATTTGGCCTAAAAACTTTGTTTCTAAGTAAGAATAATACCCAGGAATTGGCTATTATGCTTATCATTCAATTTTATTGACCTTTGCGATATTTTTGGAAATATCTACAGACAAACTGATTCTCTTTGGCAATATAAAAGTATAGGTTTGCACCAAAAAGCATGCCATGCTATTGCTCTGAAATTTTGTTGGGTTAAAGAAGGTACTGCTTTTGACAGTATCAGCATACCTGTTTTTCAAAAGATCATTGGCAATCGAAGAAATATATGCTCACATAATGTCTCAATCGCCAGTCGTAAACCTTTATTTGTGTTAAAAAAGGCTCATCATATTTGCTAGGAGTATTTTGTCGAGAGTCTCTGCCGATGATCCTTTGTCACAGTACTCCAAAGAGTCAAGAAAGAGACGAAAACGAGCCAAACATTTCAGGTTTGCAATAAAAACTTCATATTTCTAGTTTCATTTTTCACTTCTTTATTCATAAACATTCTCTGTTCTCTTTTCATTATCATTTTGCCGTTTTTCTGCTTTTTGCCGTTTTCTCCCTTGTTCAAGTTATTTAACTTTCATTTTGCATCTTGGGCAGTGACGACACGTTAGGATGGATCAATCATTATGGAGACTGGTGGAAGCATGATGCTCAAGAAAAATCAAAAAGGTGAACTTGCGTTTGTTTGTATAGTCTGGCAACGCATCGTGAGAAATTTGTTGATTTGAGAGGAATGAGCGAACTTATTTGTCTTTTTCAGATCTGTTTCTTACATTCATTAAAACTTTGCGATAATCTTCAAGAGCAAATTTGATTGCAGAACAAGCAAAAGAGGCTCTTCAGACAACGAATACGTCGAAAGAAAAATTGGCTTGTGAGTTTATGTACCATTGACCTTTCAATAACAATCTACACTTATTTTTGATAAGTATTGCACCACATTGTCCTATCATGTCATGGCAAACCTCGAGCTGGAAATAGGGGTACACAAGATTTAGGAAAAATTTAAAATAAAGCAGATTTGATGATCTATTTTTCACTAATATGTCAGATAGTTTTTAAAGGTTTGAAGACTCAAAATGCAATAACAACAAATATCTAAAAATCTTTAAATCAATTTTTGGATTAGCAGCCACGGGATGTAGGATGATACTTCTCTGATTGAAGAAACTTTTGGCAACGTTGGCTGTGCTCGGGTGCATTACCTTACGGAGTAATCGTGGCTATTTATTTCCTCACAAGATATGTCAAGACGGATGGTTTTGGCGAAGAAAAAATTTATTGTAGTATATTAATTCTTTGATTTGATTTCACACTCAATTTTGGCTCACAGGTCGAGATTGCCCTTATTAAAGATTCGAAATCTTAGCAAAACTAATAACATGAATACATTGTTAATGGTTACCTCACAGTTCAAGTTAAATACCCCAGCCAGGTAAAATAAGTAAGTATATAACTATTTGTTAAAAACGTGCAAAGAAATTTTTGTCTGAAAAGAAATTGCTTATCTTAATATGTTATATTTAGCATTTTGCCTGACAGCTAATATCTTCTTGAGACAAATACCAAAATAATCAAATTTTTTACACAACAAGCTGTCCGTGGAACCCTCAACACACTTTGGTAACACATTGAAGGTTGACAGAGCCGTTTTAAGCTCAAACGTATAGTTCAAGCTTTATTTATACAGTCAGCTCTCCATAAGTGGAACCCCGGATTAGTGGAACTTTCGTTTAGTGGAACAAATTTTTTCCAGTTCCTTGGATTTGCATTAACAAACCTCTCTTATTTTATTCGGATGAGTGGAACCCTCGATAAGTGGAACTTTCGATAAACGCAACCATTTTTTTGGTCCCATCAGCAATAGTTATTCAAATAAGTGGAACTTTTACAAAAAATCATCTTAATTAAGTACTTTCGAATCGTTTTAATCAATACATTCTTTATTCGAGTATTCTTGCGAACTTTCCAAACAAAAAATATATAACACCAGTCACATTTAAAAAATTGGCAGCTGTGCGGTCTTCGAAACGAAGATACGCCTGTTTAACTATAGTCAACAAATACAAGGCTTTAAAAGAAATTGATGCAGGCCAAAGCTATATAGTTACAGCAAAGAAACATGGTGTTGCTAAAAACACAGTTTCACACTGGGTAAAAAAGAAAGCTGTAATATTTGAAGCAGTTGAAGGAAACAATGCTTCTAAAAAGAGAAAAAGAATGAAGACTGCAACATATGAGGAGTTGGACTCTGCCGTTTAAAAATGGCTGAAAACTGCAAGATACAGCAATATTCCTATCAGCTGTAGTATATTTAAAGAAAAAGCTCTAGAGTTTGCGAAATCATTAGGACTCAATGATTTTCATTCTTCTGGTGGATGGGTGAGTCGATGGAAGAAACGATTCAATGTCAGTTTCAAAACTGTTTCAGGTAACTAAATATAATTCTATTACATATATATTTATTGTATATCTATAGAGTCTTTCAAAAGTTTATAAAACTATCCTCAGCCGCAAAATATAACTTGCAAGCCACCTTCATTCCTTTTCCATCTCCTTGATTGATTGTTTTTCCAATAATTTCGACGGAGCAAGTGTTTGAGTCGCAGGCTCGAAGGAAGTAGAAAACCATTTTTGCAAATCTTCCTGTTTTTCCTTTTGGAAGACCAAAAAGACATTTGTCATGACTGCTTTCAACATTTCACTCTTCACTGGTGTCCAACGATCTTTGTATTCATGATGTCCCATAACATAAGATGTGAATTCAAATGTTTTATGTAAAACTATTTGAAGCTCATTCTGCTCAACTATTTTATGTGGTGTAATTTCCGTATCCATTTCTTCTCCTATCGAATTATTTTCACAATAAAGTGATTCTTTTTAAATAAAGTTGAAATTGCTTGAATCAAAACATTCGACTCGAATTCGTAGACCTTTCCAAAAGTCCCCTTACGCAAAAGAATCCGTGTTTTCTCTTGATGTGCATGCAGCATCCAGTAAAAAATAATATGTGTGAATATTTAGTGTACATCGGAACGGCGATCAATGTAAACACTAAATAAATCCATCCTTGACTAACGTGTCATTTCCAACCCAGCGTGTCTTATTTTACGTGCAGAGAACACGGAGCCAGTGAGAGAGACAGTGTGTTGCCTGTGTAACTCTGATGTGAACTGAACTGAACTGACTTAAATAAAAATTAACATGCTTATATACAGAAATGAATATCTAGAATTAACACTAATGATGTAAGGAAAACAAAGGATAGAAAGGGTTAGGCTAAGTGTGAATAGTTTATGAATTGAGATTTAGGTAGATGTGTAGGGTTGATGAGGGCCTAAACAAATAAGAGGAAATGTTGACATAGTGATATGCTCGTAGAGTGTAGTGATGAGGTAGTGATGTGAAGAAATTACTGTAGGTAAAATAAACAAAGTAGAAATGGATGGCGATAGGTGAGGAAAAATTAGAATGAATGGAATCACTACAAATACAACAAATACAAAGTTTTTGTTAAATAATTTTAATTGTTTTTACAGGTGAGGCTAATGCTGTTTCGGAGGAAATGACAGCACCTTGCCTTGAGACAATAGCCCAAAATATTATCAAATTATTCCCTTGCTGACATCTACAACTCTGATGAATTTAGATTGTTTTACCAGGCATTGCCAAATAATACAGTGCACTTCCAGGATGAGAAATGTGCTGGTAGGAAATTTAGCAAGCAGAGGTTAACAGGAATAGCAGCAGGTAATGATCTTGGTCAAAGTTACCTATGTTTATAATTGGCAAAGCAAATAAACCAAGATGCTTCAAAAATCTGAAAGACCTTCCTTGCCGCTACAGAGAACAAAAAAAGTTGGATAGACAGTGATTTGTTTGAGGAATGGGTTCCTGAACAGGATAAGAAATTTGAATGCGAAAACCGGAAAATCTTACTGATAGTTGACAACTGCCCATCTCCAATGGTGGTTGCGATGGAGATGTGTTTTCTGCCACCAAGAACTACCTCTATAACGCAACCTATAGACCAAGGAGTCATTCGGTCACTAAAAGCCAAGTACCGTTCCCGAATGATTGAGCAAATCATCAAAACAATTGATGCAAACAAATCTATTCCAAAAGTGAATGTATTAGATACCATTAAAATGCTTACTGTTGGAAGGACGTAACTGAAGAAACAGTGAAAAAGTGTTTTGCTAAATCTCACATTTCCCCCAAGACCAAACAAGCGCACAAGACAATCTAGATGACCCGTTCATTGAATTAAGAAGCGATCTGGAAAAATTGAAATCTCTTGGCGTTGACGAGTATCCTGAAGAGGTTTCACCGGAAGAATTTGCAAGTTTTGATGATACCGTTGCCGCAACAAAGCCTATGTTATCTGACGAGTCAATCCTTGCAATGGTAGGTGAAGTAGATGAGCCAATCGAAGTAGAGGATGATGACGAGGATGGCGATGATTCAAATGGAGATCAATGTCTGGAAAAGCCTACATCAACATAATTAAGAAGTGCCATTGAAACCCTATTGGACTTTAGTTTTTTTATAGAGTCAGATAAGCTTCAACGCTGTACCATGGAAATTTCCAAATTAATTGAGAAGGAACTTTCACAAACTCTAAAACAAGCGTGTATAAAAAATTATTTTGCATAACTACATTGCTTTAAAAATAATCATCATATGGAACATAAACACTTATAAAGCCTTTTCTTTTGTTCCTTTCCCCCTGTTTTTCATTATTCGTAAATGCCCCGTTCTCCAGAGAAATCAGACAAGGAAGAAGTTCGATAAGTGGAACTTTTTTTCGGTTTCATGAAGGTTCCACTTATCGAGCAATTCGGACAAGTGGAACATTCGATATATGGAACCATCTTTTTCGGTCCCGTGGAGGTTCCACTTATCGAGAGTAGACTGTATTGCTTTATAATCTATACGTGTGAAAGATTTTTCCAACAACGTTTTTGGCTTTTGTGAGTTTCTGTTGCACTTATGACATTCACAAAGGGTAGATCTTAGTTCTCGCACAACAACTCGTCAGTCCTTGTCTGTCCACAACAACATGTATAAGATTGCCTTGTCTATCCAAAGCCATGACATCTTCACTCTTTTTCTAGATTAAAGCAAGGAGCATTGAGTAAAAGAAATCGAGCTCTTGTCATGTGAGTATTAACACTGCTGACAGCTTTATTTTTTTATAGAGCTGTATTTGCCTGTATCCTGGTGGTGTTGCTGCTTGACAAGGTCGACTGAAGCTACTAGCCTGTATTTTGTCATTAGATTGCAGATGTTAAATTTGCACAGCCATGAATATGCTATCAGCAGCGTGATTCTCGTTAAAAGTAAATAGCAGTAAGGGTAGTTTAACTTGTGAAGTAAATAGACATGTGTTATTGCGTCAGATTGTTGTTTTCATGCTTTTATTCGGTAAGTCGTTTGTTTCAAGATTTATTTAACAATAAACATTTAATCAATAAGATCACATCTTGAGTTCATGAAATGTCGTATTTTCTTTACATATGCCTTAGGGCTACCAAAACATGGCTTGATGCAGGTTTTGTAGCAATATAAATGTTTCTAGCCTCGCTTTTAACAGATCGATAAACCTAAACCTTGCAACACTGAATAATTATCCATCTTTTTGCAGCGAAGAGAACGAAAAGCGATTTGGCTCTGCAACTGTGGTGAGGCTACGAAGAATCTTTTTGGTTTTTAAGTGCTTTTACATGTTGATTATATTATCTTTGTGTGTCACTAACAGTTAGATTGTAGCATCAATGACGAAAAGCAAAATCGATGCTTGTAAGATATAATTAATCATAGCTGTTTCTATCCCTTTTCAAAACTGAATGCAAAACAATTCAAAATTTTTGCAAAGATTGTCACAGATAATTATTTTGAACGTATCAAAAGAAGTTTTCCGCTACATTCTTACGTTGCTAGCATTGGCATTCTTCAAAACGAGACTTTGCTCTCCACACAGCTTTCGACAACAGTTGGTAAGTTGGACGGAAGTGACAGCGAGGCATCTTCAAAAAGGTCAAGGAAGCAGAGCAGTAGCATGGAAAAGGCTTCACCCGAAAGTGCTAAAGCCGAGAGTGGCTACGACGAAGTGACAACATTATAGACTACGTAAAAAGGCTACTTAAAATAATCATGTTTTTTTAGTTTTTAGCAAATCCTCGCACTTCTTAATAGATTTTAAGTTAATTACAGGCCAATTTTTATGTTTTATTGATGTCGACACTTTATGTCGTAAACGCTTATTAATTTTTAGTTGCTTGAAAAAAATGTTCATCTGAAATTTGATTTTGGCTAAAGACCGTTTGTTTTCATTTCATCGGAGCATTTGATCTTTCATGCCTTTGACCTCCAATCTTGAAGATTATACCTGCTTCTCGTCTTGTTTCGTCGAAAATTCATTATCAAAAACTGGTGACTTTTCCGTGTTGTTAAATGGTGATGTCAGCTCTTTTTGTTTACGTTGATTTCTGAGATCGTTGTCATTGATTTGTTTTCACTGGTTTATGTAGCAAAAATAACTATAAGCACGTTGCAGATCAAATAAATAATAGCTCATTATTACATTGATCATTCTCACACCGCTGAAAATCGCTTATGCTTATTCCCATTGGAGATATTTTACAAGATAGGTACAGTCCTCTGATCGTATTAACAAGAACTCATAAGGATCATTGACTTTTGTTGTAGAACTGCATTGACAACTACAAGTATATTGACAGCATTATCATTCATTTAGTCATTTAACCAAAATAAATAAATTTTTTGTCGGTTTTGTTTACCATCTTTAGAGTTCCCCTTCGCAATCTGTTTTTGCTTCAGGTTTCGAACATTTCTGAGTGTATTGTATCTAGTTACCTCGGTGTCTTTTCTTAGAGGCTGGTAAGTTCTTATGTTGGGGGTTGGGCCCAGAAATCCCTGACATAAAGCCTCTTCAACACTTTAACAGAATTTGCTTACTAATTGCAAAGCCCATGAAATATGGCACTCAGAACGACCAACAAAAATGGATTTTTTTTAATGCTTCTTGAGTAAATGCTCCAGATTGGTTGTAAAGCCTTTAGGAGTTACAATTGAAGATAACGTTAGCGCCATGTGCAATCTATGCCCTCCTTGGCATGCACATACTATTTTAAGGAAAGTTTTATATTTGGATGAGCACTTAGCTAATTGATTCAAGAAATTCATAAATTTCCCCAATATTGCATGCTTCCCACGAAGAACAAAAACAAATAATAAAATAAAAAAATTTCAAAACATACATTTCGGTTTTTCACAGGAGAGACAGCTACTGCGAGCCACTGCGATGGATATTTTCCCTGTGTCGCATGCGCATTGCCACGTTGCCTTGAGGAGCACAAAGCAATCAAAATGGCGAGAGTACACTGTTTGGTTGTCGTGCCTTTCATTTTCTTATGTATCTTTGTTGTTAAAGTTCATTCCCTATCATTTACACTCTCGGCTGGAACAAAAAAGTGTTTGCGCGAGGAAGTTCACAAGGATGTATTGGTTACAGGAGAATTTAGGCTTTCTGAAGCGCCTATCAAAACACATCTAACGGTAAGTCTAGGCCATCGCATTCGCATTATTTGGCCAGATTGGAAAATTTATTGGTAAAATATGTCGCCATTGCATTTCAATAGTTGTTTAGCCGTAGTTTACTCAAAGGGAGTAAATTCTATAGATTTTAAATTTAAATCCACAGAATAAACAGGGTCTGGGAGTTTAAAAAGATTTCATTTTAGAAGTTAGACTACTTTGAGATATCAGACTTGAATGCTGAATAAGCACCAAGAACAAAGAGCAGAAAAATCCGATTATAAATGCTACAGAAGATTACTGAGGATAAGGTTGTTGGGGATCTTGCATAGGAGTTTGCTTTTAATTTATTTTGTTGAATTTTGGATAAAAATAATAATTGGATGAAGCGACAGGGAAAGAAAAGACTTCTTAGCACATTAACAACAAAGTTGACTGTTGAAGAAGACAGTAGTGTATAACGAGATATACAGATGTCTCACAAAAGCTTTTTGGGTCACATAGAGACAGGAGAACCTACAAAAACAGACAAAAACCTTTGGATTTCCACAGCTAGTGCGCTTGTGGGATCACAACAAATGTTTAATTGGTGGCAAAACAACTAAACATTTGCTAAACAACACTTAACAATGCTAAACATTTTTGACCAGGATCAAACTTTGCTAAACAGCACTCAACTCAACTAAACAACACTAAACAGGGTAGCAAAACGACTAAACTTTTCATTAAACTTTTGGATAAACAAAAGTTGAGTGAAATGTTTAGTGAAATGTTTAGTCATTTTGCCAGGGCTTTTGTAAGTTGCCGCAAAAATAACTGTCTTGATTATGAATAGCCACACAGAAACAACTATGATCATGCTTAGAGCACACAGAGGGAGAAAAGTGTTTGTTATGGATAGGCTCAATCTTTGATACCTTTACTTAAATAATGCCACTATGAATAAAGATAATCTCAACCTTTTCTGCTGAATGCATAACAACTTGACTAATTTGTTATCTAGGTTGTTGATACAAACAATCATGTATTGTACAAAAAGCAAGATGCACAGAAGGGAAAATTCGCCTTTACCACTGATGACTATGATATGTTTGAAGTCTGTTTTGAGAGTGAAGGTATTTCTTTCTTTTTATAGAATCTAATCATAAAATTTTGAAATCTTTACATGAAGGCTTATTAAAATCTTTACTTCTAGGTGGAGCCCTGTTTAAAAAAGGAGCAGAACATTCAATTTTCCAGGCTAAATGGAAACTGAACAAAGTTAAAATGCTATCAAGAAATTTGAACATTATATATATATATATATATATATATAAATATATATATATATACAGATAATTTTGAATATGCATTGATAGTTAAACTGCATCCATTAAGAAAGCATGACACTTTTTTATTTGGAAAGCTGATTGAAATGAAAATGGAACCATATGCATGAAGAGAAGTATCTAAGGTCATAAAGGACCTTAAAGGGCATCTAAAATCAAAGATTTGTCACCTCATTTTGCTTTATATAATTGTGAAATTTTTTGATTGATTAAAAAACTAGGTTCAGACTGAAAGAATGTCAGATGGTTGCAATATATGTGAAACCAAGAACCATCCTGTTCTGGCTTTAAAGCTTATTTTTATTTTTCTATTTTTCTGTAGTCAAACTTTAAAAACTGAATGGTTGAAGTGCAGGACTTGATTTTCAAGTTGAATTTGTACCAGAATCTTGACCGTATCAAATGAAAATGCAACAACAAAATTTTTTACATTTCTTTTAATACCTTCAAACATAATGGTTATATATATTGTAATGTGTATTGAAAATCCTCATCCTTTATTTATTTCTTCCTTTGTTCAGGTCAGCATGGTCAAGGAATTGATAGGGAAATCTTCCTTGATGTGAAAACTGGAGTGGAAGCTAAGAATTATGATGATGTAAGCATGCTTAGCACTTAAATATTTGTTTATTTCTGTCTTTTATTATGGAATATTCCTCTGTGATTCTACATAATCACCTTGAAATCAAACTTTTTTGAAAGGATTCTTTCCTTGTTTTTGAAGAAATCCAATATGAGTTGAAAATTGCCTACATCTTTCCATTGCTTATAACCTTACTAATCTTCCATTGCCAGATTCTAAGATTCCAACAAACACCCTTATCCAGTGCCTCTTCCTTATTGAAAAATGAATTCAATTGCAGTAATAAGTTGTAATTGAATCCTGAATCAGCATTTTTAAAAATATATATCGCCCCCTTCCACATTTTGTCATATTGTTTTATATAAAAAAGGCACCTGTTAACATATCTTGTAGCTTGCAAAGGTAGAAAAACTAAAGCCAATGGAATTGGAACTCAAAAAATTAGAAGATTTATCAGAGGCTATTGTCAATGACTTTGCTTATATGAGGTCAAGAGAAGAGGAGATGAGGGATACAAATGGTTCGTACTTTCATTCTTAGCCTTTTTTCTGTACATATATATTTGTATAATAAACTTGACCTGGTTAATGTTGTTTGCATAACTGTTAAAGAGGAATTCTAGGAATCTGTGACCTGTACTGGTGTGTTAGTATTGCCGCAAGGCCAGTTTGTTACTTATTTTTGAAGGATGGCAGAAATCTGGCATAGCAAAAAATGATATATAAAGACAGCAAATATTGCTGTGCTGGTGTACCAAATGATACTGGATGTTTGGATTGAAGTGTTACATTTCCATAAGTCAATTGCATATGTTTCCGAAAGATGAAAAACAGCTTTGATACTGATTCATAAGAAGACACAATGCCAGTTTCCACCTGTTGTCTTTGTCTGCCCTATGACCGGAGAAGCTTGTCAAGTATATACATAAATTATAAGATCTGATAATAATTTTCAATTGATTCCGAACAGTTTTATGAATCATTAAACATTACCCAGGCCTGGCCGTTTGAGGCGAGCGATAGCTCGCGCTCGCCTCCACGCTCCCCTCGCAACCTGAGGCGAGCTATGAATTGCTCTCCTAAACAGAACATGAAGGAAGAATCGCTCCCCTAAAATTTCCTATTCAGAGAATTATGAAAACGCACGAGGGTTAATTGGTTTATTTTTGTAACAGCGATTTCTCCTGTCATTGCATTTATTGCAATTAACTTTTTGCTTGTTGGGCGGTTTTTTATGATAGGCATAAACTTCAATCTATTCTGAAAAGGATAGTTAACGGGAAAGTACGTTTGTAGCGGTTAGAACCTTTCAATTTTAATAAAACAGGAATATTTTTGGAAGGAAAGTCGAAGAAATTGGCAGGAATTGTAGATTGGGGATATATTAAGACAGCAGGTCCCTTCCAGCAATAGAAACAAAACTATCCCTCAAAGAGAACAAGGTACTCTGTCTTGCAGATCAAAAACGACAACCAAAACATGGAATTCAACTATCCAGCGGCATTTACTGAAAAACCCATAATTGGGTGAAAACTATAACGGCAACATGTTTGGCATAATTGGCAAAGCCTGATCATCGTTCCATCTAGCAGTTTGTGAATCTATCTACTATATAAACATGACGAACCGCTTTTGTGTAGACATAAGTGAGTTCGTTTTCACCTTAGGACTCCGTTGGTAACATTTTCAATAAGAAAGCGGCACTGATTGGACAACCTCAACAGTCATGTGCTCGCGCTTTCTGATTGGCCTATTTCGATCCAAAACTGGGTATTTTAGCGTAGAGTTTTCCATCTATGTTTTGACGTTTTATTATCTGAAGAGTGCTAGAAGTATAACTTCAGCTTGTTTTAAATTTTTTTTTCAAAGCCATTTTCAAATTCTGTACAACAAAAAGATTGTTTTGCAAGATAATTGTTGTTTTTGTGTTGTGCCAGCTTTACATGAAACTGAAAGAGTCTGTTCTTTTAAATACTTCAATTAAAGGGGGTGCCTAAGTCACGGTTAAAGCAAATGCAAATTGAAAGAAGTAAAACAGCATACTCCTGACTGCGGCTATTACATCAAGGCAACCGACAGATACTAGAGGGGCTTATTAAGTCATCTGTCGATTTTCTTTAAAGTACATTCTATGTGTTACTGATTTAGCTCGCCTCAGCAAATGAGGGGAGCGATTCACAGCTCACCTATAAAAATACAAACGGCCAGGCCTGATTACCCTTATATGGCTTAACTTTGAAGCTCTAATGAGGGGCATTTCAGATCCTGCCAGGCTTTTTAATTTGTAATAACTTTTCGGTTTTTTATTTTTTCATAATAAGCAATCTGAATGTCTATACAAATGTCTAGCTTGCTAAATGTCTAACTCGCCAGCAGTTGGTTTCACTATTTGCTCTTTGGTCTTCAGAGGAAGATGGCAATAGATTGTTCTGATAGGGATAGAACATTCCATGTCAAAAAACTCCTTCTCTTACTTCTGATACGACTTCCTCATTGTTTAGTGAAACCAGGCCTGGCCGTAAAACTTTTTACAGGAGAGCAGTAAACAGCTCTCCTAGTAGTATTCAGGTGAGCTATAAGAATAGAAACAAAGGAAAAATTGATTTCAAGGAGAGCAAGTTTGCTTTTTAAAACAATTTAGGAGAGCAATCTGTAGCTCCCCTCCAGCGTTTGAGGAGAGCCTGGAGAGGAGCAAGAGCTATGGCTCTCCTCAAACAGCCAGGCCTGGTGAAACATTTGCATTCAAAAATTTCTGTCCAACCATTGGTTGCTTGCTTCTGGCAATTTGTCTATCAACTCATGTAAAATTTATTTTTCTATTAAAGGGAAACATTTTTTATAAGCTCTGACCTGATGTTTTATATGCTTCTCAGGGCTTTAAAGAATTTTTGACTTATGTAGTTTTGATTCTATAAACTTGCCTTTTTATTTTTATTCTACCTTGCTTGTTATTGCTTGTTGTGTAATTTTCTAACTTGCAGTAATAAAACCAACTGGTAGAACAAAATAAGTATTTTTATATCTGAAATTTCTTCACAATTAGATCTAGACCTAATCTATAGTTAACTTTTTATTTCTTTTCAGAATCAACAAATGCACGGGTGCTGTACTTCAGTGTGTTCTCAATGCTTTGTCTAGTTGGACTTGCCGCATGGCAAATTTTCTACCTAAGGAGATTCTTTATTTCAAAGAAGCTCATTGAAAATTAGATGAAGATAATTTGTGTATGGCCTACTTTGTTTAAATTGCTCCTTTCTATGCAAGTCTTCTTTTCTCTTCAGCTCTTCTTAAGTATATTGACAGGTCTTTCTTTGTGAGCTACTGAATTAAGATACTGGAAGCCATATCGATCGTGCTACATTCCAGTGCAAAAGTTGAGAACTGGAACTGAGGGTTTGGATTTTTAATACCTGCGTATGTAGCTATAAGATCTGTAGAAAAGGTTTTTTAGAAAAGAAATTGAAAGATTGGTTCCTTTGGAGCTTCTCTCCTTTGGAATTCACTTCATATTTCCTCTTCATATTCCATTGTTCTTAGCTACTGCTTTGTAAATGTCAATCCATGCTAGTCGTAAAATTTATTTTCATTGTTCATTTCTTTGGTCAAATTTGTTGTTTAAATGTATTAAGATAAAACCATGCACTTACCCTGGATTAGTTTATTATGGTGTTGAATCACTCCTTGTGAATTTTCATTTAACATCTTAAAGGCAATCAATAGATGCCAAAGTAGTTGAAGCTATCAGTCAATCAACAACTGGCCAATCAGTGAGTATAATGAGACTAACAAGCTTTTTGATAGGTTATTTATGATTGACAGATGGCCAAAGGCACTTTCATATCTGTAGATTCCCTTTAAGCGGCCGTGCAGTTATTTGTAATCAATTCTAGAGAGGTATGTTTATTTGTTGTAGTGTATCTTTGGGCTTGCTAAAGGGGACTCGAAGGAAAACAATGGAAACATTTCATTTTCAATTCAACTTAAACTACAATTACAAATCTCCCTATTACAAGGTAATTTGCAATTGGCTAGCCTGGTTTTACAAGATAAAAACTATGACAATCATAAGGTAAAAGGAAAAACTTAAAAAGAAACCAGAGTTAAAAAGGATGTAATTCCGGGTTTGTCCATGGCTTATTTTTGCAACAAAATATGTAGTACGTAGTACGGATTGCATATCGGAAAGTTTTGAAATGAGATACCGTTTCTGTTGCTGATTGATGGAGAGAGAGTCACACATTTTGAAGAATGAATTGCAGGAATTGCGGAAGATGCCAAGAGAGCTCATAGAAAGATTAACAAAGGAGACACATTTGAACTGCCTCGGTAAACCAGATAAGAGAGGAGCATACTTGCTGTGTTTTCTTGTTGCATTTGTTTCAATGATAATAATAATAATAATAATAATAATAATAATATCATATTTATTAAGGTTATCTTTGATCAGCAACAACATGCTGTTATCAATAAAGGACCTGTCCAAAATATACATGGATTTTTACAAAAAGTCTTAAATCTTAAAATTCACATTTAATTTCTGCTCCTTGAAAGTAAAATACCTTCTTGCCTGCTTCTGACTGTACTTTGGGCAAAATAATATATTTTTACATTGGCACGCGTACACTGACTGTGTTTTACTCTAGTGAAGTAGTTCTTCTACTGAAGTAAAACTCTAGTGAAAAAAATTTTGAAGGTTCTTCTACTATCGTGTGAAAGTTAGGTATGATTCCTTTTCTCCAAATACTTGTCATTGCTCTGTAGTTTGGACAATCTCAATGGTTTTGATCAGTGTTTGCAGTGTTCCTTATATGCCACAAGGCAAATATTGCTCTATATTTGGTCCAAACCTTGTTTTAGCCATGTATCAGCTCAGTGTATTTGACAAGAAAGAGTCTTATCTGGGTATTTCAAGCTATTTGAAACTGTTTATCAGAATGAACACATTTGTCTCAGGATTTGAGAGCCTTCCCCTGCTTTTAGAAAGTAATTTCGTTTGGCTTCTTCAATCAATTCAAGCCTTTTGATATCATTTTTTATTTCTTCCTAACAGAGTTTCTATATGCCTGGTTTGTTCGGTAATGTTACCTGGTCATTTGGGCATAGTATCTTGTGAAGCTCTTCATGCCAACCAAACATCTTAGTGCTATCCATTATGGCTACAGAAATTGCCTCATCATAACACCACATCCTTTGTTTGTAAGGGGACAGTGCTAGGTTCGAAGAGGGTAATTTCCTATGAATGAATCTGAAAAAATGCATGAGATAGGTTTGAAATCAGTGGCAAAGCCAGTTCTGGAGAGTTGGTCATCATATTATATAAAGCATGTACATAACAAGGTAAATGCAATTTTGACAACCCTTCCCTATTTCCTCATTCAGATCTATAGTACTTACCAGTACAAATAGTGGTATTATTTTTACAAACAAAACAACCTCTAGTCAATAATGGTTGAAAGAAGATTGCAGTATAAACAAGTAGCTTTGCTTACTTTTTCAATTTTTTTCTCACGGGAAATTGCCCAGATAACATGGGTTCCAATGCTATACTTCTTTTTTGGCCTTGCTTAGCATGACCTGTGTGACCTCTAGCTTCGCCATTTAGAAAAATGAAAACAAATTAATATTAAAATAAGGCACCACCATCTTGAAATAAGGCAAATTAGATGTAAAAAATGAAAATTTTGCTGGCAAGATCAACTTTAGAATTCAGCCGGACAAAACTAGTCTTGCACAGATTTCTCCACCAATGGGGATGTCCTGGAGGAGCTCCCCTGAAAGATTACTTGTCATTGCATCATCATCTGCCTCGTTTTCACAGTGGTGGTGCAATCGCCGCTCATCAGGTTGTTTATAAAAGGAGACTTGATATCTCCAACAGCAAATCGAAGAAAATGGAGTCTTTTGGTTATTAAGGTGATTTGGAATCAAGATGAAGTATTTCGATGCATACCAGCTTTTGGCTCAAGTTAGTTTTGTTGGTTACACTCTGCTCCGATGTTCCATTGGGCATAGAAATTTTTTGTATGAGCCTGGTTGATGCTCTTGTAGCAGAAAAATAAACGATAAATTCAAGGCGAATCTGCCGAGAATCATCCTACATCTTTACTGCCAATTAAGTTTCTGGAATCGACATCTGATTTACCTGTCAACCCAAAGAAGTTCGCCATGAAGTCCCGAAGAGGTGTTATGCAAGAACTGCATTTCCTCCTTAAGAATGTAGAATTTCTAACCGAGGGACAATGCAAAATCACAGATATCGACGAAAGTGGCAAAGTAAATGCACTGAGATTTGTGGTTAAAATAGTGCCGGACAGCGGACCATATCGGTTTGGAAAATTCGATTTCTTATTCAAAGTAACGCGTAGTTATCCAACTATTTGTCCAGACATCAGATGTTTAACTCATATATACCACCCAAATATTGATGAGTCAGGTGAAATTTGTCTGAGTCTTTTCGAGGACTGGTCCCCTGAATATAATTGTTTGATGCACTGCGTTTATGGACTGCTTTTTCTGTTGAAAAACCCGAATCTTGATGACCCATTGAGCCCATATTTTTGCCCTGAAGATGCAAATTGCTTGGAATCATTTCATGAGAATGTCAGAAAGTCTCTGGAGGGTGGAGTAGTTGATGGATTCATTACGTTTGAAAGAAATCTTGTCGACAAAAAGGATTACAAAGAGTAGTGATCTAAAGTAATGAACATTTTTGGCAGCTAACCAGTGCCCCCTTTGAGCTGAACAGTAGTAAATCTGTTTCATTTATGCAATATGTTTGAGTCAAGTTATTTGGGATTGATTTACTTAGTTACCGCAAACCATTGCGAGAAAGCCAAAAAATATAGCTTCCATTGCCTTAAAGGGGTTTTAATATGATTATTTCCAGATTTGAATTTTTAACGCCCTTCCAGGGTGGAAA